>NC_044335.1:33723777-34023795 GCF_007399415.2 Gopherus evgoodei | reverse complement strand
CAGGGTTGTGAGTTTAATCCTTGAGGAGGCCATTTAGGGATCTAGGGCAAAAATCTATCTGGGGATTGGTCCTGCTCTGAGCAGGGGGTTGGACTAGATGGCCTTCTGAAGTCCCTTCCAACCCTGATATTCTATGGCTGCAATTTGACAGTATTGGCCTCAAGGAGCTATCCACTTATGACCACTCTGGACAGCAGTCTGAACTCAGATGCACTGGCCAAGTAGACAGGAAAAGCCCTGTAAACCTTTGTATTATCATTTCCTATTTGCCCAGCATGGAGTGCCAATCAGCACAGCTGACCATAAGTCCCAGAATCAAAAAAGAGCTCCAGCATGGACCGTATGGGAGATACTTAATCTGGTCTCTGTATGGGGAGATGAATCTATTCTATCAGAACTCTGTTCCAAAAGACAAAATGCCAAAGCATTTGAAAAAATCTCCAAGGCTATGATGGACAGAGGCCACTACAGAGACTCAACACAGTGCTGCGTGAAAGTTAAGGAGCTGAGACAAGCATAACAGAAAGTCAAAGAATCAAATGGACTCTCACGGAGGGAGGATGTGGGGACTGAGGACTCTAGCGATCCCACAGTTCCTGCGCTCTCTAAAAACTATTTGCATTCTTGGCTGAGCTCCCAATGCCTGAAGGGTCAAAAACATTGTCTCAGGTGGTTCAGGTTATATGTTGTCAGCCCCACTCCCCTCCTTGAAAAAAAAGGGGAAAAAATCATTTCTCACCTATTTTCAATGTCACTATATGTCTACTGGATGCTGCTGGCAGATGCAGTGCTGCAGCGCTACACAGCAGCATCCCCTTGCCTTGCCTTCCTGATGGAAGATGGTACAATATGACTGGTATCTGTCATCATCATCCCATGAGTGCTCCTGGCTGGCCTTGGTGAGATCAGCTGGGGGTGCTTGGGCAAAAATTGGAATGACTCCCGGTCATTCCCTTCTTTAAGCTTTGTCTCCTGGAGATTCAGTCCTGCCTGGAATATCATAGCAGCTGAAGGCTGTGCTCTCCTCCCCCTCCCCTTTAATGTCTAATGGAGATTCAGTCCTGCCTGGAATATTATAGCAGCTAGAGGCTGCCTCCCTCCTGTTTTATCTCTGATTGCAGACTCAATAAAGTCAGTGTTGTTTCTTATTCATGCATTCTTTATTACTTCATCACACAATGGGGGGATAACTGCCACTGTAGCCCAGGAGGGGTGGGGGAGGAGGGAAGCAACAGGTGGGTTTGTTGCAGGGGCACCCCCTAGAATGGCATGAAGCTCATCATTTCTGCAGGCTGTCTGGGGCTCTGACCCAGAGCAGCTGTTTGCCTCTCTGGTTCTTTAGTAGACTTGCCTAATATTCTAGGCAGGACTGACTCTACCTTTAGAAAAAACTTAAAGAAGGGAATGACCTGGGGAGTCATTCCCATTTTTGTCTATGCGCCCTCGGCTGACCTCACCGAGGCCAGCCAGGAGTACCCATGACAGCAGCAGATGGTACAATATGACTGGTAACTGTCATTGCCAACTTGCAAAGCAGCAGACAGTACAATATGACTGGTAACTGTCTCTGCTAACTTGCAAAGGCAAGGGATGCTGCAGTACCGTGTCTGTCAGCAGCATTCAGTAGACATACGGTGACAATGAAAAAAGGCTAAACGGGCTCCATGGTTGCCATGCTATGGCGTCTGCCAGGGCAATCCAGGGAAAAGGGCGTGAAATGATTGTCTGCCGTTGCTTTCACGGAGGGAGGATTGACCGACGACATTTACCCAGAATCACCCACGACACTGTTTTTGCCCCATCATGCACTGGGATCTCAACCCAGAATTCCAATGGGCGGAGGAGACTGCGGGAACTATGGGATAGCTACCCACAGTGCAACACTCCAGAATCTGACGCTAGCCTCAGTACATGGACACACATCGCTGAATTAATGTGCTTAGTGTGGCCGAGTACACTCGACTTTATACAATCTGTTTCCAAATATCGGTTTCTGTAAAATTGGAATAATCCCATAGTGTAGACATACCGTGATTCTTCTGTATTTCCAAAGTCTCATAGATGATATTCAAGTATTTTCTTCTGTTGTTTCATCCCTTGCATGCAGAAGACTGAGATTTTTCAGAGGCCCCTGTAAGATTTGGATGATTCCCATCAGTTTTGAGAACTGGGCTTCCAAATTCCTAAAGCAACTTCAAGAATTTCAATCATTGTCTTCTCCACAAACTGAGGCAACAGTTAAAGTGGTACCCCTTTTGTGTATAGAAAAGGCCATCTTCACCCAGGAATTTACACCCATTTAACTGAATCAGGACTTGTCTATATGGTGAGTTGTACTGGATTGGAAATTTCATCTGATTTATTTCAAGTAGCACAACCCCCAATTGCGTACACTCTTATTTTCTTTAAGAGTAACTTCTTTGGGTTTTTTAAGTCAATTAGGAACAATTTGAGCTAAAAAAATGGAAAGGGCTCAGAAAAGGGCTACGAGAATATTTCAAGGCCCAGAAAACCTGCCTTCCAGTGACAGATTTAAGAAGCTCCATCTGTTTAGTTTATCCAAGGGAAATTAAGGGTAGAAGTGGTCCGAATTGTTCTGCAAAACTTTTTTCCAGTCATAAAATGCCAACTCATCAAAATCAAAACTTTCACTGAAAATTATTCCAGTTCCTGCTTATGTTTCTCACACAGAAACAAGAGCCTAGAGTAGCTAATCATGGGTGTTGGTGATGTTGCTTCAAGTTCTTACTATCAGGATTTTTTTTTTTAATAGTGAGCATACTTAATTATTGGAACATTTATCTAGCGATGTTGGTGAATTCTCCATTGCTTGGAGTCTTTACATCAAGACTGATTTCTTGTCATTGCCCTGTGCTTTGCAGGAGGTCAGAGATGATTTATTAATGGGCACTGCTTCCCTTACAATTTATGAATGAGCCATTCATGCCCTGCAATAAGTATGTCCAAGCTGGAGTTTGCACCAGTCAGACTAAACCAGTTTAATGAAACTAAACCACTTTAATGAAAATGCTGCACGTTTGGTGTAGAGAAGGCCTCAGTTTAAAGACAACTGAAGTTAAACCCAGAGATATTTCTATGTGTGGACAAGGCTTGGAAAACAGAGAGAACATGCAAGTGCTTAAAAAACATTTAACGTCAATACAACTTTACAATACAACTTTCCAGTTCCCATGAGACGTAAAGCTGATTTAATGAGCCCATCTGAGTTACAGAGCTCTGAGCAATTCAAGGACTGTGTCCCCAATGCCATGATTTCATGTATAAAGAGCATACTCTGCAAACTGCACCTGTGGTCATAACGAGATCCAGCATGTTAGACTTCTATCTCTCCCACAGGCAGTAGGTTTAGTAACAGTAACCTCCAATAGCTCTGTAATACGCTTGGTTCTACTACCTGGAACTAGCTCTGATTTCAATCGGATCTGTTTGTTCAATGAAATTAGATTTCATTAAAAGATTGACTACTAGTATTCATTCCTGAATTGTTCTCTTGTCGTTTATTTTCTATTTTCGTGTAAATTAGGAGAGGAAACTGATGCCAATACCCTGAACACTGCCCGGGACTGATCGGGTAAGTGCATGCTATTTATATTCTATTGCACCTTGTGAGATGTGCCAGAAGGAAATTATGGCAAAAGAGACTATTCTGCAATTTTTGCCATTTTCCAAAGTGACCCTATAATTTTGGGTTCCTTGCATTTTGAGTGCCCAACTTTACACAGGGGCAAAGCATAGTAACACCATTGCTTTCCTTGTAGAATCTGACCTGAGAATTGTCTAAGTGAGGAACCAACGAAAAATCTGAATCTATAGACAATTTACTAAATTATAATAGATTCTAATTCTGACCTTCATTTCACCAGGTGTACATGATTATAACTTCATTCTTGGTTGCTGCAGTACCTTCCTCTCTGACCTCCCAGACAAGCACACTAACCCCCTAAACTCCTCTTTCTTTCGCATCACATTGGTCATGTAATCCCCCTATAAGTCCTTCCCTTGGCTTTCCAGCCAATATTATATCGTATTGAAGCTTTTTGTCACTGCCTTCAAAGCTCTACATAGTTCTCTGCCCCTCCCTCATGATCTTCTTGTCTAGCCTCTCAACCTCACCCACCCTCTGGCTGGATTCTGACCCGGTCACCTTCCTGCCACATTCCATGCAGTCACCGATTCATAGTCCAGCCTCCCCGAGCTCTTCCTACCCTCTTCACATGCAAGTGCTTCTTTAACCCCCAGCTCTGCCTCTCTGTGTTCACTGAATCTTGTAGCTATAGCTACATACATGAGTGAAAATTGTATGCATGTTGCCTCTGGTTATTCCCCTTCACCTCACCTCTGCCTACTTGCCTGTCCTTAAATTGGAAGTAACTCCAAGCAGGAATTGTCCTTCTGAGGTGTTTGGAGAGTGCCCAACACACTGTGCTTATCTGAACCTCTAGGCTCCTAATTACCTTTGAAAATCTGGCCTTTCAGTTCTTTGGAACATTTCACTCCCTCTCTAGACACCCGAGGAGAACACAAAATTCAAGTACAATTGTCTCTGATCCAGCTGTATTTTTTCTCAGATTTAGAATCCACATCATCCCTCCACCAGCATTGGATGCTACACCACGGTCACACCCAGACCAGATTTTTCACCAAGTGCCTTTTAATTGACAGGTAAGTGTTGATAAAAGCATAAGAATGGCCATACTGGCTCAGACAAATGGTCTATCTAGCCCAGTATCTTGTCTTCCGACAGTGGCCAACGCCAGATGCCCCAGAGGGAATGAACAGGACGGGTAATCATCAAGTGATCCGCTGCACATTGAGTGGATGTTGTCAGAGAACTATCCACAATTACGCCAAGATCTCTTTCTTTAGTGGTAACAGCTAATTTAGACCCCCATCATTTTATATGTATAGTTGGGATTATGTTTTCCATTGTGCATGACTTTGCATTTATCAATATTAAATTTCATCTGCCATTTTGTTGCCCAGTCACCTGATTTTGTGAGGTCCCTTTGTAACTCTTCACAGTCAGTTTTAGACTTAACTTGAGTAGTTTAGTGTTGTCTGAAAATGTTACCCCTTTTTCCAGATCGTTTATGTATATGTGAGCAGCACTGGTCCCAATACAGACTTCTTGGGGATATCACTATTTACCTCTCTGCATCTGAAAACTGACCATTTATTCCTACCCTTTGTTTCCTATCTTTTAACCAGTTACAGATCCATGAGAAGACCTTCCCTCTTCCCCCCTGGCAGCTTACTTTGTTTAAGAGTTACTTTCTGAAAATCGAAGTGCACTATATTCATTGGTGGCAGGTTTCAGATTGGTAACCATATTAGTCTGTATCAGCAAAAACAACGAGGAGCCTAAGGTGCCACAAGGACTCCTCATTGTTTATATTCACTGGATCACCCTTGTGCACGTGCCTGTTGGCGCCCCCCAAGAATTCTAGTAGATTGGTGAGGCATGATTTCCCTTTACAAAAACCATGTTGACTGTTCCCCAACAAATCGTGTTCATCTATGTTTCTGATAATTCTGTTATTTACTATAGTTTCAAACAATTTTCCCAGTATTGATATTAGGTTTACTGGCCTATCATTGCCAGGATCGGCTCTGGAGCCTTTTTAAAAAATTAATATCACATTAGCTATCCTCCAGTCATCTGGTACAAAATGATTTAAATGATAGTTTACATACCATAGTTAGTAGTTCTGCAATTTCACATTTGTGTTCCTTCAGAACTCTTGGGTGAATATCATCCGGTCCTGGTCAACTTGTTACTGTTTAGTTTGTCAATTTGTTCCAAGACCTCCTTTAATAACACTTCAATCTGGGACATTTCCTCAGATTTATCACCTAAAAAGAATGGCTCAGGTTTGGGAATCTCCTTCACATCCTCAGCAGTGAAAACGGATGCAAAGAGCTCATTTAGTTTCTCTGCAATGGCCTTATCTTCCTTGAGTGTTCCTTTAGCTTCTCGATCATCAGTGGCTCCACTGGTTTTTTAACAGACTTCCTGCAGCTGATGTATTTAAAAAAAAATTGCTGTTACTTTTTGAGTCTTTGGCTAGCTGTTCTTCAAATTCATTTTTGGCCTTTCTAATTATATTTTAACACTTCATTTGCCAGAGTTTATGCTCCTTTCTATTTTCCTCAATAGGATTTAACTTCCACTTTTAAAGGATGCCTTTTGGCACTCACTGCTTCTTTTATTTTGTTGTTTAGCTATGGTGGCACCTTTTCGGTCCTTTTAATATATTTTTAATTTGGGATATACATTTAAATTGGGTTTATATTATGGTGTCTTTAAAAAGTTTACATGCACTTTTGGCACTGTGCCTTTCAATTTCTGTTTAACTAACTTCCTCATTTTTGTGTAGTCTCCGTTTCTGAAGTTAAATAATCCCATGAGTGCAGGGGACTCTCAAGGTCCCTTCCAGTCCTATGATTCTATGATGGGCTGCAGTGGTGTTTTCCCCCCTCCCCCACAGGGATGTTAAATTTAATTATGTTATAGTCATTATTACCAAGCGGTTCAGCTATATTCACCTCTTGGACCAGATCCTGTGATCCCTTTAGGACTAGGACTGTCAATTAATCGCAGTTAACTCACACGATTAACTCAAAAAAAGTAATGGCGATTAAAAAATTAATCGTGATGAATCGCAGTTTTAATTGCACTGTTAAACAATCAAATATCAATTGAAATTTGTTAAATATTTTAGATGTTTTTCTACATTTTCATATATATTGTGTTCTGTGTTGTAAATGAAATCAAAGTAAACAAACTTGTTTCCCTTAGTGATTGGCTGATCGAGAAGTAGGACTGAGTAGACTTGTAGGCTCTGAAGTTTTACATTGTTTTGTTTTTGAGTAGAGTTATGTAACAAAAAAAATCTGTAGTTATAAGTTCAAATCTCACAGTAAAGACATTGCACTACAGTACTTGTAATAGGGGAATTGAAAAATACTATTTCTTTTGTTTATTACAGTGCAAATATTTGTAATCAAAAATAAATATAAAGTGAGCACTGTACACTTTGTATTCTGTGTTGTATGCATGCATCCGATGAAGTGGGATTCACCCATGAAGCTCATGCTCCACTACTTCTGTTAGTTTATAAGGTGCCACAGGACTCTTTGCTGCTTTTACAGATACAGACTAACATGGCTACCCCTCTAATATGTGTTGTAATTTAAATCAATATATTTGAAAATGTAGAAAATATTCAAAACTATTTAAATAAATGGCATTCTATTATTTTTAACAATGCAATTAATCTCAATTCATTTTTTAAATTGTTTGACAGCCCTATTTAGGACTAAATCAAGAATTGCCTCTCCCCTCGTATGGTTCAGGACTAGCTGCTCCAAGAAGAAGTCATTTATGGTGTCAAGAAACTTTGTCTCTGTGTCCAGTCCTGAGGTGACATGTACCCAGCCAATATGGGAATAGTTGAAATCCCTCAATATTATTGAGTTTTTTATTTTTATAGCCTCTCTAATCTCCCTGAGCATTTCAGGGTCACCATCACCATCCTGGTCAGGTGATCAGTAATATATCCCCACTTCTATATTCTCATTATTCAAGCATGGAATTACTATCCATAGAGAGTCTCTGGTACAGTTTGGTTCATTTAAGAGTTTTCCTTCATTTGATTCTATGCTTTGCTTCACATATAGTGCCACTCTCACACCAGCATGACCTGTTCTGTCCTTCCAATATATTTTGTACTCTGGTATTTACTGTGTCCCACTGATTATCCTCATTCCACCAAGTTTCTGTGATGCCTATTATATCAATGTCCTTATTTAATACAAGGCACTCTAGTTAACCCATCTTATTATTTAGACTTCTATCATTTGATAGAGGTATATTTGACTGGAATGTTTCAAAAAGGGGTTTTCAGAGGAAATGAAGTGAGTTATGCATCCAAATCCCATTGGTCTGAGTGTCTGAATCCATTAGGCTTAATTTCTCCAGCTTCCCCACTAGCATATTTCTTCTTTATTTTATTTTATTTTATTTTATTTTAAAGAAAATTACAAGAAAGCAAGCGTTACATGCAGAGCACCTGCGGTGATGGAAAGGGGCAGGAAAAGCTAAACTAATTCATCCTTGTGATTATCATACATTCATCAATTTTTATGGCCAGCTCGGATCACAAGGATTTTCTAGTCCGACGTCCTCCATTGCACAGATTTGGTGTAAAACGATGTGGCTCCAGTTATAGCACAATGGAGCTGGGGTGATTTTCACCAGCTCCGGGTCGTGCCCTGTGTTTGATGCTGATGTTTCTCTGTTATTTATTTATTTATTTATTTATTTATTTATTTATTTTGATGGGTACAAAAATAAAAAGTCTTGGGTGCCTGGACACAAACCTGTGCCATGCAGCCCACTATCCTCAGCCATGGAATTTGGAGTTGCTCTTGGATGTAGCTCTGGATTCTCACCCCTCTTCCCAAAGCTTTAGAGATCAAGGGATCAGATCAAAGATTTTGATAACACTTCCTCCCATTGTCTCCTCCTGTTCACTTCTTAATTCCAACATCGCAACTGGAAAGTCACTTGGAATCACTCTCTCTGTCACCTCTTTAACTCTTCCAATGCTTCTTAATTGTAAAGCTGTGTCCCCCCACTTGGGACACTGAAATGATAAAAACAGTAACAATTTCAATTCGGTGAGACTTCATCAGCATGGAACAGAGCTTCATCTTTCTTGCTTCATTTGTGGTGCGAAAAGGGGTTATTTAAAAATAGTTCCTTTGCAGAGCTGAGCTAAATTTAGTTACAAGGAGCCAGGTTTTTTTTTTAATGCTTTTAGGCTCCTAAAGATGCAGATAAGGTGCCTACTGAAATTTTTCAGATGCACTTAGGCACCTAACTCCCACTAATTATAATGGGAGTTAGGCACTTAAACTGCTTTGGTGTCATTGCCAATCCCACTAAGCAACTGTCTGCATCTTTAGGTGCCTGTATACCTTTGGAACTCTGGTCCCCAATTTTTTATTTAAATAAGGAAAATTATTGACAGTTCACATTATGTTCTTGCACAAATATTAAGAGTGGTTGGTGACTAATAAAAAGGTCTGGGGACCCAGCAGAACTGAGTCAGTGTATCATAATGCTCAGGGAGTTACAGGTGAGGTTTTTGTAGTTTAATTCCTACATGCCCACAGCATGTAAATATATAGGTGGAGATATTCAAAGGGACCTAATAGACTTGGATGCTCAATTAATGTGAACTTGGCATCCAAATACCCTAGGCAGCTTTGGAAAATCTCATCCACTGATCTGTGACAGTTCCATGGGTGATTGTTCCTCTCATTTTGATCCATTTGGCCCATCTTCCCTTGAATAGCTCCATGACTAATCTAATACGGGTAGTAAGACTTTCCGTTTCTCTCAGGTTTCAGAGTAGCAGCCGTGTTAGTCTGTATGGCAAAAAGAACAGGAGTACTTGTGTCACCTTAGAGACTAACAAATTTATTTCAACATAAGCTTTCATGGGCTACAGCTCACCTCTTTGGATGCATAGAATGAAACACACAGACAGAAGATATTTGTACATACAGAGAACATGAAAAGTGGTTTCTAATCCCAGTGACAGACTTGAAGGTGGCAATTTTGCACCAAAAAAATTTCAAAAACAGACTCCAAAGAGAGACTGCTGAACTCGAATTAATATGCAAATTAGACACAATTAACTTAGGTTTAAACAGAGACTGGGAATGGTTGGGTCATTACACTAATTGAATCTATTTCCCAATGTTAAGTTCTCCTCACATCTTCTATGGGTCATATGAATGATCACTTCAAAGGGTTTTTTTCTCCTGCTGATGATAGTTCGTCTCAATTGATTGGTCTCTTCCAGTTGGTATGCGTACTTCCACCTTTTCATGTTCTCTGTATGTATCAATATCTCCTGTCTGTGTGTTCCATTCTATGCATCCAAAGAAGTGAGCTGTAGCCCACGAAAGCTTATGCTGAAATAAATTTGTTAGTCTCTAAGGTGCTGCAAGTACTTTCTTTCTCTCAGTTTGTCAGTGGTGGTCAACCTTCCTCCCGTTGATGGGTGTTTGGTTTTGCAACCACAGTGATGAAAGCCATTCATTGACATAGGACTGCATTATAAAGGCTGAGTCTAGTCCCCGAATTGTTCTGATTTATTGTCTTTTGTGCTTGACTGGTGCACTGTGCTTTTTCTAGACATTGCGCACATGGCAGATGTTGAGAGGAGAAACCAAAGCGACGTTACAGAATTCATCCTCCGCGGGTTCAGGATCCTCTACCCATTCCAGATCGGTCCCTTTGTGCTGGTTCTGCTAACATACTTCACCACCATAACTGGGAACACTCTGATCATTGTTACCATTCTGGTTGACCGAGGCCTTCACACCCCCATGTATTTCTTCCTGGGGAATTTGTCCTTCTTGGATATCTGGTACACGTCCAACATCATCCCCAAAATGCTGCAAGGTTTCCTGGCTGAAAAGGGTGTGGTGATCTCCTTCAGTGGCTGTGTTATTCAGCTTTATATCTTTGGCTCCCAGGCAGCCACCGAGATCCTCCTGCTAACGGTGATGGCCTACGATCGCTACTTGGCGATATGCAACCCGCTGCGTTACACAGCCCTCATGAATGCGAGGGTGTGCGTCGAGCTGGCTTCCTGCTCTTGGCTGGGTGGCTTCCTCTTCAACCCAGTGATAATGGCCTGGATTTACAGGCTACGTTTCTGTGGCCCTAATGAAATCGACCATTTCTTCTGTGACTTCATGCCCCTGGTCAAGCTGTCATGCAGTGACACCCACCTGATCACCTTAGCAGCATTCTTACTCTCCTCTACAGCCACCCTGGTCCCCTTCCTGCTAACTCTGACATCCTACGCATTCATCATCACAGCAATAGTAAAAAACCCTTCCAGCACTGGGAGGTGGAAGGCCTTCTCCACTTGCACCTCCCACCTTATCGTGGTCAGTACTTTCTATGGGGCTCTGGCCATGGTCTACATGGTGCCGACGGCCAGCGCAGCCATCAACCTAAACAAAATATTCTCCCTTCTCTACAGCCTGGTCACCCCATTGCTCAACCCCCTGGTCTACTCTCTGAGAAACAAGGATGTGAATGATGCCCTGAGGACAATGGCCACTAGACTTCTGGATTTTCGAAGGAGGTAGAGCCAAAAAGGGAGCATGAGGGATTTAAAAATGAAAACTTCAGTAGAACCTCAGAGTTATGTACCCCTCCGGAATGGTTGTTCGTAACTCTGACATGTTCGTAACTCTGAACACAACATTATGGTGGTTCTTTCAAAAGTTTACAGCTGAACATTGACTTAATACAGCTTGGAAACTTTAGTGTGCAGAATAAAAATACTGCTCTCCCTTTAATTTTTTTAGTAATTTATGTTTAACACAGCACTGTACTGTATTTGCTTTTCTTTCCCCTCTGCTGCTGCCTGATGGGGTACTTTCAGTTCTAAACGAGGTGTGTGCTTGACCGGTCATTTCATAGGTCTGAAGTTCTATTGTCCTGTGCCGCATTCCCACCTGGTGTAAACTGACATAACCCTATTTGAATCAGTGGAGCTGTGCAAGTTAGTATTAGCTGCAGAGCTGGTCCATGCCCCTCCCCTCCCGCCACCCAGATTTAACAGATAAAACAATCCCGTGTTGTACTCCAGCTGCATCCTTAGCATAGAATCCTTGGCAAGGAGTTACTGGTCTACATCCTCCCAGTGCCTGTCACTCCACATGCTGCATTTGTCCTCCATGGACTGCAGTAACCTAGGGTTTGCTATCCATCAGGACAAAGGATGATTATGGTGTTTAGGTGCCTGAGAATTCAGGTAAAACACCTAGTGGGGGTTTTCAGAATAGCATCTGTTGATTTCAATGGGAGTCAGACACCTAGGTGTTAGTGGGCTTTCCCTCAACCCTCCCACTTCCCTGGTTCTTGTCACACAGACAGCAAGCAGCAAGAGACCAGAAGTCTGAAGCCAGGACAAAGCGATGTTTATGGGGGTTAGTTTCCAAGCAAGCATATTCCAAAGCCCTTTGCACCAGTCGGGCTTATCTCTATACAGTAACTCCACACTTTAAGTCATCCTGGTTAACCTTGTTTTGTTGTTATGTTGCTGATCAATTAGGGAACATGCTCATTTAAAGTTATGCAATGCTCCACTCTTACGTTGTTTGGCTGCCCGCTTTCTTCACAGCAGGCAGCCTCCCTATGCTCCCCCTTCCCACAGCACCTCCGGCCACCAGCAGACCCCGAGGATCAGCGCCTTCCCCCTCCTCCCCTGCCCGCAGCAATCAGCTGGTTTGTGGCATTTTGGAGGCGGGGGGAGGAGCAAGGCTCCTCGCGTAGGCTCCCCCTCCCTCCCCTCCCTTCTAAACATTGCAAGCCAGCTGATTGCCCCGGGCAGGAGGTGGAGGGGGGAAGGGAGAGGGAGGCTGCACACCAAGTCCTCCTCTCTCCCCCTCCCTCCTACTCCCAAAACGCCACAAGCCAGCTGATTGCCCCAGGTCGGGGGGGGGGAGGAGCAAGGACTCGGTACGCCTCCCCCTCCCTCCTCTGCCTTCTGCCCACAGCAGTCAGCTGGCTTGCAGCATTTTGGGGGCAGAAGAGAGGTGGGAGAAGTGAGGACTTGGCGTGCAGGCTCCCCCTCCCTCCCAGGGCAATCCGCTGGCTTATGGCATTTAGAAGGGAGGGGAGGGATAGGGGAGAAGCGAGGATGCAGCATGGGAAATAAAGGGGGAGGATGTGTGGCGGAGAAGAGGCAGGTCAACGATGCGGGTTTGGGGGAAGGGGGGAGTGGGTGGGCTAAGGGTTAAGCCCCCCGCTCCTGGTGCCTGCAGAGTAGGGGAAGCTGCCACTGCTGCGCAACGTGCTTCTCCTAGCCTACAGCACCTTCAGCCTCCTTGTCTGTGTCATCTCCAGTGCCAGTGGGCTGTGCCTGTGTGGGAAAAGGCGGGGGCATCTCCCAACTATATTATAGTACCTGTATTAAATTGCTTGTTTAAAATGTATATAATGCCTTTTGTCTGGCAAAAAAAAAAATTCCTGAAACCTAATCCCCCCGTTTACATTAATTCTTATGGGGAAATTGGATTCGCTTAACATCATTTCACTTGAAGTTGCATTTTTCAGGAACAGAACTACAACGTTAAGTGAGGAGTTACTGTATGCCGACAGAGTCTGTTCCCCAGTGTTCCCTTCCCGGCTCCAACGCCGCAGAGCATTGACCCTGCGTCCCCCTTCCCTGCTCCGACACCGCAGAGCGCTCACCTCACGTCCCCCTTTCCGGCTCCAATGCAACACAGCATTTACTTTGTGTTCCCCTCCTGGCTCCAACACCACAGAGCATTTACCCCACGTCCCCCTTCCCGGCTCTGACATCGCAGACCGTTCACCCCGCGTCCCCCTTCCCAGCTCTGAAGCTGCAGAACATTCATCCCGCATCCCCCTTCCGGGCTCCAGTGCCGCAAAGCGTTCACCCCACATCCCCCTTCCCGGCTCCGGCGCCACAGAGCGTTCACCCCGCGTCCCCCTTCCTGGCTCTGACGCCGTTGAACGTTTACCCTGCGTCTCCCTTCCCAGCTCCAATGCCACAAAGCGTTCACCTCACGTCCCCCATCCCGGCTCTGATGCTGCAGAGTGTTCATCCCGCGCCCCCCTTCCTGGCTCCAGCACCGTAGAGCATTCACCCCACATCCCCCTTCCCTGCTCCGATGCTGCAGAGTGTTCACCCCGCGTCCCGTTTCCCGGCTCTGATGCCGCAGAGCATTCACCCTACGTCCCCCTTCTAGGATCTGATGCCACAGAGTGTTCAACATGCGTCCCCCTTCCCTGCTCCAACGCCACAGAGCTTTCACCCCGCGTCTCCCTTCCCTTCTCCGACGCCACAGAGTGTTCACCCCGCATCCCCCTTCCTGGCTCTGACACCGCAGAACGTTCACCCAAGATCCCGCTTCCCAGCTCTGACACGACAGAGTCTTGCCTGTGTCCCTAGTCCCTGATCCTTATTCCTTGTTCCTTTCCCTCCCTTTCCCCCAACAAAAATGATTCTAATTTCCCTTCCATTTACTGTTTGAACCCAGTTTATATAGTAATATTCTCAGCTATATCTTAACCAATTATTTTACTGAAATTTAACTAACCAATCCTAACACATTGTAACATAACCAATCCTAACACATTGTAACATAATTCTCTAACCAATTATATCCCACTACCCTAATTAACTTACACCTAGAGCAGACAGAAACAAATAGAGAACCAGACAGATTAACAACAGGAAAGTGGGGGCCATAGAGATAAAACAATACAGCAATGAGGGTTTCACAACCACAAACACTGATAAGTGATTTCTTGCCAGACAGGATGCTATCTTAAGATCTGTTTCTTTATCTGGTGATGGGCACTATCAGGACAGGATCATCTTCCTAACAGCCCAATACCCCCTTATTTCAATGTGACCAGTTTGGGATGTGAGTTGCTGATCATACGTTTCCCAGCTTATGGCTGCCCCTGCTGCTTAGCCAAAGGCCTTAGCCTAAGAACAAGGCCTCAGACTGTCCTAGCGAGAGAAGGCCCATACACAGGTGGACTGTGATTTTGATTCTTTGTTTTATACCCCTGTAACTAGCTAAGTGATAAAAATACACCTAAGTTCCTAAAGTATAGGCCTTTACAGGCAGGCCAGATTATCTGTATTCTAACTCTCCACCCCTTTCTTTTTCTTTTGGGATCCCATGGAAAAGCATAGGACATATAGTGACACATTTCCCGATAGGGCCAGATGTCAAGGTGGAATGTGTCGATGCTCCATCTGTCCCACTGCCCCTTATGCAGTAGAATGCCCTGCACCTTCTCTCATACGGTCATACCACACCTATTCCAATTAGTGTTCCAGCCTTTCCCTTATAATGGGCCCACGAAGGTTGGGTCCCAGTTGTCTAGTACACTGGGAGGAGGGCCTATTACATTACTTATATTTGACAATTAGTGGCTGTACCTTGTGGGTCTGTGCCCCCCTTAACTATCGCAGTATACATCGCAAAATTAGCATACTTAACAAGAGGCCAATAGCCACAATAATCCCCAGTAATATTGTCAGCCCTGCCCATCGTAATATAGGCCAACATCCGAGGCACCACCAGAAACACTGCTTTGCCTCCTCTGACAGGGTTAAAACCCTGTTAACGCCATCCTGAAGCGTATATTTGAAATGTGTCCAGTTGTTGGCAGTTGCAGAGAGCTGTGCCTGCAGGTTTCACACGCTTTTGTCCATATCATGAGTCCACTGACTATTCACAGAAAAATGGGGTATTGTCTAAACCAGCTTGACCACTTGGTATGGGATTGGGTAGTATGCACTGGTTGGGTTGTTCACAGCAATGAGTTCCACAGATCCATTTGTGCACCAAAGTCCCAATGGCAGCGTATAAATGTGCATAATTGTGTCCCCAAGTGTTGTGTACATTCCCAAACACCCCATGCTCCTAATGGCCCCCATTTGCAACAGGCTATTAATTCTACCCCACCTTGAGGAGGGACACATTCAAATCTTGTCTCTGGACAAACAATTACTTACCTGAATTATTGTCCATTTTACATCATTCTATCCTCTCCATCTGTCTCCATCTGTTTCCCTGTGGTTCCCAGCGAGCTCCTCCCTTTCTCATTATTCCCATAGGGCTCATGGGGCCCACGTTAGTAGCTGTCCCATTCCAAGGTACCACAGTAACTATTACACAGGTGCTAGCCCCAGAATTGAGCATTTTGTATCCCCATACACACCTCCCCCTCCCAAGTTAGCCTTTTGAAGCCATGCTCCACTCATGTCACGAGGTTTCCTGTCCATTGAGTTAGCCGCAGGTTCACTTTTGCCACCCTTTTCCATCCCATTGTGGTTGCAGACAGCTTTTGTGCCCCTAGCTCATTGATTTGCTGCTGCAATTTCACATTTTGGCTCATCAGTTACTTAGTTACCCCATGGTCCCTCAGATTTCATACACCCAACCCTGTGTTTCCTGCTGCCCACAAATCTCTTTTCCAGTGATAATTCCATGTATGTCTCCTCACACACCCCCCCAATTAAATTGTTGCTTCAACCCTTCTATGTATGAACTGCAGCTGGGGTGTATCTAGTCCACCCACCATTTTCTGGGGTGCACCACCCATGTTACGGGACTGGAAAGACACATTGAAAAGTGCTGGTTGCACCCGCTCCCACAGTGGCTCCCATGCATTCACTTGTCAGGAAGTATTTCCGGCTCCTAGCTGCAGCCATCTTAGATCAGGAGTCTTCCAAGTTGTCATCCATATTACCTGCAGGGGTTACATTCTGCAAAGTGGTTAAATTGTCACACCCAGCATCACAGGGGAGACTGTAATGCCCAGTGTTATGTGTACATAACAACTGCACGTCCAGGGAGTTTCCTCTGTGGAGATACCATTATGATTACATATGGTAACCTCACACCCTAACTGTGGAACCCCATAATCCAAACATCGCAGGAGACCAAAGGGTTATACGGTTTCTCGGCTCTCTGTGACAAACCTCATGTCCAAATGACTGTGTTTCCCACTGTCATTTCTGTCCATCAGGACAAGGGATGATCATGGGGCAGATTTGTAAAGGCGTTTAGGTGCCTGAGGTTTCAGGTAAGACACCTAGTGGGGGTTTTCAGAATAGCATCTGTTGATTTCAATGGGAGTTCGACACCTAGGCACATTTGGAAATCCCATAGTGTGTCCACACAGGGAGAGTTAGAGCCATAGGAATGCCGGGCTGGAAGGGACTTCAACAGTCCTACCCCCTGTGCTGAAGCTGCAAGAGGCATCTGTCCAGCCTGTTCTTAAAAACCTCCAGTGACAGGGCCTCCACAGCCTGCCTTGGTTTTGATCATTTTTGTTGCTCTCCTCTGGACTCTCGCCAATTTGTCCAAATCTTTCCTTAAGTGTGGCACCCAGAATGGGACCCAGCACTGCAGCTGAGACCTCCCCAGTGCCGAGTGGAGTAGAACAACGACTTCCCATGTCTTCCATACGACAATCCTGTTTACACACCCTAGAATGAGAGTAGTCTTTTTCGCAGTGTAAATTGGCATCAATCCATTGGAGGTAGTGGGCCAGACCCTCTGCCAGTGTGAAACAGCGTCACCCCAGTGAAGTCACTGTAACTCTGATTTACAGCAGTGGAGGATTTGGCTTGTGATTTACACCATGGGTTAGATTTTAAAAGCCGTGTCAAGGATTGTAATGCCCAATTTCCATTAAAATTGTTCTCTCTAGCCATTTACCTTCTTTCTTTAACTAGCTTTGGAATTCTGCGGGCTCTAATAGACAGATACAATTATACAATATACAAAGAGATTAATCCCTTTATTAATTGGATTCATCCCTTTATTAATAACTGATCAGGATGAATATTATTAACCGATTCCCAGAAATATTTTCTCAGAAATTGAACTGAGTTCACATCCATCCAGACTTGCCTGAATAAAGATTCATTTGGAATTAATTGTTGTTGTTGTTGTTTTTCTTAATTACCGTGGGAACTGACAAAGGTTGCAGAACCAGGGCCTCATTCTGCTCAGTTTTATCCACAGACTGTGCCCCTGAAGAGCATACACACCAAAAAGATTTGAATTTGCCCTTGAACAGCTGTGCGGAAGGGCGGTACAGTGGTTGGCATCCTACGTCCAGCGGTGGAACATCCAGGTTCAATGTATTGCTCTACCATGGACTTTGTGTGTGACCTTGGGGCAAATTGCTCGGTCTCTATGGGCCAGATTTTCATAGGGATTTGGGTACATATGCTGCTTGGATGAATTTTTTAAATCCTGCCAGGAGCTAGATTCACTAAGGGTTTTAAGCACCTGCCTGACACCTTAGAGTATCTTCTGGGGATCTAAAATTTGATAACGGGCTCTTCAGTCTAGCAGAGAAAGGTTCTAACACCATCCAGTGGCGGGAAGTCAAAACTAGACAGATTCAGACTAGAAATAAGGCATAAATGTGTAAGAGTGGGGGAAATTAACCATCGGAACAGTTTAACAAAGGTTGCAGAGGATTTTCAATCACTAACAATTTATAAACCAAGATTGGACGTTTTTCTAAGAGATCTGCTCTAGGAATTATTGTGGGGCAGGTCTCTGGCCTCTATTACACAGGAGGTCAGACTGGATGATCATAATGGTCCCTTCTGGCCTAGGAATTTATGAAACCAGAGAGATGGCAGATTTCTGTCCAAGTCCCATCTCCCCCTGAGGCAGAGGGGAGACCTGAGGCATGGTTATCCCATGTCCCAGCTACATAGCCTAACCACTGGGTTGAAACTTATGAGGAAGGTCCTCCGCTTCCCCACTCTCCAGCCTGTAGTCGCCTTGTGTAAGCTCACCTATACAGGCCCAATCCATAGAGTTCAGGTGAGCTCTGAACATGCTTACCCAGCTGGGCCCCATGGGCAAGTGAGGCAAAGGCCTGGCTTTCTCCCCCCAGCTCATGCATGGCTCTGGGACTCAGCTGTCAGGATGACTGGCCTGGAGCTACCAAGGACATACCCAGAGGCACCTGGAGAAATTTTCCAGCAGAAAAGTAGGAGCCCAGTGAGTTTAGGCACTGACGGCGTTTGGTGGCACCTGAGCAGCAGTTTTGTGAAACCCCAGGGGGCCTGAATCTGGGATCTGTAGCTGCCTAAAGTGGTAGGTAGTCGCCTAAGTGCATTTGTGAATTGGGCCGTTTCCTGTGTAGGCGATTTTTAAAACCCACTAGGTTCCTGTCTGCATCTTTAGGCTCTTAAATACCTTTTCAAGGACACCCCTCACACCGCCCCACATCTCTGTGAGCATCTGCTCCCTGTTTGCAATTTGCGGATAATAGCATGATATACGTCACAGGGGTGTTGTGAGGCTCACGAAATTAAGAGTGTGAGGCACTTACTCCTACATGGACTTTGCAGAGAGAGAAATAGTGAGGTTCTTTATGAGTAATAAGCTCAAATCAGTAATTTAAAGACTTAAGTCCCGTTTTTAAAAAGTTTTTGGGAAAACAGCTGTCCCTGGAAACTTGAACCCTCTATTCTCCATGCCAAAGAAAAACTAAAAGCCCTTGTCTCATCTCTTAATCTTTGATGTAGCAAGGATTCAATGCATAAGGGAACCTGTCTCAATAGAGACATAAAAGAACTTAAATACTCAGACCCCTTGAGATGTGGCCTCTTCAGAGTTGGGAAATGCACTGTTTGCTCCGCTGCCCGTAAGTTTTACAGTACACGATTATATGAGATTAGAATATTTTTTTTAAGTCAATATTTTTTCTGCGCGTTATTTCTTTTTAACCAAGCACATTGGTGCATAGCTCTACTTTGGTCCTTTTTCTCCTATGCTTTGTACCTTTGTGTAATAATTTCCATGTGAGTGCTGACTGGCTGTGGGAACCTGCCAGTAGAAGTGGGTAATCCTGATACAGAATCACTTTGCACTCACCTTGCATTCGTATAAATGATTACACACGGTACAAGGGCGCAGGGAGTCAGCCACTGGTGTGCTCTTCCTCTTCCCTGACTGTTGTGTTATACTAAGGAATAGTACAAAGAATTCTAATTCAGAGCTGGAATTTCCAAAGGAACTTAAGGGAGTTACACAACCATCACCCACCGAACTTAGCATAGTTTTGTTCCTGAAAACAGTGTAATCAGGATCTGGGCTGCTAAGTACAGTTTTAATGGGTGCTTTATGAAGATAGATAGATAGATAGATAGATAGATAGATAGATAGATAGATAGATAGATAGATAGATAGATAGATAGATAGAGGGGTTATATGGGGATAGATAGATGATGGATGGATACAGTGTCCTTATAGCCATGCCAGTCCTAGGATATTAGCGAGACAAGGTGGGTGAGATGATATCTTTTATTGGACCGCCTTCTGTTGGCAAGAGAGAGACAAGCTTTCGAGCTTTCCTTCAGGTCTGGGAAACATACTCAGTGTATCCCAGCTAAACACAAGGTGGAACAAATTGCTCGAGTAGACATGGCCTTTGTTTTTTATCATTTTCCTCTGTGAGTTCATTAAATCACTAAATGCCCAATAGCAACTATGTGGGTGAAACCAGACAGTCCCTACTCTCTCAAATGACCTCACACAGGCAAATGACTGGAGGGGAGTTAACGGGCCACTTCACCTTGAATTGTCCCTTGAAATACTTGTTAGCTACTTATGCTGAACAATCTGTTCCATCTCTTACCAACAGAAGTTGGTCCAGTAAAACAGTGATTCTCAACCATGGTACATGTACCCCTGTGGGTAAAGAGAGGTCTTCCTGGAAGTACATTAACTCATCTAGATATTTGCCTACTTTTACAACAGGTGACCTAAAAAGCACTAATGAAGTCAGTACATACTAAAATGTCCTATGAACAATTACTTGTATATACTGCTCTATACACTATACCCTGAAATGTAAGTACACTATATTTCAGTTGACTTATTTTATAATTATATGGTAAAAATGAGAATGTGAGCAGTTTATTCAGTAATAGTTGCTGTGAAACTTCAGTATTTTTATGTCTGATTTCGTAAGCAAGTAGTTTTTAAGTGGGGTGAAACTTGGGAGTACACAAGACAAACCAGACTCGTGAAGGGGTACAGTAATCTGGAAAGGATGAGAGCCACTGTCGTAAAAAATATTACCTCACCCACCTTGTCAGATAGATAGATAGATAGATAGATAGATAGATAGATAGATAGATAGATAGATAGATAGTGAGGGTATTGCATATGTAGTGTGATCATACTTCCTAAAGGGAAAACAAGACACCATGTGGGGCTAGCTCGAGCCCCTCTCCCTCCCCTCCTCACACTAAGCTCTCCCAGGCTCCTCTCCCCTTGCGGGGCTGGGGTCACTGATCACCTGAGCCCTGTCTGCCCACCGCCCGAGCCCTGCCTCCCATCCTGTGCAGGGTCGGCATGGCCACTCGCCTCCTTGCGCATTCCTCTGCCCTCCCCTTTTTGACAACGGTGTGCACGTGTCCTGTTTGCTCTTGCCAACTGATCAAAGGGGACAAATGCCCACTTTTCCTGAAATGTCTGGACAGCCACCTCAGGGCTTAAAAAGAATCTATCCCTGCCAAAATGGGACTTATGGCCAGTGATCACTCTTCAGGTTCTTATCCTAACATCAGGCCCAGTAATATTAAAATTGCTGTTGAGTTGGGAATCCCAATGTGTTCAGTTGCAACCCTCACACTTTAGAAACCCTTCTGTATTTGTCATAATTCATTAATATGTTTAGCCAAGTTACAAACACTCTAACCCAGCGAGGTAGATACAGATAGTACAGAATGTCCACCTGAACATCCATCCCTTGCAGAACAGCCTGAAATGTCAGCCATTGTCTTCCTCATCACCTGTGGCCATCATCCTGGCACAGCCCGAGGGCTATGCTCTCTCTTCTCCTGTCCACAGGCTGGGATGCCACTTTTATAACATGGTGTGCCGGGGTAGTCAATAGGAGGACCGTGGGCCAATTCCACACCACCAGGTGCTTTTGAACAAGCTGTGAAATCTTTTTATTTCCTTATTATTATCATGATTGTTATTGCGGTGTGAAAAATGTTTCTCTAGAGTTTGGATCCTGACCAAGAAATTTGGACCTTGACAAAAAATAATTGACTCCTCTTGTCTTACAGGCTCCAGGCCTGCAGGTTCCTTGCCTTACTGCTGAATAAAATAACTGCTAAAGCGAGCTCTAAGGGCTGCAATCTGTGAATACTGTATGAGTCGTGTGTTTGTCTGAAATCTGACTATTGTAAAGGCATTCTTGTGTGCACGTATTGGGTTAATTCAACGGCTTGGTGTTCAGGAAACCACCCAGGAAGATGGACAGTAGCTCAGATAAGAGCTCCTCTGCAAACATCATGACAATTAACTGTGATACGCTACTTCCACCTGCCTGCCCATGGGGGGCCTGCCAGACCAGCTTCCCCAAGATCAAAAGACCTAGAGTGATTTCAAAAGACACACTTCCTGATTAGAGGAGAGCCTGATTTTATGGGACAAAATTGTCTCCTGACCCTCCAGAGGCTGAGGGATTCCTCAGGGAAGCTTAGCCTGCTAGGGGCTTTAATCCTTGTCTCTTGCTGTGCAATGTTCCTACTATAAAGATTGAACAACACTTTGTTTTAAACAGGCTGTTTTGGGTGACTATTATCACTGCAGGTCACAGCTCCCCAAGGGGACATGCACGTCTACCGAGTCCAGTTGGATCTGCTGAGCGATCCTGGCTAGTACCCACGGAGCTGTCACCTGGAGACCCGCTCTGGGCCTGGGAGAGTCCCACGATTCCTCACCAGAGAGGCGAAGGATCATGACCTGACACCTGAGGTGGAGTCCATTCAGTGAGACCAGGAGACGGGGCTGAGGCTCATCTAGCCCTGAAGCAAGACAATTCTTTTCTTTTCTATCTTCTTACATTTTTGCTCTTTCTCTCTCTCTCTTTTTTCATTTCCCCATTTGGGGGTTTTTTTAGTCTGTCTATCTTTTCCATTATTTTTTCTTTTTTTCTTCTTTTTCCACCTTCCCCATCCCTGCTTTTTGTTTTAAAAGGAAGTTGTTGACAAAGCCCTGGCTGGGATGATTTAGTTGGGGTCTTAAATGAGTTTGTGATTCTATGAATGAAACAAACTCCTTGATGCGTTTTTATTCATTCATTCACCTCTCTCTGAAACAAGAGTAGATTAATGTGCACTAGGGAATGTTAGTGCGCGGCACCAGGGTCTACATGGACACTCCATATGTGTCACACTAGTGAAAGGTAGATTTACACTCTGGCTTGCTGCAAACTGTCTACACAAGCCCTGAGAAATGAGGCTGAGATTTTTCCAATCTTTCTTGTGGGCATTTCAACAAAAAATGGAAATAATTTTTGTTCTCAAGATGAGGTTTTTGGGGGGATGGACGGATGGAGATTGACAAAAAGCCACCATGTTCTGCTGAAAAATTCTATAGAAAAAAAATTGTTTTGTCAAAAGTTTCCATGGCAAAACAAATAAAAAAAATATTCCAAACCATTCCACGGATGAGCCAAAACCATGTAATGTGGGTTTGAGCATTCCCTGCAAATGCTGAGGGGCTCTGAACTGGAGTTTTGCTTTCTCCCAATACAGAGGTAAGGACAGCTGTGGAATTAGGCGCTCCATCATGTGCATTCAAGTCACATATTTCTAAGTAAGGCTACAATTTAGTCACGAAGGTCACGGATCCCGTGACTTTACTGGACCTCCATGACTTCTTTGGCTTCAGCTTTTTACTTCCTTATTATTATCATGATTGTTATTGCAGTGTGAAAAACATTTCTCTAAAGCTTGGATCTTGACCAAGAAGTTTGGATCTTCACAAAAAATAATTGACTCCCCTTGTCCTACAGGGTCCAGGTGTGTAGGTTCCATGGGACTCCAGCTGTGATTCCTCCCCCCTACCTAGCCCTGCCCCCTGGTTATTTTTAGTGAAGTCATAAACAGGTCATGGCTTCCATTATTTTTGGTTGCCCGTGACTTTTACTAAAAGTGACCATGAGAAAATCTTAGTTTTATTTCTAAGAACGAAAGAGAGACTCTAGACTGGGATTGCCCACAGACTCTAAGCATGGGCCTACGCTAAGCATGTGATTGGTCTCATAGAAGTCAGTGGGACCATTCCAATGCCAAGGTTTAGCCACATATTTACTGTCTTGTTGGGCCAGGACCACAAACTCTCCATGCAGTGTGAGCACAGTGTGTTAGTGACTGTGAGTGACCCACACCGCTGCTGCCCCATGGACCCACCCCAAGAGGCTTCCCATCATGTTTAACTATAAGAACCACTATGTGCCTCCAACACAGCACCTGAGCCTTCAAGTTTCAGACCCACAGCTCTGTCATTGGAGCATCCCGGTCAGTGCTGGCTGTGGTGGGTGGGTTCCTCTCACTTTTGAATGCAGCCCCTGTAACCTTAAAGTGACTAGAACTAGTGTCAAGGCTGCTCGGATGCAGCTAATGAGACCAAGTCCCCTGTGGCAGCCCGAGCCCATTTCTAAAACTGCTAACAGTGCTTTTGGAGAATGGGTTAGGAACCATGTTCCCCCAGGGCCTCTGCCTTGTCACTCAGTGAGAGATCACTGCAACAAATGCATATAGGCCAGTGGGGACAGACTGATGAGAAAGTTCTTCAGCTGAGGACATTCGAGCGTTTTCCAAAAGATGCAAAAGCAGGAAGGTGACTAGCACAGAGAGGGCCAGAGGGCGTCTCTTACTGGGAGCGTGGACTCACTCCTCTTTCATCTTTGCTCCTGAAGCAGGTAAAACCCTCTCATTTATTTCACCAATCTCTTCCCCCTCTTTCGGCAAAGGAAAACAAACACATATGTGTCTAGGATTCTGGCTGTCTCAGAAGACCAGGCTGAGAGACTCTGCGGGGCATGGGCAGTGTAACTTTTCTTGCACATTATCAGCCTCGGTCAAGCTAAAGCTGTGTTGGTCACTTGCTTGCCTGGTCTGAAACATCTGACTGAGCCTCAGCAGTCATCTTTTGTGCTTTGGTGCAACAAAACCAATGCCCATGACTCACTTCCTTCATGCGAATGACTCTGTTGAGAGCATGTGAAAGGAGTTACTCATGTGTGTGTCAGGATCCTAACTTCTTGTGCAGCAGAGACAAGCAATTTAAGCTGGATAGATAATGGGCTGGAGCCGGTCCAGAATTTTTTTTTTAAAAATTTCATTTGTAAATGCTGATTCTTCCAAAAAAAATAAACTAAACACTATTTTTTACTAAACTTTTGCCAGGAAGGTTTGAAAATTGCAACCTGAAACCAAATTTTGAAACAGTGAACATTTTCATAAAATTTTCCACCTGGCTGCGGTAAGGGGCTGGACGGGTGGGTGAGTGGATGGATAGGACAGCTGATATTTTCTGTGAAAATAAAATATAAATTCTGAATAGACCTTCTTAGAAAATTTTAATTGCAAAAATTATTGAGGAAAGGGTGAGAATTTCAAAAGCACCAAAGGGAATTGTGGAAATAAGTTCATTTGAAAGTCGGGGCTCCTAACTCCCTAACATACTTTTGAAAATTCCCGTAGAAGACACATTATTTATCTGCTTATTTATTATTTATGTATTTAATCAACAATAGTTCAAGATTTTTATCTCATCCATTTTCTGGCCAACTTTATTCATCCTGAACATGTTAGGATTGGATTTTCAACAGAAGCTAGGACTATCAATAGGAACTGCTGAGCACCTCCCTCTCTTAAAAAAATCATTTCTTTAGTCCACATTCCCACCCAAAACCTTTCTTGATGCAGAGTTCAGGCACCCAGCACAGCCTCACACCCTTTCAGGAGCTAAACTTCAACTTCTGAAGAGCAGGAAACAAAGTATTAAGGTACATGCCAGCCCTGCAAAATAACCTTAGCTCTGCCCCTTTTGAGTTGGCCCTAGCCACTTGGAGTGAATGGATTTAAATATGCTGGTGGGTCGCTATCAGAGCAGATAACACCCTTCCAGACCTTTGGAGTGACACAAACCGAACAATGAGAGGGCAAGTCACAAAGTAGTGCCCTTAAGTTGGGGCATTTCCAAAAGTTGCTTTTAAACGAGACAGGTCTGCTCAGAAAATGATAGTTTTGGGAAATTCTGCTTTAGCTCGAATAGCACCATCTCTGAACAATTTCCCTTTGGTGAAGGATAGATCATTCAAGTCAGTGACCTCATCAGCCATCTAAATAATTCATTTTTATTTTAGGTCACTAAAAAAGAAGCTATAACATAACAAAGGTATGAATTTTTCATTCAAAAAGCAATATTAAGCACATGTTTGAATTGTGAGTCTGTGCACAGGTGTTTGTTGGGAAGTCCAGAGCCGTATTTCACGGTAATTGTTGCATGTGTTTGAAGTAAGCTTTATGTGTCTGTAAAAGTCCTCATGTATGTTTATAACAAATATGTGTTCCCAAAAATAGAGTTCCTTTGCAGTGGTGTCTATTTGCATCTGTCTGTGATTGTGTTACAGTCTCTAACTGTGTGTTTGCACCTGTATCTGTGTCTGTCTCTTAGGGATTTCTTAGGGAGTGTGTCCTTGTGTATATGTATTGCTGGTGTGTGGGTAGGGGTTGGGGTGTGTGATACCTGTGACCCTTTGTCCACGTATGTTTTGATGCTCATAATTAGCAGGTTTGTTTGTTTCTGTGTGAGCAAGAAAACATTTGTGTTTATACCATTGTGTTTGTGAATGTGCCACTAAGTCTTCCTGTTGTGTATTTGTGTCCAGATGTGTATTTCTGCCTTTGTGTCTGAGCTTTGGAAAAGATCAGCCAACATGAACAATAGCCCCATTTTAGAGACGGCGAAACAAGAAAACCAGGAACAGTACATGCATGAGGAGGGTCTGAATTCGATGCATTAGCCATTGGGCAGCCTCATTTTCAGTGAAGCTAGCTCAGATTTCTGCCAAAATAACTGAGAGCAGAATCTGCCCCATTACATTTCAATGGATTGCATTTTGTCTTGTGCTCCTAAAACAACAAAAATCTCATGGTTATTGATACTTCAGGAGTCAGTCAGCTTACACTAGTGAATAATATTACTCATGTCTGTTAGTAGTGGCAGGATTCAAAGGAGGATGAGAGAAACAAATTATTCATTTTCCCAGACCTGTATTCAATTTGAAAACAAAAACCTGGGACTGGTGAAAAATGCAAACATTATATTTTAAATTTTTTTTTGGTCAAAATTTCACATTTTTGAAAAATACCAACCCTTCTATGAGCTGAGCAAAACATTTTTACAAAATCTTTAAGAAAAAGGTATATTTTATTTAAAACTTTCACTTTTTTGAAGTTCTGATATTTTCCTCCATTGATTTTTCCCTATTGTTTGGATTTGCCTTCAGCACTTTTCATCCTATCCCTTTGCTTTCAGAGTCCCAGCTTCTCTGTAGCTTCTTAAATAACATCTACATTTTTATTTATTGAAACCTCTCTCATTTTCAGCTTCAGTTAATTAATTCTTATAAAGATGGTTCTACTTTAAATTCATCAAGGGCCAGAATGTGCCATTCTCCCTCTCACAGTGTAGTACCTTAATCTCCAAGTAGGAATATCCATTCTGTGGGACTCTTCCTGGAGTTAGGTGCCACTCGCTAGAGGGATGAGTGGCAGATGTCTGGGTTGGGATTTTTAAAGGATTCTAAGTGGGTTGGGAACCCAAATCTAATTGAATTTCACTAGGTGCTGCTATCTGTCCACTTTAGGCCTCTTTGAATGGACCTGGTCATGGCAGTAAGCACTATACCTTGGTGATAAGTGTCTGTGGAATCAGGCCTGAACACCAGAGCTGGATTTTCAGTCAAATAAACTATTCCTGGCTACAGACTGTTCATAGCCAATATTACCGTACATGGGTTCCTTCTTCTTATGTTAGAAGGAGTTGGGTGCAGTTAACACTGGGGTATTCCTCAGGGAGCTGGTAGAAAGAAGCAGGGAGGTCAGAGCAAAGGCTAAGGGCTTCTGCTAAGATATTCCTGGGCTGAGGGGAGCGATAAAGGTGCTGAAGGTTCTGGTGCCAGGCTTTGGAGTTCATGGGTAAGATGGTTTCTAGTCCGATAACAGGACAAACCAGAAATCACCCAAAATTGGATCTGCACTCTGCGGCCAGTGGCCCTTCTCTTTAATTTCTAGCACTTGTTTGTGTGTTTAAAAAAATATTTTTTTCCAGTGAAAGAAAAAAAATGAGAGAAAATGGGGAAAACTCACTTTCTTTCCTGTTTTTATTTATTTCCTTGTTCTCCCCTCAGTATCAAACAGGAGGGTGAGGCTTTTTAAAGGTTTAAAATAGGAGAGAAAGCAGCTTCTTTCTTACTTGTTAACATTTTTAAACACTTTTCCAGTGGGACGGGGGAGTTTTAAAACATGGGGACGTGTTTTACCTCCCAACTTTTTCTTCTTTTTAAAGAATAAAAACTTTTTTCCACTGACTTTTTGTCAATATCTCATTTTTCAAATTTTGGTTGAAAAAATGTCAGCCAGCCTTAGGTGACCCTTCCCCCCAAATTCATCCTGCTCTGAAATCCCAGGCCTCAGGCTCTGAAGCTCAAAGATCACCTGTGTTACCTGTCACAGGACAAGGCCTTTGACAAGCAAAGAAGCAGTTCTGATCATGCTGCCTGTGATGGGGCGCTCTCACCCCACGCATGTTGGGTATGGGTTAAAATGGGTCTAAGGGGCCAATGACTCTGCCTGCTCTCACCTAGGATAGGTGAGATCTAGTTAAAGATCAAGCCAAGCAGGGGGAGCCCAGCTGGGGAATGGAGAGTGAGCGGAGAGGAGAAGAGAGTTCCCTCTCTCTGGGAAGCAGCCTGAAAGAAGAGTAGAGCAGAGCGGTCACTGCAGGGGTCAGCTAGCAGCCGGAGTGGACTCAGGTGCCCCAAAGAGCTGTGGCCTGCGTGGACCCCTTCAGATGGAGGAATGTGCCGGGGATCTGGCTAGAACAGTAGAGGCACAGCTGTGACAAGGTGGCTGCCAGTTGAACCCAGCCGGGCTGCAGGTCTGGTTAATAGACATTTCTGTTGGACTTTGGGTGAAGGACTGTGAAACATGAAGGGCTGGGACACTCTTGTGGCTGGAGGCTAAAGGACAGTGGGGAAAACCAAGGCAGAAGCTGCCACAACCAGCCAGAAGTGGGCATGCTGGGGCAGCAATTTCACCATGCTCCCATACGTACATGAGACGGAATACATCACTGTCACAGTCATAAGGGTGTGGGTATCTATGCAGGTTTCTATTGCTGACAGCTGAGATGCCTGATTTCATGTCTGTGAGAGACCGTTATGTGCCTGCACTCTAAGTGACATGCCTTGTCCTTTGCCTTTAGCGTCTTTCAGGATTCAATGCACCCATCCAATGGCGAGTGGAAATCACACCACAACACCTGGCTTCATCCTCTTGGGCTTCTCCAACCTCACAAACCTGCAGGGTTTGCTCTTTGTGGTCTTCCTGGTCATCTACATGGTGATCCTGCTCGGGAATGGTGTCATTGTCTTGGTCACAGTGCTGGACTCTGCCCTTCAAACCCCCATGTATTTCTTCCTCAGGAACTTGTCCTTTGTGGAGATCTGCTACTCCTCTGTCATCCTGCCCAAGATGGCGGCTAGTTGCCTGGCAGAGGATGGAAATATCTCATTCATCGGCTGTGCTGCCCAGACGTATTTCTTCCTTTTACTAGCTGGCACAGAGTGTTTTCTTCTGACAGTCATGGCCTATGACCGTTACGTGGCCATATGTAACCCCCTGCATTACACACACATTATGAACAGGGAGTTTTGTGCTACAATGGTATCTGGGTCCAGGCTTGTCAGCATCCTGCTACATTTTGGGCAGACATATTCGGTGTTTTCTTTGCCCTTCTGTGGGTCTCATGAAATTAACCATATCTTCTGTGATGTCCCCCCTGTGCTGGAGCTGTCCTGCGTGGACACCTACAGGAATAAAATGGTTATCATCATGGCAGTCCTGTTATTCCTAATCATCCCCTTTTTCTTGATAGTTATTTCTTATATTAAAATCGCCAGGACGATTTTGAAGATGCCGTCAGCCCTGGGCCGGCACAAGGCCTTCTCCACCTGCTCCTCACACCTCATTGTGGTGACTCTGTTCTATGGCTCTGCCATGACTGTGTATTTAGAACCAAAGTCGAAGGAGTCAGTGAACACCGACAAACTGCTCTCACTGTTCTACACCACTGTGACTCCAATGTTCAACCCCTTCATATATAGTCTGAGGAACAAGGAAGTGAAAGCTGCCCTAAGGAAATTAGTAGGGAGAAAATGATTCCATAAAATACACACCGTGTTCCTCAGATAATGTTCTAGATTTCTCCTAAGACAATGCGGAACCCACAAGATACCTTTCTGGTTCCTCAAGAGATGCTCAAGATTTCTGAAGATATAATCTAGACCACTTGAAGAATCCACCAGACATACTGCACATTAGTATTCATTCTAGATTACTCAAGACACATTCTAGACATCCTGAAGTACTGAAATGATTCTTCAGAGACGTTCAACATGACACATTTCATATTCCTCAAGATATAGCTTGATTTGCATGTAGAACTTCATCATGTATATTTTGAATGAAGAAAAAAATATTAGGGGAAATCTCATAACCAAAGCTTCTAAATTTAACAACCGGTTCCCGAGTACTGGTGGGAACCGGCTCCAGCTCACCACTGACCATAGCGTTGAAGCACTTTGCAACCATGGTTAGGAGTCGGGAACTCTCTGTTCAATGGATAGATACGGAGAGCGTTAGAATAGATACACTATTGTTCACATCATTTTGAATGTTGATGTTGCTTAGCTAGGCCCTGATTCAGGCACTTGAGTACATACACAAACTTTAATGGGATATGAGCATAGGTTTAAAGTTAAGCACTGATTTCCTTCACAGAGAGGCCCTAAAGTGTAGAGCCCAGAGTGTTTCATTAATCAAAGCAGAACTTAAAGATCAATAAGAAAGTGCAAAAGATAAAACAATTCTATAGCCATGCTATCAAAGTTAAAATGGATTAATGTAAAATATGGCATGATGCTAAAGAATAACAAAAGCTTTAGAATCACAGGATAATAAATCAAAGTCTTATCACAAGATGTTAAATTGCTTCCAATTTTTTTGCCCTTTTGGGTAGGTAATTTTGGTACAATGTGATCCTTGGCGGACGTCCTTAGCAACTTGCCGGGTAAACTTGATCCCAGTCAAATTTCAAAACATCAGTGACTATTCAACCAAAAGGAATTTCTAAACACATAAATTATTTTATTATTGAAATGTCCATTTAACCCTAAGTTACCTTCCCAGGTAATAAGGAAAAGGTTGACATGAAATGTTTTGCTGTTATCAAAACAAGAAAGTTGAAACAAATTGTTCCAAAATTTCCATCTAACATTTTATGAGACTTAACACATCCCCATAAAAAAATTTAATTTTGTCAAAGCAGCATTTTCTTACAGAAAACTGCTTAACAAAATTTTGACCAGGTTTAAAAATAACTAAAGGTGTGCGTGCCAATTGATTGGGTACTTCAGTAGCATTTTGTGTGTGGCCTCAACAGTGCGTGTGGAGGGGAGCGCACGTGTGCATTCGCAAGCACGTATTTGCTTGGTGTAATTGGTGATGACAAGATGAAATCGTGGAACCAGAACGTGGGAATCAAAATTGTTTAGTCACAGAGTTACTATTGTCCTGAATCAATCCGGGAACAAACCTGAGTGAAAACACCAGTCTACCCTGATTTTTGGCTGTCCTCAGGAGCCAAAAATATCTTACCATGTTATAGGTGAAACCACGTTATATCGAACTTGCTTTGATCCGCCTGAGTGCACAGCCCCAGCCCCCCAGGGTGCTGCTTTATCGTGTTATAGCCAAATTCCTGTTATATCCTGTCGCGTTATATCGGGGTAGTGGTGTATTTGGTACAATAACAGCCAGGTACCTCACATGATCCGGGGCAATCAATGTAACAACACAGAGGAAACAAGGGAAGATTCTTCTCTGACATACCAAGTAGCTTAATGCATCACAGGAAGTGAGGAAAAAAAGCCTCTCTAGAAAGGTGAGGCTGTTCTTTTATTGCAAAACCACCCAGAGGACTGTCCATCTGGTTTAACATACTGCACAGTTGGTTAAAATCTGATGGTGTCTCTCCGTTCTTAACAATTCTAGATTTTAATTACCCCACCTGAGTCATGGATTGTGTTGAGGTTAAAGCAGGTCAGAAAATGTCGCCAAAACATTTATTTGTCCAAAAAGTGACTTTTTAACTAAATGGAAATTCCCATGAAAAAAATGTTGTTGTTGTTGTTGTTGTTTGGGGGGGGATTGTGATATCCTTTTTTTGTTTGATATGTAAAATTCTCAACAGTGAATTGAATTTTTTCTGGATCTAAATTGAAAATTTTGGTTTTCATTTGTTGAAATGATATATATTGATTTGGGGATTTTTAGTTTTTCAATTAAAAGTCATTCTCCATCTCTTCCCCCAATCTAGGGTGACCAGACAGCAAGTGTAAAAAATTGGGATGGGGATGAGAGGTAATAAGAGCCTATATATGAAAAAGACTCAAACATCAGGACTGTCCCTATAAAATCAGGACATCTGGTAACCCTATCCCTAGCCACCTTTTTCTGTTCAGCTGTAATATGATGTTCTGGCTCTGTTCTGTGCTAAGTCTTGTTTTTAATTATATCATCTTGGTTTTGGATTGTGCTGAAGTGAAATCTCTGGTATGTTCAACATCCTCTCACTCGGATGGGGGTTAGTTGATGAAGTGTCTGGTTGAGCCAATCTTCTGACCCAACTTAGCTGTGTTTGAGCATCATCAAGGGCCAGGGGTGGTGGAACAAATTATATAGTGGGGGTGCTGAGACTCATTGAACCAAACTTCAAATCCTGGATATAAAGGAAACCACTTCAAGCCAGGGGGTGCTGCAGCACCCTCATCACCCATAGTTCCAGAACCTAAGTCAGGGGCTCCCTAACTTGCTACCCCAGATGGCTGACCTACCTCAGAACCAGTGGAGGGATTTAAACCTGTGTCATGGCAGCAAGCCTACATAAAGTAATGGCCCTCCAGCCAACCTGCAGGCTTAGTGGAACATGAGGGCCAGCTCCATTCTCCCTTCCCACACCATGAACATTTGTAATATGCTGGCATTAGAGCATAGTCTCGCTTGTGGATGCAGCCTCAGAAAGACTAAAGAGTCATCCCAGCTACCAGCCTAAAGTTATTCCTTTAGCTCCAGTGACAGACGTGTCTGTCCATGGTTTTGTGTGTAGTCCCAGCTCCCTGTACTGGTGGGTTTTGTGGATTGTGTGTGATGACTTCCCCCTGAGCTTCAATGGAAGACAACAGGACCAATTGACGCATGAAAATGTTACTTGTCCAGTTTTCAGCCAGTGAGTTGTTCGTGAATTGTTCACCTTAACTATTCCTTATTTGTGATTGGTCACTGACTGCATGCAGCTAATTGCTTCATTCTGATTGATAAATAACCAATCAATTGCTGGGATGAACTTCCAGCAACTAATCATCTGCGCTAAATCCCCTGGAATTTCTAGGATTTACAGACACTTTAATGAATCCATAATGGTTAGCTCAACAGTCGTAAAGAACTAACATCCCAAGCAGAAGCAGACAGAGGAGCTGGACCATTTATTTATAGGTTTGCTCATTTCTCTCGTTAGCCAGCCAATATGGCACAACAGCCCTAATTTGTACATAATCACTTTTCTGCAGAGTGTCGCTATTCCTTGTTTTACAGAGCCCACCATGCTGAGAGATGCTATAGGAGAGCTGAGTTGGTGTGCCAAACACCCTGCCTTTTAAATCAAACAATCTGTATAAGATACGCATGTTCCAATGTCCAGGAAGCATAGTTATGGGCAGAGTCAAAGACTTTACAGCTGCACAGTGCCATTCAACCAGCTGTGGTTATTTCTTATTTACAAGCCAGCAAGTGAGAGGAGAATTGGGTCCATTTAATGCCAATGGAGTTACTTACACTGGTGTAAATCAAGAGTAACAGAGGAGGCTCATGCAAGAGTGGTGAAAACCAGGTTCACAATAGTTTTAGAAAACACTGGAAATGAGCAATGACCTCCCCCTGCCCCCAATGTCCACAAATAAGAGTCACTCTTCACCCACAACATATGAGGAAGGAAGTCTGTCTTACTATTGACTTTTTGAGTGCTCTCCTCACCTCCTTGTTCCTTAGACAGTAAACAATGGGGTTGAACATGGGCGTCACCACCGTGTAGAGCAGAGAGAGCAGCCTGTCACTGCCCAGAGAATAGACTGACTTGGGCCTCACATAGATGAACGTGACAGTCCCATAGAAGAGAGAAACCACAATGAGGTGTGAGGAGCAGGTGGAGAAGGCTTTGCGCTGGCCCGCAGCTGAGGGCATCCTCAGGATGGCAGAGAGGATGAGGATGTAAGACAAGAGAATGAGCAAAAATGGGATGAAGATAAAGACCACTGTCACTATGGCAACAGCAGCTTCATTCTTGCGGGTGTCTGTGGTGGCCAGTCTGAGCACAGGAAGAATGTCACAGAAGAAATGGCTGATAGTATTAGACCCACAGAAAGGCAGAGTAAATATTGAAGCTGTTTGACAGAAAGCCACCAAGGTACCAATGGTCCAGGAACCAGCTGCCATCTGAGAGCAGACTCTCTGGCTCATAACCAGGGTGTATTTCAGGGGGTGGCATATGGCCACGTAGCGGTCATACGCCATAACGGAGAGCAGGCAGCACTCTGTGATGCCGAAGAGAATGAAGAAGTACATCTGAGTGCCGCAGCCCGCAAAGGAGATGGTCTGAATCTCTGACAGCAGGTTCAGCAGCATCTTGGGGATCACAACCGAGGTATAGCCAATTTCCAAGAAGGACAAGTTCCTGAGGAAGAAATACATCGGGGTGCAAAGAGCCCAATCCGTCACTGTGACAATAACTATCAGAGAGTTACCCAGCAGGGCCACCATGTAGAAGGTGAATACCACCACAAAGAGCAGGACTTGCAGTGCCTGGAAATCTGAGAACCCTAGGAACACGATCTCTGTCACACAGGTCTGGTTGCTTTTCCACATCTCTTCAACTTACTTGACTCGTGCAGAGTCCATGGAGACTGCAAAGAAATTTACAGGTGTTAAATGTTTTTGTGGGAAGATAAATTGATGGTAGTGGACAGAGGTGGATTGGCCAGCAAGTCCCCACTCTATACACCCGCTAGCTTACTGGAGGTTTCATAATACATATCTGGCATCAATTCTAACTTTTAACATCCTGAAAAATACCCCTTTGATATTTCTGAGTACGAAGCTGGAATAACCAAAGAAGATTCTGTCCCTACACAATCCATCACAATTTTAACACTGAATCATAAGAGTATTTCTCTTTTTTTAATCTGTAGATCTCAAAGCAGTTGACAAAGGTGAGTACGTACCATTATCTCCATTCTGCATATGAGCAAGCTGATGAAGAGTGAAAAGATGTGATTTTTCTAAGGTCTCACAGCAGGTCAAAGGAAAAGCTCTGATTAAATTCTTATTCACTAGCCCACCCTGGCTCCCCAGGAAAGAGCCTGCCCCAGTGCCTTGGGAATCTAATCCATGATTTGCTCTAAGCAGAAAAGATTCAATTTTCCAAATTTTGAGTTTTCAAAATTTATGCTCATAAATCCAATTTTAGATTTAAACAGAAAAAAGAAAAACTCATAAAAAATCATTCATTTTTTCTGCATCTTTCAGACACCTCCAGTTCCAAGTTTGTCTCCTGAAGTAGCTCTTTTGCAAAGCACAGGGCATCAGGGTAGCTGCAGTATGGAGATCTTCAGTATGAACCTCCATCCAAAAGCAAAGTGAGTGTAGCAAACAGATCCCTCACAACCCAAGTCACCCATAACTTCCCTCTCTCTGTCACCTTCACGAGGCACTCAGAGTTCATCCACCCAACACTTTTAAGAGAAGATGTGTCAATCACTGACCAGGAGATTAGATAGATAGATAGATATCTTACAGGAAGGTTTATGGAAACCTGTGCAATAAAATAAAATGGTCTAATTCTTCCACTGCCCTGTCTGCTGTGTTGTCTTGAACACCTGAGCAAAGAGAATTCAAAGTGGCTTCAAAAGGCTGGAAGCTGAAGCTAGACAAATTCAGACTGGAAATCAGCCATAGGTTTTGTAACCATCAGGATAACTAACCATCGGAACAATTTACCAAATGTTGTGGTGGATTCTGCATCACTGGCAATTTTTAAATCAAGACAGGATGTGTCTTTAAAAGAAACAAGGCCATGTAAAATCTCTCCATTCATTCACACTGGTAGTTGCATTTCACCCCTGCTTTGCACTTTTTTGCACACTTGTGAATGGTGACTCAAGGTGCAAAGCAACAGTGAATAGGGTCTCCTGCATCCTCTTCCCTTTGGAATGGCATTAGGTTGTCTCTAAGGTAGTTCTTTGTCCTAGCATCACAATAGGCGGAGCACTACGAGGGCACTGCAACATTGTACGCTCTCTGACACTTCCCTCACCGTTGCTCAAATGATGAAGCTCACTTGGGATTCAGGCAAAGTCAGCGAGAGCTTGGAAGGAGTAAAGACTGGATAAAAACTGAGTACGCAGCTCAAGACTTGGTGTCTTCCTGAGTCTCTTTCCAAAATACGTCATATGCCAGCCAATCATTTATATGTTTTTATTGAACTTTATGCTGGTGAGAGTGAATTTCTGCCATCAGCCAGAGAACAGAAAGCACACAGAAAGCAGCCATGAAAGATGCTGCACTCGTCCAATACCCATAGGGTATTTGTTCCATAGGGGACAAAACAAATCTTATTGATATTTAAACCACCATAGGACCTACAGGGCCCATGCAGAATAACAGCCCCATTGGGCCAGGTGCTGCACAGACATAGTGAGAGGCAGTTCTTGCCTCAGTGGGCATGTTAATCTGAATACAGAAGCCAGACAATGAACTACTATTTACAACATATTTCAGATAGGAAAACTGAGGCACAAAGTGACCGAGGGTGAAATTTTCTGAAGGTGCCTAAGGGCCAGATTTTCCAAGGTATTTAGGCCCCTGCTGGGAATTTCAAAAGCACCCAAGCAAGCTAGGAACCTACCGCCAGTGAAATCAATGAGAGTTATGCAGCTAGTGTATTCAAAACTTCTGAAAATTCCATTAGGAGTCTGTCTGCATCTTCAGGCACCTAAATAATGTTGCCAATCTGTCCTGTAGACACGGAAGAGCCTAGATCTTTTTGAAAGTCAAGGAGATTTAGGCTCCTAAATTATTTTGGTGCTTTTAAAAAAATGTCACTTTGCCCAGGGTTCCAAAGCGAGGGATTGAAGCCACCTTTACTGCTTTCACCATGAGATTACCTTTGCTTAGCAAGCGGTGAGATTGAAGGCTTCATCCTTGAGGTTCTTCATTTCCAGCATCTTCCATTGCTCTTATCTGGGCTGGTGAGTGATGAACCAACACAGCCCTCCCCACTTAACTCACCCTCCGCCAAGCCAAGGAGCCTTTTGTTGCTTAATCTCTGATTTGAAATCTTTGTCATGGACAAACTTTTCAAATCATAGCAGCCTCTGAAGCAATGACGGAGCTTCCTTGGCACTAGTGGGCTGGGGTTTTCAGAGCAAAGTCAACGGGATCTGGACACCTAACTCGCTAGGCAAACGCCAAACTCTGAGATGAAGAATTTGTTTCCTCGTGCTTCTGTTACTGATGCCGAGTACCCGGGAATGGAGTGAAGAGGAGCTTTTAAACTCTCCCTAAGATCCCCAGAGAATGTGATGGCCAAAATAGAGCAGGTGGCTCGTCCCTCAAGTATGTGATCCACCAAACAGTCTAATAATGCTCTTCTTGTTTGTTTGCTCCAAATTAGTGTTAGGGGAGAAGTGCTGTATAGCGCTATCAATATCCACCAGGGACAAGATGGAAATGGACTCAGGGGAATTCGTACTTTATAAGCAATTCAAGCTTTGCCCACTCTGTTTAGCGTTCTAACAGAGTGTAAGCGTGTGCTGTCGGGGTTCGCCCCTCTTTGGGGCGGCTGGGAGCCAGGCCGCCTCACTAACTGGGGCAACAAACAACAGCTCAGGGGTCAGGCCCTCAGGCAGGGGCTGAGCAAACAGTTCACTCTATTAAGCCCAAGACATAGGTTAGGGCGGGGCACAAACAATAGTTCAGGGGCTCAGACCCTCAGGCAGGGCCTGAGCAAACAGTTCAATATACTAAGCCCGGGCCCTAGGTCAGGGCGGGGGAACAAATAACAGTTCAGGGCTCACGCACTCTCGGGTCCATACTACTTGCCACGGGCTATCCTTGGTCAACAGTCCAGTCAAGGGGGCCGCAATTGCCACAAATTGGGGGATGAACCTCCAATAATAGCCGGCCAGTTCCAGGAACTGGCATATATGGCGTTTTGTGGCCGGCGGTGGGCAGGTTGCAATGGCCTGAACTTTTCCCACAAGGGGTTTTACTTGTCCATTCCCTGTGGTATACCCCAGGTAGGTCGTTTCTTACCAGCCATTGTGGCACTTCTTTGGGTTGGCAGTTAACCCGGCTGTCCGCAGGGACCTCAGGACTGCTGCTACCCGCCCTAGAGGGTTCTCCCATTGGTGACTATAAATAACGACATCATCCAGGTAGGCAGCAGCGTAGACCCGATGGGGCTGGTGGAGGCAGTCCATCAGCCGCTGAAACGTGGCTGGGGCCCCATGGAGGCCGAAGGGCATCCGCGTAAACTGATACAGACCCGTAGGGGTGGCAAAAGTGGTCTTCTTCCTGGAGGCCGGCTCGAGGGGGATCTGCCAATATCCCTTGCTCAGATCGAGGGTGGTAATGTAGCAGGCCTCTCCCAACTGGCTGAGCAGTTCATCTACCTGGGGCATCAGATACGCATCGAACTTTGAGATGGCATTGACGCATCTGAAATCAATGCAGAACCGTTGGGTGCCATCGGGCTTCAGTACCAGCACTATCGGGCTGCGCCATTCGCTTTGTGACGGTTCGATGACTCCCAAGTCCAGCATGGCCTGTACTTCCTCTTCGATGACCTATCGCATGTGATATGGCAAGGGCCTGGTCACGCCCCGGATCACCACCCCAGGCTCTGTCTGAATGGTGTGCTGGACGAGGGTGGTGTATCCCGGTTGGGTTGTGCAGGTGCGAGGGAGACACTGGGTCTGTTTGAGTTATTCGTCGGTCAGTGTCTCTCCAAGCTGGGGCCCTCTGGGGTCCTCCGAACGTGTTATCTGGGGACCCAGCTCAGGTTCCGGCAAGTATGGATTAATTAAGAGTCCCTCTCGCTCCCGCCAAGGTTTGAGAAGGTTTACATCATAGTGTTGCCTTTTCTTGCGCCGGTCGGGCTGGTGGATCTCATACGTGACAGGCCCAATCTTTCGGACCAGCTCATAAGGCCCTTGCCACCGGGCCAGAATCTTTGATTCGCTTGAGGGGAGGAGGAGTAAAACCCGATCTCCGGGTTGGAAGTTGCGAGTCCGAGCATCCTGGTTGTAGGTCCGTGTCTGAGCTTCTTGGTGGCCTTCAAATTCTCGTGTGCCAGGGCCCTAGCCTGCGTAAGACGCTCCTGGAGCTGGAGTACGTATTTTAAGAGGCTCTAGGCGGGTGACGGGGCTTGCTCCCATGTCTCCATCATTAGGTCCAATAGGCCCCCTGGGCGACGACCATACAGTAATTCAAAAGGGGAAAATTTTGTAGATGACTGAGGAACCTCCCGAACCGCCAGGAGCAGAGGTGGAAGTAACTGGTCCCATCGGCCGAGATCTTCTTGGGGGATCTTGCGCAGCATGTCCTTAAGGGTCCGGTTAAATCGTTCGACCAACCCGTCGGTCTGGGGATGGTAGACGGACATACGTAGCTGCTTGATCCCCAGGAGCTCACACACCTGTCGCAACAGCCAAGAAGTAAAGTTGGTGCCCTGGTCTGTGAGAATCTCCTGGGGCAGGCCGACGCGGGCGAAGATCTTCACGAGCTCACCTGCGATACTGTGGGCAGTGAGGTTTTGGAGGGGTATTGCCTTGGGGAACCGGGTAGCATAATCCACCATGACCAGTATATACTGAAACCCGGCAATGCTTTTGGGGAGAGGCCCCACTAAGTCCATGGCAGCACGCTTAAAGGGGGTTTCGATCAAGGGCATGGGGACCAGGGGCGCCTTTGGAGTCTGTACAGGAGCAGCCAACTCGCAGTCTGGGCAGGACTTATAGTTTCTTACCTCCTGGTGTATGTCCGGCCAGAAGAAGCACATCAATATATGGGACAGAGTCTTTTCGTGGCCCAAGTGTCCAGCCGCCGGGACGTTGTGGGCTAGTTTCATGATGACTCGCCAATGGCATTGGGGAACAAGGAGTTGGGACTGGGACTCCCCCATGCGGGGGTCCCTCTCCACCCGATAAAGGCGCTCCTGACGCAGTTCAAAGTGTGGCCACTGGGCCTCCCAGTGTGGATCAATGACGGTGCCATCGACCGTGGCCAACTGCTCATACACCTGCTTGAGCGTGGGATCGGCCCTTTGATCACGGCAAAAGTCAGTGTGAAGCGAGGGCTCCCCAACAGCTTACAGCGGAGAGTCCTCCGATTCTCGCGTTAGTTTGGTAGGGTCAAGTGCTTCCTCTTCCCTGGTTTCGGGGGGGTGTCCTTCCAAGACTGGAGTGACCTTCGGGCGTTCCCCGGTGTTGCAGCGCAGGACTTCTGGGAACTCCTGCCAGTCCCGCCCCAGGATCACTGGATATGCAAGGCGCAGGGCGAGACCCACCACCATCGGTCGGGTAACCAGTCTACTGTTACCAGGGCTCAAGTACTGGGGTAGGGCCGTATGTTCTCGTGGATACACTGCAGCTGGATCATCCCCAGATGGGCATCGGCCTGGGAGCTTAAGTTTTGGCAGATCAGTGTCTGGCCACAACCTAAATCAATGAGGGCCACCGTTGGGTAACCCTCAATGACCACTGGCACTGTGATCTTGGCGCCTTGTGGAATTCAGGCAAGGGTTCCCCTGAGCAAACCTGGCCAAAGTTGCACTCCATCGCTGTGCAGTCCTGGTGTAAATGGCCATACTCCCTGCAGGAAAAACAGGGCCCAAGATCTGCCCGTCCCAGCCATGGACGTGTTCCTGCGGCTCCCCTGGGAGGGCTCCGGTTGACCCCTCGAGCGACTGGAGAAGGTGCTGGAGCTTGTCGCCCTGGGGCCTCCACTGGACGGGTTCGGGGCTCTGGACCCCACGAGGAAACTTGTGAGTCAATCCAAGCAGGCGCCCCCCTCCTCTCTGGGCTAGAGCACCCAACCCGGAGGGGGGGCTACTGTAATGGTCGGACACACCAGTACTTCGGCGGCTAGAAAGTCCTCCATCAGGGTGATGGCGGCATCTAGCGTCGCAGGCCGATGACAGAGAACCCAGGCCCTTCCTCACGGCGGGAGTATGGGGACTAATTGTTCCAGCACAATTTGTTCGGTGAGCAACTCCGGAGTTCGTCTTTCGGGCTGCAGCCACCGCTTGCACGCCTTCCTTAGCTCCTGAGTCACCATCCGGGGCCTGGCCCCTGTGGGGTAGGCCAAGCTCTGAAACCGCTGCCGGAAGTTTCCAGACTCATGTCCAGGGCATCTAAAATTGCCGCCTCTACTTGGCTGTAGTCCCATGCTGCATCCGTGGACAGGCCCCGATAGACCGTCTGAGCGGTCCCAGTCAGGTACGGGGCCAGGAGGATAGCCCACTGGTCTGGGGCCCAACCAGCGATGACTGCCACCCGTTCAAACGTTACGAGAAAGGCCTCCGGGTCGTCGTTGGGGCTCATCTTCATTAGCCAGATAGGCGGGTGGTGCCGGGAGGTGCCAGGAGCCCCACCGACTGGGGCTCGGCGGGATGGGGCAGTAATGTCGCCAGCTGCTGCAGGCATTGTTGCTAGTGGTCTCTGTTCTGGCATCCCAGTTCCACGATCAGCTGCTGCTGTTGTGTCCCAAGCTGCTGGACCAGTTGCTGCTACTGCTGGAGCTGGGTGGCGGCCTGCTGCTGCTGCTGCTGCTGAAGCTGGGCCGCCTGCTGCTGCTGCTGCTCTTGGTTCTCTGCCAAGAATTTAATAAGCTTGTCCAGGTCCATGGCTGTCTCGAACAAGTCTCCTCAGATCCCTCCTCACAGGGATCAGGGTTCAGGACGGAGATCCCCACTTCTGGTACCACATGTAAGCATGTGCTGTCGGGGCTCGCCCCTCTCTGGGGTGGCTGGGAGCCAGGCCGCCTCACTACCTGGGGCAACAAACGAAAGCTCATGGCTCAGGCCCTCAGGCAGGGCTGAGCAAACAGCTCAGTCTATTAAGCCCAAGCACTAAGTCAGGGTGGGGCACAAACAATAGTTCAGGGGCTCAGACCCTCAGGCAGGGGCTGAGCAAACAGTTCAGCGATTTAAGCCCAGGCCCTAGGTCAGGGCAGGGCTACAAAGAGCCGTTCAGGGCTCAGACCCTCAGGCAGGGGCTGAGCAAACACTTCAGAATAGTTCAGAGGCTCAGACCCTCAGGCAGGGGCTGAACAAACATTTCAGTAATTTAAGCACAGGCCCTAGCTCAGGTTGGGGCAACAAACAAGAGTTCAGGGCTCAGACCCTCAGGCAGGGCTGAGCAAACAGTTCTGTAAGGTAAGCCCAGGCTCCTGGGCCTGAGCGTCGGGGCAAGGGGGGAGACTGCCACCCATGAGTCAGGTGGCAGGGGGGATGCAGACCTGCTCACTCCTCTGCTTCCCAGCCCAGGGCCATAACAGCGGCAGGCAGCCTGCTGCTGTGTCAGTGGGGATCCTGGCCGCAACACACTGACATTGGCTCTGGGTGTGCTGCAGCCAGACTAGGGTCGGCTGCCCCCGGGCTACTTCCGACCTTCCCCTCTATCGGTACCTCTATCTCGGCGGCGTCTTCCGCAGAGTCCCACACCATGGGCTTCTCAGGATACTGAGCGAGGGGTAAACTGGGCAGCTCCTCTGGGTCCCTTTGTACAGGCCGGCCTAGGGGCTCTTCCAGAGCCGGTCGGCGTCCAGGCTCCGCAGGTACAGCTAGTCCTCGGGTCGGTCACAGGTAGCAGGAGTCTCCCCAGCGGGAGCTAAGGCACTAGCGTCTGGCCTCTCCGGTGGCCAGGCAGCTTCTGAGCCCTGGGGCTGGGCTTTTATACTTCCTGCCCTGCTCCTTGACCTCTGGGGGCGGGGGACACAGGCTCCTGTGGCTCCACCCACTTTGGGGTCTGTAAGGGCTTGTCCCTCTCTGGAGCGGCTGGAAGCCAGGCCGCCTCACTACACAGAGACAGTCAATTAATGCTAATGGGTTGGGGCTTACCAACGGCTTCCATTCTGATCAGCAAGGAGCTGTCAAGTGTTGTTGGTCTTTTTTCTTTCCCAGAGGACATTTAGATCAAAACAAAACGGTTTGCGTTTTTGTTCAAATTTTCCATGGTACATTTAGACTTTTCATTGAAAAACTGGAAACCAAAAACATTTCACTTCTCAGGAACTGAAATTTAAAAATTGTGGCCCCAAAACAGCCCACACTCAAAATTTGAGACTGAAAATTGGGGAAAGAAATCAGCTGAAAGTTTACAGTTTCAGGAATTTGGATTTTGATGGAAAATTTTCAGCCAAGTCTAATCACGTGTCAAGTCTTCTTCTCCTTGTTTATTGTTACAATTCTGTGGCTTCCTTTAATTTCATGGCTGTCGCTGAGCATCACAGCAGTAGAGATAGAATTCAGTCATTGGGCCAGGAGGATTGAGAGCGCAAGAGAGACACTAGGGGTATGTTTAGACTAGAAAGTAAAGTCGCCCTATAGTAGGCGGACTTACAGCCACTGCAGTAATTACCGCAGCGGTGCATGGTCACACAACCCTTCCTGTGTCGGTGGTGCATGGCCTCACCAGGAGCACTTCCGCTGACCTAAAAGGGGCTGTGTGGGGAGCTGAGAGCCCGGGCTCTCAGCTCCACTGGCAGCTTCCTGCTGGAAGCTTGGCTGCCGCACAGACTCCCAGGCTCCCGGCCGGCTGTCCCCACCCTCGGTTCCCCATTCCCCACTGGGAGCAGGGGAAACCACCATAGGTTTCTCAAGTCCCCATTCCCTGCCAGGAGCTGGGCAGCCTTGTCAATTTCACGGCCCCTTGGGAGAACTGGTGTGGAGAAGCCCCAGCTCCCAGCTGGAAGTGGGGTCTGGCCTCCCAGCTCTCCAGAGGAGCAGGGAGCAGCTGGACTCTTGCTGCCTGGCTTTCTTGTCAATTTCACAGCAGGAGCCAACCGACGAAAGTAACCTAACTACAGCGCCATAAGCCCTACGGCTCTGGTGGAGGTGGAGTGATGATGTGGGGGGAGTGGGGCACTTACCTGGGCAGGAGCAAGGCTGTAGTGTGGACACTGACATGACTACGTCGACGGAAGCTGCCTTATGTCGACCTAACTGTGTAGTGTAGACCAGGCCTGACACTACAGCCTGGTGGGTCGTGCATTCAGCGCGGCTGTGGAAGACCCAAGATGGAGTCCTCTAATGACTATTTCAATATTTATCCAAAGTGGAACAGCTTCAGAAGGAGAGACTGAAGGAGACCTAACATTAGAATAGCCTCTAGTTCAGTGGGTCTGGTCCACGTTTAAGAGGGAGGAGAAAATCACTGGCCTGTAGTTTGCAGGAGGTAAAACAAGACGCTCATCATGGCCTCTTCTGTTTTGACAGCTCTGAAAGTATGAATCTAGGAGCTGCCAATGAAGGGAGTATTCTCTGTGTGTTTGGTTCTGATTTCACTCCACAGTGATGAGAGACAGAAGAGGAAGGACCCAATTCTAACAAATATCATCTATGGAGTTTGCTCTTTAGCTCAATTTTCTCCTGAGGGCAAGATTTTGAACGGTATTTAAGTGGCTAGAAAAAATGCAGGCACCCAGTGACATTTTCAGAAGGAAGCAGGCCCTGAATGCCCATTGATTCGATAGCAATGAGGCACCTGAACATCTCACTTGATGCCTAGCTACATCTTGAGGCAAATAAATGCCTTTTACACTCTGGTCCTGCGAGTTTGGCACCAAAGAGCCAGTGTGCTAAACTCAGATCCCTGGTGGTGGGGATGGAGGATGTGCGGACACATGCAAAGTATCTAGTGTAACTGGCACGTTAGTATTTTGAGCTACTGGAGAACTTTGAACTTGCCCAAAGGCCCAGATTCTCATGGTGGTGTGAATCTGGAGTCATTCCACTGGCTCCAGTGCTGTCTCTGTCTCTGTTACCAGAACCTCAGCCACTCTCTCGGGGAAGTCAATGCACTGGGCCAGATACATCCCTGGTGTAACCATGGTGAAATTGGTGCAGTTACACCAGGGAGTGATTTGGCCCAGTCACGCCAATGAAAACTCCTTGCCCTGAGCTCAGGCTAGATCATGCCGCAATAATGTTTTTAATTAATACCCAAAGGGCCTAATTTAGGAGTCATTAGGAGTCATTATGTTGTGTTTATACGTGAGCTGTTTAAATCCCATGTTCCCCAGTTGTTAGGAACAGGCTAGCTCAAGGCAAATTCAGCTGGACGTTTCATCTCTCGGTGTTGGAAGGGATCCAGGTGCTGCCTCAGTGCTGGTAAAAAGGGATGACTGTTTGGTAGCCTGAGCCCATTTCATATCAAACCCATGGCTACCCCTCCAGTCCTAGAACCAGACCATGCAAAGCCACCTGGCAGGGCTTTGCTGACCCAGGGTTTCTCAAACAGGGGTCACCGCTTGTGTAGCGAAAGCCCCTGGTGGGCCGGGCAGGTGTGTTGGAAGCATCAAAGAAAAATACCATTCCTGGGTGACTCAGCTTGCACGCCAAACAAATGACACGTTAAAATACAGCAACACTTCAGCAATCACATGAGACACAGAAGAGACCAAGAGCCTGGCAGGGCCTGCCCTTACAGCAAGTTACCACATGGCAAGCCAGGACATGCATCTTTTATATCTCATCAGAACTCCACACAAGAGGTTTGCCTGGATCCTGAGCTCTTGCCCTTATGTGAGCAATGTTGGAGTACGCTTTGTGCTGCGGTTCTATAAGCCAGGGGCTCTCGACCTTTCCACATTACTGTATCCCTTTCAGGAGTCTGAGTTGTCTGGTGTACCACCAAGTTGCACCTCACTTAAAATCCACTTGCTTACAAAATCAGATCTAAACTACAAAAGTGTCACAACCACACTGAAACTGAAAACTTGCTTCTTTCTCATTTTTAACCACATCATTATAAAATAAATGGATTGTTATTAGGGCTGTCGATTAATTGCAGTTAATGCATGTGATTAACTCAAAAAAGTAATTGCAAAAAAAACTACAAGTAACTTTAATCTCACGGTTAAACAACAGAATACCAATTGAAATTTGTTAAATAATTTGCATGTTTTCCTACATTTTCAAATATATTTATTTCAATTACAACACAGAATTCAAAGCGTACAGTGCTCACTTTATATTAATATTCTTTATTACAAATATTTGCACTATAAAAATGATAAACAAAAGGAATAGCATTTTCAATTCACCTCATACAAGTACTGTAGTGCTGTCTCTTTATCGTGAAAGTGCAATTTACAAAGATAGATTTTTTTGTTACATAACTGCACTCAAAAACAAAACAATGTAAAACTTTAGAGCCTACAAGTCCATTCAGTCCTACTTCTTGTTCAGCCAATCACTAAGACAAACAAGTTTGTTTACATTTACAGAAGATGATACTGCCCACTTCTTATTTACAATGTCAGCTGAAAGTGACAACAGGTATTCGCAGGGCAATTTTGTAGCCGGCATCACTAGGCATTTATGTGCCAGATATGCTAAATATTCATATGCCCGTTCATGCTTCGGCCACTATTGCAGAGGACATGCTTCCATGCTGATGACGCTGATTAAAAAAATAATGCATTAATTAAATTTGTGCCTGAACCCCTTGCGGGAGAATTTTATGTCTCCTGCTCTGTTTTACCTGAATTCTGCCATATATTTCATGTTATAGCAATCTCGGATGACGACCCAGCACATGTTGTTCATTTTAAGTACACTTTCACCGCAGATTTGACAAAACGTAAAGAAAGTACCAATGTGAGATTTCTAAAGATAGCTACAGCATTCGACCCAAGGTTTAAGAATCTGAAGTGGGACGGTGTGTGAAGCATGCTTTCAGACGTCTTAAAAGAGCAACACTCTGTTACGGAAAGTACAGAACCCAAATCATCAAAAAAGAAAATCAACCTTCTGCTGGTGGCATCTGACTCAGATAATGAAAATGAACATCTGTCAGTCTGCACTGCTTTGGATGGTTATCAAGCAGAACCCATCATCAGCATGGATACATGTCCCCTGGAATGGTGGTTGAAGCATGAATCTTTAGCACATCTGGCAAGTAAATATTTTATGGTGCCAGCTACGACAGTCAGGTGACACTGTAAACAAGAAACAGGCAGCATAACAGGCCTGCAAATGTAATCAGACTTGTTTGTCTGAGTGATTGGCTGAACAAGAAGTAGGACTGAGTGGACTTGCAGGCTCTAAAGTTTTCCATTGTTTTCTTTTTGAATGAAGCTATTTTTGGACATAATTCTACATTTGTAAGTTCAACTTTCACGAGAAAGAGATTGCACCACAGTACTTGTATTAGGTGAATTGAAAAATACTATTTCTTTTGTTTTTTACAATGCAAATATTTGTAATAAAAAGTAACTATAAAGTGAACACTGTACACTTTGTATTCTGTGTTTAATTAAAATCAATATGTTTGAAAATGTAGAAAACATAAAAAAAAATTTAAATGGTATTTTATTATTGTTTACAGCTCAATTAAATATGCAATTAATCACATGATTAATCACAATTAATTTTTTAATTGTGTGATTAATTTTTTAATGGCTTGAATGGCCTAACTGTAAGATAAATATTGCACTTCCATTTCAATGTATAGTCTATAGAGCAGTATGAACAAGCCATTGTCTGTATGAAATTGTAGTTTATACTGACTCCGCTGGTGCTTTTTCTGTAGACTTGATATACCCTCTGGAAGAATTCCATGAATAGACACCCACTCCATCGGTGCTCCAGGGCTGGAGCACCCACAGAAAAAACTTAGCGGGTGCTTAGCAACCACTGGCAGCCAAGATCCCTCCCTCTTCCCAGTGCCTCCCACCCACCAGAAGACCCTGTGATCAACTCCTCCCCCTCCCTCCCAGCATCTCCTGTATGTCACAGAACAGCTGTTCAGCAGCATGCAGGAGACACTGGGAGAGAAGGGGAGGAGCGGGGATGGGCTGCACTCGAGGGAGGGGATGGGAAGAGGCAGGAAGGAGACAGAGTGGGGGTAGGAAGAGGCAGGGCAGGGGTGGAGCCTTGGAAGAAGAGATGGAGTGGGGGTGGGCTGGGGTGGAGCAGGGATGGAGCCTTGAAGAAGGGGTGGAGTGGGGGTGATGCTGGGGTGCAGCAGTGGCAGGAGGAAGTGGGGTAGGAGTGGGGACTTGGAAGAAGAGATGGAGTGGGGGTGGGCATAGGGCAGAGGGGGGGTCGAGCACCCCCTAGGTAGAGAGGAAGTTGGTGCCTTTGCCTCTGTGTACCTCAGGTGTACGTGTACCCCTGGTTGAAGACCACTGCTATAAGCCATTGAAGGAATGGGACATGCTGGCCCCAGTCCCTTCGGTGCTGTTCTAGAAAGGCAGCCTGCTCAGCTCCCGGTGTCCTAGCGAACCTTTCCACCATCCCATCAGATGTGGGTGTGCTGGGGTGGGACAGGTTTTGAGGAGCCCTAGAATTTCCCAAATCTGCAGAAATGCTTTGTATTCAAAGTGTGTCCCTTGATCTGTGTGTTACTTATCCGGAATCCCACATGTGGGGAAGAATTCATTCACTAGGACCGCAATTGTTGCCACAGCTCTAGAGCTCTTATTGTACAAGCCTCAACAAGCCCTTTTGTGAAGCAGTCCAGAGCGACCAGCAAATATTGACTGCCAGCCTCTGTCTCAGGAAAGGTCCCAGGAACACCAATGGCAGTGCACTCCTTCAGCCCCTTGGAAATTTAAAAATTGTCATTGATGGAGAAGTCACTCAACCCTTGCTAAATTCTTCCAGTGATTAATCACCCTCACTGTGAAAATGGGCACTTTTTATTTCCACTAGGAATTGGTCTAGCTTCAACTTCCATCGTGTTACACCAGTGTCTACTAGCCAGTAGAGCCCATTACTAATGATTTGTTCTCCATGTAGGTACTTATGGACTCTGATCACGTCACTCCTTAACCATCCCTTAGCTAAGATAAATAGAATGAGCCCCCTGAGTGCACGACTAGAAAGCACGTTCTCCAATCCTTTAATCTTTCGCTTCTGAGGAGCTCATAAGGTCAACCCAATCCGCACAAACCCAACGTGAAAAAACAATTATAGGTTATTTGCAATAGCCATTTTTGTCACTTTTACATTTCTTAAAACTAAATATTTACCACTTCTGTTGAAATGAAAGCTCTGCAGCAAATTTACCTGCAGATTTCTACCACCCTGAGATGGTAATAATAATAAATCAGACAGGATGCTAATAAAATTTTATTGAAATTTTTCCATCAAGTTTGTTTATTTTAATTTAAAAATGAGTTTTGACTAAACAAAACTGTTCACAGAACGAGTCTGCTCTTTTCAATTTTTTTCAAATTTTGATCAAAACCTGAGACCCTGAAAAAAATATTGGTCAAACATCTCTCCCTCCCTCTTCTCCCCCAACTTTTTTGGTTTTGGGCAGTTTTCATAATAATATTTTTGGTGTTTGGTTGCTGAAAACCAAAATATTTCTGATCTTTGGGTGTTCAGTTTTTTGATGAACAGTCAAAGTTCTCCAGTGAAAATATCGCCAAATATGATATATATATATATAAACATTTCAATTAACTTTTCCTTGCCAGCACAAAAATCCATTCACTTCTATTTGCAGCAATCTATTTCATTCACACTGGTGTTAAAAAAAACCCATTAGAACAATGATGATTCAGTCATTCCCAATGCTCTCTTCGCTTGGTACAGCTGTGATGCAGATAGAGATGACAAGAACAATTTAGAATGGTTCCCTACCCTGTGATTTCCCTGCATGGTTGTAATGTAAATAATACAACAAATGGTAATTAATGTTTCCCTAAAATATGTGCCCTATGCAGGACTGTGCCTTACATTGTACAGCCCACTCCCCGTGACAATATCAGAGGCAGACCCTTTGTTGGGTTGATTATTGTCTCTACTTCAGTTATTCTTTTCCAGGAAGCAGTTTCTCCTTAGTGCTTTCCTCAGAGCAGATTTCACTTCCTGGTTCCTCAGGGTGTAGATCAGAGGGTTCAGGGCTGGGGTGACAACGCTATACATGAAGGTGGCGACCATCTCCCTATCAGAGGAGCGTCCCGCAGAGGAGAGCATGTAATTGAAGATGACCGGCACATAGAGCAATGCCACTACCATGAGGTGGGAGATGCAGGTGGAGAAGGTCTTTCTCCTGCTTTCCTGGGAGCGGACCTTCAGGAGAAGGAAGGAGATGATGTAGAGGTAGGAGAGGAGTGTGAGGGCAAAGGAACCCAGGCCAATGCCCCCGGTAACGATGTTGAGCAGGGTTAAATTGAGGTGGGTGCTGCTACAGGCGAGGCTCAGCAGGGGCTTGATGTCACAGAAGAAGTGCTGGATTTCATTGGGGCCACAGAAATTCACTTGTGATGTCATGACTGTGTGCATCAGGGCATGCAGGAAGCCACTGGACCAGGTGGCCGCTGCCAGGAGCAAGCAGGTCTGTGGGCTCATGACCAGCCTGTAGCGCAGCGGGTTGCAAATGGCAACATAGCGATCATAGGCCATGACAGCCAGCAGCATGGCCTCACTGCTGCCCAGAAAGTGGAAGAAGTGGAGCTGGGCCAGGCAGCCAGCAAAGGAGATGGTTTGGTGCCTCGAGGGGAAGCCGACCAGCATCTTGGGCACGGTGACCGTGCAGTAGAAGATGTCCAGGCAGGAGAGGTTGCCCAGGAAGAAATACATGGGGGTGTGAAGCCGGGGCTCAGCCAACATCACAGCTATGATGGCCCCATTACCCAGCAGGCTGGTCACGTAGAGCAGGAGGAAGAGAACAAAGAGAGGGTGCTGTAGCACCAGGAGATGGCTCAGGCCCAGGAGGACAAACTCACTCACCGCTGTCTGGTTCTCCATTGCTGTGGAGGGAAGAGGACAAAGCAGGAGAAAAGCAAACAGGCTGAAGGTAGCATCCACCACCATCTCAATGGTCCTATTCCCAATCCAACAGAGCTGGATGGAATCAAACACTTAGGGGTTTTGTTTTCTGGCTACAGCCACAGGTGCAATCTGTACCCAGATATGACTGAGCAGTAAAAAGAGGCAGAATAATTAGAGCAGTTTGCATTTCTTTATAAAACTGAGAGGAGTGGGGATTCATTGGACCAGGTCTGTCCAGCACAGTCATAAAAGATCTGGAAAAAGGGATAAACAGTGAGGTGGCAAAATTCACAGACAATACAAAACTACTCAAGACAGCTAAGAGCAAAGCAAACTGCAAAGAGTTACAAAGGGAACTCACAAAATTGTGTGACTGGGCAACAAACTGGCAGATGAAAATCAAAGTTGATAAATGCAAAGTAATGCACATAGGAGAACAGAATCCCAACTATACGTATAAAATGATGCGGTCTAAATTAGCTATTACCAGTCAGGGAAGAGATCATTGTGGACTCACTGTGGCTAGTTCTCTGAAAACATCCACTCAATATGCAGCAGCAGATAAAAAAGCTAACTGAGTATTAGGAAAGGGAAAGATAATAAGACACAAAATATCATATTGCCTCTATATCACTCCATTGTACACCCACATAGAATCATAAATCGTAAGACAGGAAGGGACCTCGAGAGGTCATCTCGCCCTGGCCCCTGCACTCATGGGGCATCTAAACCATCCCTGACAGGTGTTTGTCTAACCTGCTCTTTAAAAACTCCAATGATGGAGATTCCACAACCTCCCTAGGCAATTTATTCCAGTGTTTAACCACCTTAACAGTTAAGAAGTTTTTCCTAAAATCCAAATTAAACCTCTGTTGATACAGTTTAAGCCCATTGCTTCTTGTCCTATCCTCAGATGTTAAGAACAATTTTTCTCCCTCCTCCTTGTAACAACCTTTTATGTGCTTGCAGACTGTTATCATGTCCCCTCTCAATTTTCTCTTATCCAGACTTGACAAACCCAATTTCTTCGATCTTCCTTCATAGCCATGTTTTCTAGGCCTTTCATCATTTTTGTTGCTCTTCTCTGCACTTTCTGCAATTTGTCCCCATCTTTCCTGAAATGTGGCACCCAGAGCTGGACACAATACTCCAGCTGAGGCCTTATCAGTGCGCAGTAGAGCAGAAGAATTACTTCACATACCTTGCTTACAACACTCCTGCTGGATATTCACTTTTTTTGCTTCAGTGTTACACTGTTGACTCATATTTAGCCTGTGGTTCACTATGACCCCCAGATCCCTGTCGAGAGTACTCCATCCTAGGCAGTCATTTCCCATTTTGTATGTGTGCAAATCACAGAATCACAGATTATTAGGGTTGGAAGGGACCTCACAGGATCATCTAGTCCAACCCCCTACTCAAAGCAGGACCAATCCCCAAACGGCTCCTCAAGGATTGAACTCAAATGACTGTTCTTTCCTAAGTGGAGTACTTTGCACTTGTCCATCTTGAATACTGTGTTCAGCTTTGGTTGCCCCATCTCAAAAATGACATATTAGAAAAGGAAAAGGTATAGAGAAGGGCAACAAAGATAATTAGGGGGATGAAAATAAAAAGACTGGGACTGCTCAGCTTGGAAAAGAGAGAGTTTGGGGGTATATGATTGAGGTCTATAAAATCATGACTGGTATAGAGAAAGTAAATAAGGCAATGTTATTTACCTCTTCTCATAACTCAAGAACTAGGGACCACCAAATGAAATTAATAGGTCGCAGGTTTAAAATAAACATAAGGAAGTATTTCTTCACACAACTAATAGTCAGTCTGTGGAACTCGTTGACGAGGGATGTTGTGAAGGCCTAAATATGCCTGGGTTCAAAACAGAAAGAGATATATTTCTGCAGGGTAGATCCATCAATGGCTATTAACCCAGAAGGTCAGGGACAAAACCTCATGCTCTGGGTGTCCCTAAACCTCTGTCTCCCAGAAGCTAGGATTGGACAACAAAGGGTGGATCACTCCATAAATTGCCCTGTTCTGTTCATTCCCTCTGGGGCACCTGGCACTGGCCACTGTTGGAAGACAGGATACTGGGCTAGAAAGACCATTCATCTGACCCAGTCTGGCTATTCTTAGGTTTGTATGAAATTTTTGAGGCAATGGTTTGTGAGAAACCCAGGACTGACTCACAGGCGTGTTCATAGGAGTGGCAGGAAGAGGCAGGTGTTCAAGGAACTGAAGAGAAATCAAGAGTCCCTCTGACTTTGCTGAAAGGAAACTGGGAGAACATACCATCTGAACAGAGTCAAGACAGCAAGCGTGAACCGCACGGTTTTTAGAAGAAAAAGAACAGGAATGGGACAGGTTATCTACAGAGGCTGTTTTAATCCATTTCCACAATCTCTGAGCTGAAATACTCTCCTATCTGCATTTATCACAGGACTGGTCAGAAGTTTTCCACCAATCATTTTGACAGAAAATTAGATTTTTGGCAGAAAGTGTGATTTCCTCAAAATATTTTAATTTTTTTGTCAATGGACAAAATGCCAAAAAAATTGGGTTTTCAAGTTTTTCAGTTTTTCAGTGTAAACTATGATCAAAAATTGTGTGGTTTTTATTTTTTGTTGAAAATTTCTATACAAAACCAAAACATTTTCTGACCAGCTCTGTTTATAAACTCCATATAGTCTAGGACAGTTAGAGCTAGCTTAAACCCAGTCAGGTAACAAACAGAGAACAAACTATGTAACCCAGCTTTTCCAATTAGCGAGTGAAGTTTGGGGAGGAGAAGAAACATAGGTGACTTAAAAGAATGATTCCAGCTAAAGAAGAGACCCTTTCAATGAGGACTTTATGGAAAGCCCTGGCTCTCATTGACCTCGCAGTGACAATGTCAATGCCACCAGGAGTCCAGTCTTTAAGAGACAGTTTATCTGAACAACATTGCCCTGGATAAAATCAACTGGTTTCCCTATCAGTTTCATGACTACCTCCATAGCTATCTATGCAAGCACTTATACTGGGGATCATCACCACAGAATCTGAATAACTCCCAAGAAAGCACTCTTGGGGTTAAATGAAAGTGCTCAGTGAAGCCGTTTTTGAGAGGGGACCACAGACTATGCAGCGGGGAGCTTGGCAGGAGCCATGACTTTCAGGGAAGAAAGACTGAGGGACTGAAAACCAAGATGCAAATGCCAGAGAAGAGGAGAGGGAGGGAGTTGAAAGGTGATGGGGAGGTTATCAAAGAATGGGAATAAGATTAGATAGATAGATAGATAGATAGATAGATAGATAGATAGATAGATAGATAGATAGATAATGGGAAATACCAGTGGCAAAATCAGCCCTTTGGTAAGTGGTGTATCTTCCTCACTGAGTTTGGTCCCTGACCTCTGCATGGTGACCAAGGTGGATAGATGAGCCAGCGGGTTAGAGACATTCCAGGATTTAACTATAGGCAAATGCCAAAGGGACTCTGCGCTGGCTGAAGCACCGTACCTTGTAGCTGAATGTGTCTTGTACATAATTAACCTTCACAGATGTTCAGGAGCCAGCAGGAACATTTCCCCCCTTGATATTCCTCCACCCTTTTGTTTTGTTTGAAACAAACGATTGTACAAAGCAAACAGACCTGCTTGTTCTACCTCGTCCTTTCTGCCAAGTGAAGAATCGCGTTGGCAGCAGCGCTGCTGCTCTTCCCTGCGTGTTCTCATTCCTACTACAACCTGCTCATATTTAATGGGCCTCCTCCTCTCAACACACTGGGGATTAACAGCAGAGAGTTGCTGTTTCTTGGAGAAAACAGCAGGCACTAGTTAACTCTGACTGGACTCCCCAGTGTGAATGTTTTACTTTTGTTCGGAGAACCCGTCTCTGTTGGCTTCCATGCAACATTTCATTGTGCAATAGTTTCATTGTCTGTCTATCCATCTGTTTGTACTGGTGCCTGCCCATCCTGATATTATCTGAGGCCTCCCAGGGACACAGACTGGCGTAACAGAATCCCTACTGGACTTCACTGAGATGTCTGCCCTTTCCCAGGCTATGCTCGGGTGCTGAGAACAGCTACTAGGAAGATCCGTGGAATGGAAGGCCTATCTTCTGAGAGGAAACGGGAAGAGGCTGTCTTGTTTAGTCTAGTGAAAAGACAGCAGAGTGCTCTGGCTAAATACATTGGGTGGAGGTTAAATACCAGGGATGGTGAAGAGCTATTGAAGTTAAAGGAAAGGTTGGCTCCAGAACAAATGGAGATGAACTGGCCGTGAGCAAATTCAGGCTGGAAGTTTGAAGCTGGTTTCTAATCACCAGAGAGATGAGGTTGTGGAGAAGCCTCCCAATGGGTGTTTGGTAGGGGGGCAAACAACTGAATCAGTTTAAAGAGAGAGCTCTCCCATCGGTGTAGAAGTGCCTTCATTTAAGTGCTACAGCGGTGAAATTGTGCTGATGTGGCATTTAACGTGTAGACCTGTCCTCTAGCCCCTAAGTCCCACAGGCCTCTTTGAAAAGCCCAACTTGGGTTGACAGAAGCACAGACTGTTGCAAAAAAAAAACCCCAATTTAAACCGTTTCCAGATTGTCCATGTGTGATGGGATCCCCAGAGTACAACCCGGAACTGGGGTACCACTGTACGCCCTTAACTCTCCAGCTGGGCTGTCCCTGACAATGCTTTGCTAGTGACAAGCAGCAAACCCCTCTAGATGTTCACTCAGTCCAATAGCATGTGGAGACCCACATCCAACTAGCTTCCATGAATGTTCCCAGAGCCATTCAGGAATCACACCGAGAAAGGCACCAGCCAATTCCCCAGCATCTCCCCAGCCTTGTACCCCAGAGCTGTATCACCTTGCCCTGGTCAGAAGCCTGACCAATGTAAGTTTATTACCCAGTCCGCCCCTCCCTCAATGTGGACAGGACATGCACCAGCCTTTGTACCCTGAGTTGAGATTTCCCAAGCACTTCAAGTGAAATACAGTTTTAGGTAAAATATAAAACAGATTTATTAACTACAGAAAGATAGATTTTAAGTTGTTATAAGTAGTAGGCTTAAAAGGTCAGAGATAGTTACCAAAGAAAATAAAAGATAAGTGCATAATCTAAATCTTAAACCTTATTACACGAGGCAGTATTTAGAAAAAGGAATTTTCTCAGCCCACTGGATGTTACAGTTCACAATACACAGGCCTCTCACTCAAGCCTGGGACCAGGCTCCTGTGTTGAAGTCTTCTGTCTCTCCAGCAGTCTTGTTGCTTTCAGCATAGGTGAGGGAGGAGAAAGGCCCAAGCATGATGCTCTAGTCCCCTGTTTTATATCCTTAGTTCAGGGGCCTAGAAGAGAGTTGCCCAGACAGGTCCTGGTGGGCTTTGCTGACTCACAGGGATCAAGTACACCCCCATTGTGGTGGACTTGTACAACTGAGTCATAAAGTTGATGAGTGGCTTGTTAACACCCACTTGCCAGTAGAGGTTCTCAAACTTACAACGTATTTCAGTGACAACAATATAGCAAAATCTCATAGTTTCATACACACTAATGACATACATGTTTGGATAGAACAACAGGTTTCAGCAGATCATGACCTTTCTTATGATATCTTACATGGCCAGCTCTGTATGGAATATCACAACCACCTATGAAGGATGAATATGGGGGTTACAGGGCACTATTTGGAAGTACAATGTGTCACAGCAGGCTCTCGTGTTTTCAGGGTTTCTGGTGAAAGGACTCTGCGAATGCGCCATAGTTGCCTTGCTGGTCATTTGCAGACAAACATAAACGACAAAGGACTTTTAGGCTTTTTGTTCACTTGCTCATTTTTGTCTAGCCCTTTTCATTTATTTTTCTTATTTAGTGCTCCTCTAGGTCCCTTGGAAAGTCTCACTTTAGAAGCTATTCTTTGGGCTCCCATAATTGAAAGTCTTGTCCACAGAATTACCTCTCTTAAAGAAATCTAAGTACAATCTCTGTTTGCATTAATTCATCTCCTGAATCTTTCTCCCTCCACACCAGTACTCATTCTGTCTGTCAGTCTGTCTCTCTCTCAATGCCAATACCGCAGAAAGAAAAGAGCAGGTTGTGAGCAGGGTGTGCTTTTGGCGAAAGATAAAGGATTAACAGATCACAAGGCCAGAAGGGACCGCTGTGGTCATCCATTCTGGCCTCCTGTGTACTACAGGCCATAGAACTTCCTCCAAAATAATTCCCCAAGCAGATCTTGATTTAGAACAAATCCCATGTTGATTTAAAAATTGTCAGTGATGTTCCAATGACTAATTGCCCTCATTGTTAAATATTGATGACATATTTCTACTTTTATTTAAAAAAATGAAGGCTCAAAAATGAGGCTCAAAAATGAAGGCCCTGATCTCCCTGGGGAAGCATGACACTGGCAGGAACAAGTATCTGGTGAGCGAACTGCAAACAAGAGGTTGTGAAACTGCGACTATCTCCCCCTGCAGCGCCCCTGCTCAGATGAGTAGAGAAAAAGCACAGTCTAAACTACTGTGATCTCCTTGGGGCCTAGACTGTTCCTTCTATGTTCTCTGGAAAGAGACAAGAACAAAGCATTATAGTCCCATAGTAAAGTGCTACAATGCTACATAGAGGAACAGGTGGAAAAGGCCTTTTGCCTCCCGCTGGTGGATGGGATTCATAGAATGGTGCCGATGGCACAAATATAAGACATCAAAGTTAATAGAAATGGGGAAAGTGCACCTAGGAAGGTAACTGTATAAAGAGCCGGGGTGATCAGGCTGGTGTTGCTGCAGGAGAGTTTTAGCACTGGGGTGAGATCGCCAGAAAAATGGGCCGTTTCATTGCGGTCTGTGATAAATGAAGGGGCCTCAAGAGGTCATCTGCACTCATGACAGGACTAAGTATTGTCTAGAACATCCCTGACAGGTGTTTGTCTAACCTGCTCTTAAAACCTCCAATGATGGAGATTCCATAACTGCCCTGTGCAATTTGTTCCAGTGCTTAACCACCCAAATAGGAAGTTTTTCCTAATGTTCAACCTAAATCTCCCTTGCTGCAATTTAAAGACATTTCTTCTTGTCCTGTCCTTGGCATTTAAGGAGAACAATTTTTCTCCCTCCTCCTGTAACAACCTTTGATGTACTTGAAAACTCTTATCATGTTCCCCCTCAGTCTTCTCTTCTCCAGACTAAACAAACCTCATTTCTTCAATCTTCCCTCATAGACCTTTCATCATTTTTGTTGCTCTTTTCTAGGCTTTCTCCAGTTTGTCCCCATCTTTCCTGAAATGTGGTGCCCAGGACTGGCACAATACTCCAGCTGAGGCCTTATCAATGTGGAGTAGAGTGGAAGAATTACTTCTCGTGTCTTGCTTACAACTCTCCTCCTTCCTATGCAGTAATTTCTCATTCTGTATGTGTGCAACTGATTGTTCCCTCCTATGTAGAGTACTTTGCATTTGTCCTTATTGAATTGCATTCTATTTACTTCAGACCATTTCTCCAGTTTGTTCAGATCATTATGAATTTTATTGCTATCCTCCAAAGCACTTACAACCCCTCGCAGCTTGGGAGAAGGAATGGTCTGTGCCCCAAGGAGGTCAGCATGGTTTACACAGTGCTCTTTTCTACTCACACATGGAAGGACAGGAGAAAGAGGGTCCCTGTACTCCTAACCCTGCCCCGCTCCATGCAGACACCTTCTCTCCACCCTGCAAGAGTCACACTTCCCCATTAACCCACTCCTCTGGAAGGTGTGGGGCAGAAACTCAGGGATTCGTAGCTTTTAAGGTGAAAAAAGTCCATTCTGATCATTGTAAGCACAGCTGGTGCCCAGCAGAGGCCAGAGCAGGCCAGCCGGGGATTGGTGATTCAGCGCCAGCGCACTGCGGGCTGGAGAAGATTCCCTTTGGGGGAGCTCAGTAAAACTGCCAGGCCCCACTCTCTCTGTCTCTACCCCAGCCTGGTGTGGCTGTGAGGCCTCAGCAAGGGAAGAATGGGGGACTGGGGAGCGAGTTCACCCTGCACTCATCCCACAGCAGTGGGTCCTCTCCTGTGGGGTTGGGCTGGACTCGGATCCCCACTCCGGTACATTGGCTCTCCTCACTCACAGGTTTGCTGTGGGGGCTCCTCTCAGTGAGGGGGGTTGGATGTGCTTATTTGGGGGTGGTGCAACAGGGTTGGATGGGATTAAACAGGAGCACAGTGGAGTTGGATGGGAAGCTGAGGTGAAGGAGGTGGGGGCTATAGGGGGGGTTATTTGGGGATTTCTGGGGGATTGGAGGGGGTGTGGGAGGGACTGGTGGGAACTGTGGATAAATCTCACAGCTGTATGGTAGGTAAATTGATTTCTAGTTTGGAGACCAACCATGTATTTGCTGTCCCAATTAATTCTCTGTGACCCTGTGATAAATGAAGGGGGTGGGGAGGAACTCCTTTTTATGGACACCCAGCCACACATATATAAAGTTCCTCTTGGTGGCTGTTCTCTGCTTGCTTTATCTGTAAAGGGTTAAAAAGTTTCCCTGGCGAGGTAAAAGAAAGGGAGTGGGCACCTGACCAAAAGACCCAGTGAGACGGCTAGAACTTTTTAAAATTGGAAGAAAAGCTTTTCCTTTGTGAGGTGGAGTTGTTCTTCGGAGAGCGGAGACACAGAGAAGGTGTGAAAAAGCATCAATCCATACTTCAAATGTACATATAGTGTGGTACAAATCGTCGGTAATACCCGGCCAAGCCCAAGAAGGATTGGACCTGCTTCTTTGACTTCAGGACAGGCCAATTTTGGATAGCATCCACTTTAGTCTGTAGGGGGTTGATAGTTCCTCGACCCACCTGGTGTCAAAGGTACATTACCCTGTTTAGGCCTATTTAACATTTTTTTGCCTTAACGGTTAATCCTACTGTCCTAGAAGACAGCCTGGAGGTGTTCCAAGTGTTCTGCTCATGAATCTGAGAATATGGCCATATCATCAAGGTAGGTGACTGCAAATTCCCCAAATCCAGCCAGAAGGTTATATACCAGTCTCTAGAAGGTGGCGGGTGCATTCTGCAATCGGAAAGGGAGCACATGAAATTCATACAGCCCTACGTGGGTGAAGAAGGCTGACTTTTCCTTGGTGGGGTCATCTAGCGGCACTTGCCAGTACCCCTTAGTTAAGTGTAAGGTGGAGATGAACTGGGCATGTCCTAGTTTCTCCAATAGCTTATCTGTATGTGGCATTGGATAGCTTTCTGGCTAATTTATGGCATTTAGCTTACAGTAGTCTACACAAAAGTAGATTTCCCCATCTTCCTGGGAACCAGAACCACTGGAGAGGCCCATGCACTCTCAGAGGGGCAGATTACACCCATCTGTAACATGTCCTTGATCTCCCTTTCTATTGCAGTTTTGGCTTGAGGAGTGATTTGTTGCCCAGTCATTGGAGTGCTCATTCACAAATGTATGTATCATAGCCCCCAAAGTCCCATTAAACTTCTCCACTAGGCCATTCATTTTAATGGTGGTAAGGGGTGGGAACCAAGTGGTTTACCCCATGAGCTTCCCAAAGAGATTTCACAGTCCCTGCCAGGAAGTTAGTTCCTGAATCCTCTTTTAGTCCTAGTGTTGCTTAGAGCTACTGCTTCCGGCCATTGGGTGCCAAAATCCATGAAAGTCAGTATGTCCAGCTTTCCGCTGGGTGTCTTCTCAGGGAAAGGACCCAGAATATTCACAGCTACATGCTGAAATGGAACCTCAATTATGGGAAGTGGCTGGAGAGGGGCCTTGACCTGGTCTTGGGGCTTTCCCACCCTCTGGCACACCTTCTCCACAAGACCGGACATAGGTAGAAATGTCCTTGCCCATCCCCACTAGTGGAATGATTTCCACAAACTGTTCTTGGTCCTGTTCACCACAGCATGGTCACTAGAGTGATCGTGAGCTAAGCTCAAGAACTTTTCCGTATACTTAGGGTATGTCTACACTATGAAATTATTCTGATTTTACAGAAGATGATTTTTGGGAACAGATTGTATAAAGTGGAGTGCACGCATCCACACTAAGCACATTAATTCGGCAGTGTACGTCCATAGTACCGTGGCAAGTGTCGACATTCTGAGCAGTGCACTGTGGTAGCTATCCCACAGTTCCCGCAGTCCCCGCTGCCCATTGTAATTCTGGGTTGCGCTCCCAATGCCTGATGGGGCCAAAATTTGTGGTTATGCGTAAATGTCATCACTCAACCCTCCCTCCGTGAAAGCAATGGCAGACAATCATTTTGTGCCCTTTTCCCTGGATTGCCAGAGCAGTCTCCATAGCACGGCAAGCATGGAGCCTGTTCAGCTCACCGCAGCAGTTATGAGCATTGTAAACACCTCGTGCATTATCATGCAGTTTATGCAGAACCAGAAGCTGAAAAACCAGGTGAGAAGGTGATGGCAGCGCGGTGATGAGAGTGATTAGGACATGGACACGGACTTCTCTCAAACTGCAGGCCCCAGCAATGTGGACATCATGGTGTTAATGGGCAAAGTTCATGCCATCGAATGCTGATTCTGGGCCTGGGAAACAAGCACAGACTGGTGGCACCTCATAGTGTTGCCAGTCTGGGATGATTCCCAGTGGCTCCGAAACTTTCGCATGCGTAAGGGCACTTTCATGGAACTTTATGACTTGCTTTCCCCTGCCCTGAAGCACAAGAATACCAAGATGAGAGCAGCCCTCACAGTTCACAAGCGAGTGTCAATAGCCCTCTGAAAGCTTGCAATGCCAGACAGCTACCGACCAGTCCGGAATCAATTTGGAGTGGGCAAATCTACTTGCTGTCATGCAAGTAGCCAATGCAATCACTGAGCTGATGCTATCAAAGGTAGTGACTCTGGGAAATATGCAGGTCATAGTAGATGGCTTTCCTGCAGTGGGATTCTCTAACTGTGACGGGGTGATAAAGAGAACCCATATCCCTATCTTGGCACCGGAGCACCAAGGCAGTCAGTACATAAACCACAATGGGTAGTTTTCAATGGTGTTGCAAGCACTGGTAAATCACAACATCAACATGGGATGGCCGGGAAAGGTTCATGATGCTCGCATCTTCAGAAACTCTGGTCTGTTTAAACAGCTGCAGGAAGGGATTTACTTCCCAGACCAGAAAATAACTGTTGGGGATGTTGACATGTCTATAATTATCCTTGGGGACCCAACCTACCCCTTGATGAAGCCATACACAGGCAGCCTGGACAAGAGTCAGGAGCTGTTCAACTACCGGCTGAGCAAGTACAGAATGGTGGTAGAATGTGCATTTGGACATTTAAAGGGACACTGGCACAGTTTACTGACTTGCTCAGACCTCAGCGAAACCAATACCCCCATTGTTATTGCTGCTTGCTGTGTGCTCCACAATCTCAGAAGCAACAGTCAGCCATACCCAAAAGGCTCACCCAGAGCCTGAAATACCCTCAGGTGCACTAGCGGAGAGCGGTTCACCAGCAACGGAAACAACCCCATCACCTACATCGCTTCCAGAGGGACCAAACCCAAGTCCACAGTCTGAGGAAGAACTGGTGACTCCAGCCTCAAGGGAACAGTTCCAGACTGAGCAGGAAGCAGATGACAGCCTTCAGGAAGCTTGGGCGGCGGCACGAAGCACCCCACCGCCTCTCAGCTCTTCTAATCGATCCCGGTTTGTTATAAACCAAGGACTTTTATACAAGGAGATTCTTTCTGGTGGACACCGGGAAGAATGGCAGCCGCAAAAACAGTTGGTGGTTCCAACTAAGTACCGGGGGAAGCTCTTAAGCTTCGCCCATGATCATCCCAGTGGCCATGCTGGGGTGAACAGAACCAAGGACCGGTTGGGGAAGTCCTTCCACTGGGAGGGGATGGGCAAGGACGTTGCCAAGTATGTCCGGTCTTCTGAGTTATGCCAAAGAGTGGGAAAACCCCAAGACCAGGTCAAAGCCCCTCTCCAGCCACTCCCCATAATTGAGGTCCCATTTCAGAGAGTAGCTGTGGATATTCTGGGTCCTTTCCCAAAAAAGACACCCAGAGGAAAGCAGTACGTACTAACTTTCGTGGACTTTGCTACCCAATGGCCGGAAGCAGTAGCTCTAGGCAACACCAGGGCTAACACTGTGTGCCTGGCCCTAACAGACATTTTTGCCAGGGTAGGTTGGCCCTCCGACATCCTTACAGATTCAGGATCTAATTTCCTGGCAGGGACCATGCAAAAACTGTGGGAAACTCATGGGATGAACCACTTGGTTGCCACCCCGTACCACCATCAAACCAATGGCCTGGTGGAAAGGTTTAATAGAACTTTGGGGGCCATGATATGTAAATTCGTCAACGAATACTCCAATAATTGGGACCTAGTGTTGCAGCAGTTGCTGTTTGCCTGCAGGGCTGTACCACATCCCAGTTTAGAGTTTTCACCGTTTGAACTTGTGTATGGCCACGAGGTTAAGGGGCCATTACAGTTGGTGAAGCAGCAATGGGAGGGGTTTATGCCTTCTCCAGGAACTAACATTCTGGACTTTGTAAGCAACCTACAAAGCACCCTCCGACACTCTTTAGCCCTTGCTAAAGAGAACCTAAAGGATGCTCAGGAAGAGCAAAAGGCCTGGTATGACAAACATGCCAAAGAACGTTCCTTCAAGGTAGGAGACCAGGTTATGGTCTTAAAGGCGCAACAGGCCCATAAGATGGAAGCATCATGGGAAGGGCCGTTCACGGTCCAAGAGCGCCTGGGAACTGTGAACTACCTCATAGCATTTCCCAATTCCTCACTAAAGCACAGAGTGTACCATGTTAATTCTCTCAAGCCTTTCTATTCCAGAGACTTACAGATTTGTCAGTTTACAGTCCAGGGAGATGATGCTGAGTGGCCTGACGGTGTCTACTACGAAGGGAAAAAAGACGGTGGCGTGGAAGAGGTGAACCTCTCAACCACCCTGAAACATCTGCAGCGGCAACAAATCAAGGAGCTGTGCACTAGCTTCGCCCCATTGTTCTCAGCCACCCCAGGACGGACTGAACGGGCATACCACTCCATTGACACAGGTAATGCTCACCCAATCAGAACCCCACCCTACCGGGTGTCTCCTCATGCCCAAGCTGCTATAGAACGGGAGATCCAGAACATGCTACAGATGGGTATAATCCGCTCATCTACCAGTGCATGGGCATCTCCAGTGGTTCTGGTACCCAAACCAGATGGGGAAATACGCTTTTGCGTGGATTACCGTAAGCTAAATGCAGTAACTCGTCCGGACGACTATCCAATGCCTCGCACCGATCAGCTATTGGAAAAGTTGGGACGGGTCCAGTTCATCTCTACAATAGACTTAACCAAGGGGTACTGGCAAGTACCGCTAGATGAACCTGCCAAGGAGAGGTCAGCATTCGTCACCCATGCGGGGGTGTATGAATTTAATATCCTTCCTTTCAGCCTTCGAAATGCACCCGCCACCTTCCAGAGGCTGGTAAATGGTCTACTAGCAGGACTTGGAGAATATGCAGTTGCCTACCTCGATAATGTGGCCATTTTTTCAGACTCCTGGCCCGAACACCTACTACACCTGGAAAAGGTCTTTGAGCGCATCAGGCAGGCCGGACTAACTGTTAAGGCCAAAAAGTGTCAAATAGGCCAAAACAGAGTGACTTACCTGGGGCACCAGGTGGGTCGAGGAACCATAACCCCCCTACAGGCCAAGGTGGATGCTATCCAAAAGTGGCCTGTCCCAAAGTCAAAGAAACAGGTCCAATCCTTCTTAGGCTTGGCCGGGTACTACAGACGATTTGTACCACACTACAGCCAAATCGCTGCCCCACTGACCGACCTGACCAAAAAGACCCAGCCAAATGCAGTTAAGTGGACTGATGAGTGTCAAAAGGCCTTTACCCAGCTTAAGGCGACGCTCATGTCTGACCCTGTGCTCAGGGCCCCGGATTTTGACAAGCCATTCCTAGTAACCACGGATGCATCTGAGCGTGGTATAGGAGCAGTTCTCATGCAGGAAGCAACAGATCACAACTTCCCTCCTGTCGTGTTTCTCAGCAAGAAACTGTCTGAGAGGGAAAGTCACTGGTCAGTCAGTGAAAAGGAATGCTATGCCATTGTGTACGCCCTGGAAAAGCTACGCCCATATGTTTGGGGACGGCGGTTCCAGCTACAAACTGACCATGCTGCGCTAAAGTGGCTTCATACTGCCAAGGGGAACAACAAGAAACTTTTTCGTTGGAGTTTAGCTCTCCAAGATTTTGATTTTAAAATTCAGCACATCTCAGGAGCTTCTAACAAAGTAGCTGATGCACTCTCACATGAAAGTTTCCCAGAATCCAGTAGTTAAAAAGTGTTCTTAAAATGTAGAAGTCTGTTAGTTATATACTTAGGGGTATATGTAAAGGTGCATGTGTTGTATTAATCTGGTTATTTTAAAGTTCTAGAAGGTAATCGCCGCCAGTGAGCTTCCCCACTGTCTGCAATTTGGGGGGCGTGTCATAAACAGATAGCTAAGGGTTAATGTCTCTTACACCTGGAAAGAAGAAACCTGAAACACTTGACCATAGGACCAATCAGGAAACAAGACTTTTTCAAATCTGGGTGGAGGGAACTTTGTGTCTGAGTCTTTGTCTTGTATCTGTCCCTCTCGGCTATGGGAAGGATTTCTCTATTTCTTGCTTTCTAATCTTCTGTTTCCCAGTTATAAGTACAAAAAGATAGGTTTGTTTTTTTGTAGTTACATGTGTGTAGTTGCTGGAGTGCTTTGAATTGTATTCTTTTTGAATAAGGCTGTTTATTCATATTTCTTTTAAGCAATTGACCCTGTATTTGTCACCTTAATACAGAGAGACCATTTTTATGTATTTTTTCTTTCTTTTTACATAAAGCTTTCTTTTTAAGACCTGTTGGAGTTTTTCTTTAGTGAGGAACTCCAGGGAATTGAGTCTGTGCTCACCAGGGAATTGGTGGGAGGAAGAAGTCAGGGGGAAATCTGTGTGTGTTAGATTTACTAGCCTGACTTTGCATTCCCTCTGGGTGTTGGGGGGAAGAGAGATTAGCTCTCGGTACTTCTGTTTTCCAAGGCTGGAAACGGGGAGGGTGGAATCCCTCTGTTTAGATTCACGGAGCTTGCTTTTGTGTATCTCTCCAGGAACACCTGGAGGGGGGAAGGGAAAAGGTTTTTTCCCTTTGTTGTGAGACTCAAGGGATTTGGGTCTTGGGGTCCCCAGAGAAGGTTTGGGGGGACCAGAGTGCCCCAAAACACACTAATTTTTTGGGTGGTGGCAGCTTTACCAGGTCCAAGCTGCTAACTAAGCTTGGAGGTTTTCATGCTAACCCCCATATTTTGGACGCTAAGGTCCAAATCTGGGACTAGGCAATGACACCCCCTTCCTGGCTCCAACGCCGCAGAGGATTCATCCCGCGTCTCCCTTCCCGGCTCTGAAGCCGCAGAGCATTCATCCCGCATTCCCCCTTCCGGGCTCCAGCGCCGCAGAACGTTCACCCACATCCCCCTTCCCGGCTCCGGCGCCACAGAGCGTTCACCCCGCGTCCCCCTTCCTGGCTCTGACGCCGTTGAACGTTTACCCTGCATCCCCCTTCCCAGCTCCAATGCCACAAAGTGTTCACCTCACGTCCCCCATCCCGGCTCTGACGCCGCAGAGCGTTCATCCCGCGTCCCCCTTCCTGGCTCTGGCGCCGTAGAGCATTCACCCCACATCCCCCTTCCCTGCTCCGATGCTGCAGAGTGTTCACCCCGCTTCCCGCTTCCCGGCTCTGACACCGCAGAGCGTTCACCCTACGTCCCCCTTCTCGGATCTGATGCCACAGAGTGTTCACCCTGCGTCCCCCTTCCCTGCTCCAACGCCACAGAGCTTTCACCCCGTGTCTCCCTTCCCTTCTCCAACGCTACAGAGTGTTCACCCCGCATCCCCCTTCCTGGCTCTGACACCACATAACATTCACCTGAGATCCCGCTTCCCAGCTCTGACATGACAGAGTCTTGCCTGTGTCCCTAGTCCATGATCCTTATTCCTTGTTCCTGTCCCTCCCTTCCCCCCAGCAAACATGATTCTAATTTCCCTTCCATTTACTGTTTGAACCCAGTTTATATAGTAATATTCTCAGCTATATCTTAACCAATTATTTTACTGAAATTTAACTAACCAATCCTAACACATTGTAACATAATTCTCTAACCAATTATATCCCACTACCCTAATTAACTTACACCTACCAAAATTAATTATACAGCAGACAGAAACAAATAGAGAACCAGACAGATTAACAACAGGAAAGTGGGGGCCATAGAGATAAAACAATACAGCAATGAGGGTTTCACAACCACAAACACTGATAAGTGATTTCTTGCCAGACAGGATGCTATCTTAAGATCTGTTTCTTTATCTAGTGATGGGCACTATCAGGACAGGATCATCTTCCTAACAGCCCAATACCCTCTTATTTCAATGTGACCAGTTTGGGATGTGAGGATGTAATCATGCGTTTCAAAGCTTATGGCTGCCCCTGCTGCTTAGCCAAAGGTCTTAGCCTAAGAACAAGGCCTCAGACTGTCCTAGCGAGAGAAGGCCCATACACAGGTGGACTGTGATTTTGATTCTTTGTTTTATACCCCTGTAACTAGCTAAGTGATAAAAATACACCTAAGTTCCTAAAGTATAGGCCTTTACAGGCAGGCCGGATTACCTGTATTCTAACACTCCACCCCTTTCTTTTTCTTTTGGGATCCCCTGGAAAAGCATAAGACATATGGTGACACATTTCCTGATAGGGCCAGACGTCAAGGTGGTATGTGTCGATGCTCCATCTGTCCCACTGCCCCTTATGCAGTAGAATGCCCTGCACCTTCTTTCATACGGTCATACCACACCTATTCCAATTAGTGTTCCAGCCTTTCCCTTATAGTGGGCCCAAGAAGGTTGGGTCCCAGTTGTTTAGTACACTGGGAGGAGGGCCTATTACATTACTTATATTTGACAATTAGTGGCTGTACCTTGTGGGTCTGTGTCCCCCTTAACCACCGCAGTAAACATCGCAAAATTAGCATACTTAACAAGAGGCCAATAGCCACAATAATCCCCAGTAATATTGTCAGCCCTGCCCATCGTAATATAGGCCAACATCCGAGCCACCACCAGAAACACTGCTTTGCCTCCTCTGACAGGGTTAAAACCCTGTTAACGCCATCCTGAAGCGTATATTTGAAATGTGTCCAGTTGTTGGCAGTTGCAGAGAGCTGTGCCTGCAGGTTTCACAGGCTTTTGTCCATATCATGAGTCCACTGACTATTCACAGAAAATGGGGTATTGTCTAAACCAGCTTGACCACTTGGTATGGGATTGGGTAGTATGCACTGGTTGGGTTCTTCACAGCAATGAGTTCCAAAGATCCATTTGTGCACCGAAGTCCCAATGGCAGCGTATAAATGTGCATAATTGTGCCAGAGGCTGCTGCACTTGTGTCCCCAAGTGTTGTGTACATTCCCAAACACCCCATGCTCCTAATGGCCCCCATTTGCAACAGGCCATTAATTCTACCCCTCTTTGAGGAGGGACACATTCAAATCTTGTCTCTGGACAAACAATTACTTAACTGAATTATTGTCCATTTTACACCATTCTATCCTCTCCATCTGTCTCCATTTGTCTCTCTGTGGTTCCCAGCGAGCTCCTCCCTTTCTCATTATTCCCATAGGGCTCATGGGGCCCACGTTAGTAGCTGTCCCATTCCAAGGTACCACAGTAACTATTACACAGGTGCTAGCCACAGAATTGAGCATTTTGTATCCCCATACACACCTCCCCCTCCCAAGTTAGCCATTTGAAGCCATGCTCCACTCATGTCACGAGGTTTCCTGTCCATTGAGTTAGCCGCAGGTTCACTTTTGCCACCCTTTTCCATTCCATTGTGGTTGCAGACAGCTTTTGTGCCCCTAGCTCATTGATTTGCTGCTGCAATTTCACATTTTGGCTCATCAGTTACTTAGTTACCCCATGGTCCCTCAGACTTCATACACCCAATCCTGTGTTTCCTGCTGCCCACAAATCTCTTTTCCAGTGATAATTCCATGTATGTCTCCTCACACACTCCCCAATTAAATTGTTGCTTCAACCCTTCTATGTATGAACTGCAGCTGGGGTGTATCTAGTCCACCCACCATTTTCTGGGGTGCACCACCCATGTTATGGGACTGGAAAGACACATTGAAAAGTGCTGGTTGCACCCGCTCCCACAGTGGCTCCCATGCATTCACTTGTCAGGAAGTATTTCCGGCTCCTAGCTGCAGCCATCTTAGATCAGGAGTCTTCCAAGTTGTCATCCATATTACCTGCAGGGGTTACATTCTGCAAAGTGGTTAAATTGTCACACCCAGCATCACAGGGGAGACCGTATGCCCAGTGTGATGTGTACATAACAACTGCACATCCAGGGAGTTTCCTCTGTGGAGGTACCATTATGATTACATATGGTAACATCACACCCTAACTGTGGAACCCCATAATCAAAACATCCCAGGAGACCAAAGGGTTATATGGTTTCTGGGATCTCTGTGACAAACCTCATGTCCAAATGACTGTTTCCCACTGTCATTTCTGTCCATCAGGACAAGGGATGATCATGGGGCAGATTTGTAAAGGCGTTTAGGTGCCTGAGGTTTCAGGTAAGACACCTAGTGGGGGTTTTCAGAATAGCATCTGTTGATTTCAATGGGAGTTCGACACCTAGGCACATTTGGAAATCCCATAGTGTGTCCACACAGGGAGAGTTAGAGCCATAGGAATGTCGGGCTGGAATGGACTTCAACAGTCCTACCCCCTGTGCTGAAACCGCAAGAGGCATCTGTCCAGCCTGTTCTTAAAAACCTCCAGTGACAGGGCCTCCACAGCCTGCCTTGGTTTTGATCATTTTTGTTGCTCTCCTCTGGACTCTCGCCAATTTGTCCAAATCTTTCCTTAAGTGTGGCACCCAGAATGGGACCCAGCACTGCAGCTGAGACCTCCCCAGTGCCGAGTGGAGTAGAACAACGACTTCCCATGTCTTCCATACGACAATCCTGTTTACACACCCTAGAATGAGAGTAGTCTTTTTCGCATCTGCATCATACTCTTGATTCATGTTCCATTTGTGACCCAGAGGAACCTCCAGATCCTTGTCCGCAGTGCTGCCCCCCAGCTAGTGATTCCCCAGTAATAGCTGTTCCTGACTAACTCCATGCGTAGACCTGACCTTAAGGGTGAGTTCAGCGCTTAAAGAAAGGATTCAGCTGCCTCTATTTGCATGGGAAGTGCAACATATTCTCCCCAAACTCGCAGCCTTGGATCTCCGGCTGGTAATAAAGTGCCAGATCCCCAGCATAGCTCCCTTTCAGTCAACCGTCCAACAGTGTAAATTGGCATCAATCCATTGGAGGCAGTGGGCCAGATCCTCCGCCAGTGTGAAGCAGCGTCACTCCAGTGAAGTCACTGTAACTCTGATTTACAGCAGTGGAGGATTTGGCTTGTGATTTACACCATGGGTTAGATTTTAAAAGCCGTGTCAAGGATTGTAATGCCCAATTTCCATTAAAATTGTAACTCTAGCCATTTACCTTCTTTATTTAACTAGCTTTGGAATTCTGCGGGCCCTAATAGACAGATACAATTATACAATATACAAAGGGATTAATCCCTTTATTAATTGGATTCATCCCTTTATTAATGACTGATCAGGATGAATATTATTAACCGATTCCCAGAAATATTGTCTCAGAAATTGAACTGAGTTCACATCCATCCAGACTTGCCTGAATAAAGATTCATTTGGAATTAATTGTTGTTGTTGTTGTTGTTGTTGTTTTTCTTAATTAACCTGGGAACTGACAAAGGTTGCAGAACCAGGGCCTCATTCTGCTCAGTTTTATCCACAGACTGTGCCCCTGAAGAGCATACACACCAAAAAGATTTGAATTTGCCCTTGAACAGCTGTGCGGAAGGGCGGTACAGTGGTTGGCATCCTACGTCCAGCGGCGGAACATCCAGGTTCAATGTATTGCTCTACCATGGACTTTGTGTGTGACCTTGGGGCAAATTGCTCGGTCTCTGTGGGTCAGATTTTCATAGGGATTTGGGTACATATGCTGCTTGGATGAATTTTTTAAATCCTGCCAGGAGCTAGATTCACTAAGGGTTTTAAGCACCTGCCTGACACCTTAGAGTATCTTCTGGGGAACCAATATTTGATAATGGGCTCTTCAGTCTAGCAGAGAAAGGTTCTAACAGCATCCAGTGGCGGGAAGTCAAAACTAGACAGATTCAGACTAGAAATGAGACATAAATGTGTAAGAGTGGGGGAAATTAACCATTGGAACAGTTTAACAAAGGTTGCAGAGGATTCTCAATCACTAACAATTTATAAACCAAGATTGGACATTTTTCTAAGAGATCTGCTCTAGGAATTATTGTGGCGCAGGTCTCTGGCCTCTATTACACAGGAGGTCAGACTAGATGATCATAATGGTCCCTTATGGCCTAGGAATCTAGGAAACCAGAGAGATGGCAGATTTCTGTCCAAGTCTCATCTCCCCCTGAGGCAGAGGGGGGACCTGAGGCACGGTTATCCCATGTCCCAGCTACATAACCTAACCACTGGGCTGAAACTTATGAGGAAGGTCCTCCTCTTCCCCACACTCCAGCCTGTCGTCGCCTTGTGTAAGCTCACCTATACAGGCCCAATCCATAGAGTTCAGGTGAGCTCTGAACATGCTTACCCAGCTGGGCCCCATGGGCAAGTGAGGCAAAGGCCTGGCTTTCTCCCCCCAGCTCATGCATGGCTCTGGGACTCAGCTGTCAGGATGACTGGCCTGGAGCTACCAAGGACATACCCAGAGGCACCTGGAGAAATTTTCCAGCAGAAAAGTAGGAGCCCAGTGAGTTTAGGCACTGACGGCGTTTGGTGGCACCTGAGCAGCAGTTTTCTGAAACCCCAGGGGGCCTGAATCTGGGATCTGTAGCTGCCTAAAGTGGTAGGTAGTCACCTAAGTGCATTTGTGATTTGGGCCGTTCCCTGTGTAGGTGATTTTGAAAACCCACTAGGATCCTGTCTGCATCTTTAGGCTCTTAAATACCTTTTCAGGGACACCCCCCACACCGCCCCACATCTCTGTGTGCATCTGCTCCCTGTTTGCAATTTGCGGACAATAGCATGATATACGTCACAGGGGTGTTGTGAGGCTCACGAAATTAAGAGTGTGAGGCACTTACTCGTACATGGACCTTGTAGAGAGAGAAATAGTGAGGTTCTTTATGAGTAATAAGCTGAAATCAGTAATTTAAAGACTTAAGTCCCGTTTTCAAAAAGTTTTTGGGAAAACAGCTGTCCCTGGAAACTTGAACCCTCTATTCTCCATGCCAAAGAAAAACTAAAAGCCCTTGTCTCATCTCTGAGTCTTTGACGTAGCAAGGATTCAATGCATAAGGGAACCTGTCTCAATAGAGACATAAAAGAACTTAAATACTCAGACCCCTTGAGATGTGGCCTCTTCAGAGTTGGGAAATGCACTGTTTGCTCCACTGCCCGTAAGTTTTACAGTACATGATTATATGAGATTAGAATATTTTTTTAAAGTCAATATTTTTTCTGCGCGTTATTTCTTTTTAACCAAGCACATCGGTGCATAGCTCTACCTTGGTCCTTTTTCTCCTCTGCTTTGTACCTTTGTGTAATAATTTCCATGTGAGTGCTGACTGGCTGTGGGAACGTGCCAGTAGAAATGGGTAATCCTGATACGGAATCACTTTGCACGCACCTTGCATTGCTATAAATGATTACACATGGTACAAGGGCGCAGGGAGTCAGCCACTGGTGTGCTCTTCCTCTTCCCTGACTGTTGTGTTATACTAAGGAATAGTACAAAGAATTCTAATTCAGAGCTGGAATTTCCAAAGGAACCTAAGGGAGTTACACAACCATCACTCACTGAACTTAGCATAGTTCTGTTCCTGAAAACAATGTAATCAGGGTCTGGGCTGCTAAGTACAGTTTTAATGGGTGCTCTGTGAAGATAGATAGATAGATAGATAGATAGATAGATAGATAGATAGATAGATAGATAGATAGATAGATAGATAGATAGATAGATGGGTTATATGGGGATAGATAGATGATGGATGGATACAGTGTCCTTGTAGCCATGCCAGTCCTAGGATATTAGCGAGAAAAGGTGGGTGAGGTGATATCTTTTATTGGACCACCTTCTGTTGGCAAGAGAGAGACAAGCTTTCGAGCTTTCCTTCAGGTCTGGGAAATATACTCAGTGTATCCCAGCTAAACACAAGGTGGAACAAATTGCTCGAGTAGACATGGCCTTTGTCTTTTATCATTTTCCTCTGTGAGTTCATTAAATCACTAAATGCCCAATAGCAACTATGTGGGTGAAACCAGACAGCCCCTACTCTCTCAAATGACCTCACACAGGCAAATGACTGAAGGGGTGTTAACGGGCCACTTCACCTTGAATTGTCCCTTGAAATACTTGTTAGCTACTTATGCTGAACAATCTGTTCCATCTCTTACCAACAGAAGTTGGTCCAGTAAAACAGTGATTCTCAACCAGGGTACATGTACCCCTGGGGGTAAGGAGAGGTCTTCCTGGAAGCACATTAACTCATCTAGATATTTGCCTACTTTTACAACAGGTGACCTAAAAAGCACTAATGAAGTCAGTACATACTAAAATGTCATACGAACAATTACTTGTATATACTGCTCTATACACTATACCCTGAAATGTAAGTACACTATATTTCAGTTGACTTATTTTATAATTATATGGTAAAAATGAGAATGTGAGCAGTTTATTCAGTAATAGTTGCTGTGAAACTTTAGTATTTTTATGTCTGATTTCGTAAGCAAGTAGTTTTTAAGTGGGTTGAAACTTGGGGGTACACAAGACAAACCAGACTCGTGAAAGGGGTACAGTAGTCTGGAAAGGATGAGAGCCACTGCAGTAAAAAATATTACCTCACCCACCTTGTCAGATAGATAGATAGATAGATAGATAGATAGATAGATAGATAGATAGATAGATAGATAGATAGATAGATAGATAGATAGATAGATAGATAGTGAGGGTATTGCATATGTAGTGTGATCATATTTCCTAAAGGGAAAACAAGACACCATGTGGGGCTAGCTCGAGCCCCTCTCCCTCCCCTCCTCACACTAGGCTCTCCCAGGCTCCTCTCCCCTTGCGGGGCTGGAGTCACTGATCACCCGAGCCCTGTCTGCTCACCGCCCGAGCCCTGCCTCCCATCCTGTGCAGGGTTGGCATGGCCACTCGCCTCCTTGCGCATTCCTCTGCCCTCCCCTTTTTGACAACAGTGTGCACATGTGTCCTGTTTGCTCTTGCCAACTGATCAAAGGGGACAAATGCCCACTTTTCCAGAAATGTCTGGACAGCCACTGCAGGGCTTAAAAAGAATCTATCCCTGCCAAAATGGGACTTATGGCCAGTGATCACTCTTCAGGTTCTTATCCTAACATCAGGCCCAGTAATATTAAAATTGCTGTTGAGTTGGGAATCCCAGTGTGTTCAGTTGCAACCCTCACACTTTAGAAACCCTTCTGTATTTGTCATAATTCATTAATATGTTTAGCCAAGTTACAAACACTCTAACCCAGCGAGGTAGATATGGATAGTACAGAATGTCCACCTGAACATCCATCCCTTGCAGAACAGCCTGAAATGTCAGCCATTGTCTTCCTCATCACCCGTGGCCATCATCCTGGCACAACCCGAGGGCTATGCTCTCTCTTCTCCTGCCCACAGGCTGGGATGCCACTTTTATAACATGGTGTGCCGGGGTAGTCAATAAGAGGACTGTGGGCCAAATCCACACCACCAGGTGCTTTTGAACAAGCTGTGAAATCTTTTTATTTCCTTATTATTATCATGATTGTTATTGCGGTGTGAAAAATGTTTCTCTAGAGTTTGGATCCTGACCAAGAAATTTGCACCTTGACAAAAATAATTGACTCCCCTTGTCTTACAGGGTCCAGGCCTGCAGGTTCCTTGCCTTACTGCTGAATAAAATAACTGTTAAAGCGAGCTCTAAGGGCTGCAATCTCTGAATACTGTATGAGCCGTATGTTTGTCTGAAATCTGACTATTGTAAAGGCATTCTTGTGTGCACATATTGGGTTAATTCAACAGCTTGGTGTTCAGGAAACCACCCAGGAAGATGGACAGTAGCTCAGATAAGAGCTCCTCTGCAAACATCATGACAATTAACTGTGATATGCTACCTCCACCTGCCTGCCCATGGGGGGCCTGCCAGACCAGCTTCCCCAAGATCAAAAGACCGAGAGTGATTTCAAAAGACACACTTCCTGATTAGAGGAGAGCCTGATTTTATGGGACAAAATTGCCTCCTGACTCTCCGGAGGCTGAGGGATTCCTCAGGGAAGCTTAGCCTGCTAGGGGCTTTAATCCTTGTCTCTTGCTGTGCAATGTTCCTACTATAAAGATTGAACAACACTTTGTTTTAAACAGGCTGTTTTGGGTCACTATTATCACTGCAGCTCGCAGCTCCCCAAGGGGACATGCACGTCTACCGAGTCCAGTCAGATCTGCTGAGCGATCCTGACTAGTACCCACAGTGCTGTCATCCAGGGACCCACTCTGGGCCTGGGAGAGTCCCACGATTCCTCACCAGAGAGGCGAAGGATCATGACCTGACACCTGGGGTGGGTCCATTCAGTAAGACCAGGAGACGGGGCTGAGGCTCATTTAGCCCTCAAGCAAGACAATTCTTTTCTTTCCTATCTTCTTACATTTTTGTTCTTTCTCTCTCTCTCTCTTCTTTCATTTCCCCATTTTGGGGTTTTTTTTAGTCTGTCTATCTTTTCCATTATTTTTTCTTTTTTCTTCTTTTTCCACCTTCCCCATCCCTGCTTTTTGTTTTAAAAGGAAGTTGTTGACAAAGTCCTGGCTGGGATGATTTAGTTGGGGTCTTCTATGAGTTTGTGATTCTATGAATGAACCAAATTCCTTGATGCATTTTTATTCATTCATTCACCTCTCTTTGAAACAAGAGTAGATTAATGTGCACTAGGGAATGTTAGTGCGCGGCACCAGTGTCTACACGAACACTCCATATGTGTCACACTAGTGAAAGGTAGATTTACACTCTGGCTTGCTGCAAAGTGTCTACACAAGCCCTGAGAAATGAGGCTGAGATTTTTCCAATCTTCCTTGTGGGCATTTCAACAAGAAATGGAAATAATTTTTGTTCTCAAGATGAGGTTTTTGGGGGGATGGACGGATGGGGATTGACAAAAAGCCACCATGTTCTGCTGAAAAATTCTATAGAAAAAAAATTGTTTTGTCAAAAGTTTCCATGGCAAAACAAACAAACAAAATACTCCAAACCATTCCACGGATGAGCCAAAACCATGTAATGTGGGTTTGAGCATTCCCTGCAAATGCTGAGGGGCTCTGAACTACAGATTTGCTTTCTCCCAATACAGAGGTAAGGACAGTTGTGGAATCAGGCGCTCCATCATGTGCATTCAAGTCATATATTTTTAAGTAAGGCTACAATTTAGTCACGAAGGTCACGGATCCCGTGACTTTACTGGACCTCCGTGACTTCTTTGGCTTCAGCTTTTTACTTCCTTATTATTATCATGATTGTTATTGCGGTGTGAAAAACGTTTCTCTATAGCTTGGATATTGACCAAGAAGTTTGGATCTTCACAAAAAATAATTGACTCCCCTTGTCCTACAGGGTCCAGGCGTGTAGGTTCCATGGGACTCCAGCTGTGATTCCTCCCCCCTACCTAGCCCTGCCCCCTGATTATTTTTAGTGAAGTCATAAACAGGTCATGGCTCCCATTATTTTTGGCTGCCCGTGACTTTTACTAAAAGCAACCATGACAAAATCTTAGTTTTATTTCTAAGAACGAAAGAGAGACTCTAGACTGGGATTGCCCACAGACTCTAAGCATGGGCCTACGCTAAGCATGTGATTGATCTCATAGAAGTCAGTGGGACCATTCCAATGCCAAGGTTTAGCCACATATTTACTGTCTTGTTGGGCCAGGACCACAAACTCTCCATGCAGTGTGAGCACAGTGTGTTAGTGACTGTGAGTGACCCACACCGCTGCTGCCCCACGGACCACCCCAAGAGGCTTCCCATCATGTTTAACTATAAGAACCACTACGTGCCTCCAACACAGCACCTGAGCCTTCAAGTTTCAGACCCACAGCTCTGTCATTGGAGCATCCTGGTCAGTGCTGGCTGTGGTGGGTGGGTTCCTCTCACTTTTGAATGCAGCCCCTGTAACCTTAAAGTGACTAGAACTAGTGTCGAGGCTGCTCGGATGCAGCTAATGAGACCAAGTCCCCTGTGGCAGCCCGAGCCCATTTCTAAAACTGCTAACAGTGCCTTTTGGTGAATGGGTTAGGAACCATGTCCCCAAGGGCCTCTGCCTTGTCACTCAGTGAGAGATCACTGCAACAAATGCATATAGGCCAGTGGGGACAGACTGATGAGAAAGTACTTCAGCTGAGGACATTCGAGTGTTTTCCAAAAGATGCAAAAGCAGGAAGGCGACTAGCACAGAGAGGGCCAGAGAGCGTCTCTTATTGGGAGCGTGGACTCACTCCTCTTTCATCTTTGCTCCTGAAGCGGGTAAAACCCTCTCATTTATTTCACCAATCTCTTCCCCCCCTTTCGGCAAAGGAAAACAAACACATATGTGTCTAGGATTCTGGCTGTCTCAGAAGACTAGGCTGAGAGACTCTGCGGGGCATGGGCAGTGTAACTTTTCTTGCACATTATCAGCCTCGGTCAAGCTAAAGCTGTGTTGGTCACTTGCTTGCCTGGTCTGAAACATCTGACTAAGCCTCAGCAGTCAGCTTTTGTGCTATGGTGCTACAAAACCAATGCCCATGACTCACTTCCTTCATGCGAGTGACTCTGTTGAGAGCATGTGAAAGGAGTTACTCATGTGTGTGTCAGGATCCTAGCTTCTTGTGCAGCAGAGACAAGCAATTTAAGCTGGATAGATAATGGGCTGGAGCCGGTCATGAAATTTTTTTTTTTAAATTTCATTTGTAAATGCTGATTCTTCAAAAAAAATTAAACTAAATACTATTTTTTACTAAACTTTTGCCAGGAAGGTTTGAAAATTGCAACCTGAAACTAAATTTTGAAACAGTGAACATTTTCATAAAATTTTCCACCTGGCTGTGGTAAGGGGCTGGATGGGTGGGTGGGTGAGTGGATGGATAGGACAGCTGATATTTTCTGTGAAAATAAAATATAAATTCTGAATAGACCTTCTTAGAAAATTTTAATTGCAAAAATTTTTGAGGAAAGGGTGAGAATTTCAAAAGCACCAAAGGGAACTGTGGAAATAAGTTCATTTGAAAGTCGGGGCTCCTAACTCCCTAACATACTTTTGAAAATTCCCACAGAAGACACATTATTTATCTGTTTGTTTATTATTTATGTATTTAATCAACAATAGCTCAAGATTTTTTTCTCATCCATTTTCTGGCCAACTTTATTCATCCTGAACATGTTAGGATTGGATTTTCAACAGTAGCTAGGACTATCAACAGGAACTGCTGAGCACCTCCCTCTCTTAAAAAATCATTTCCTTAGTCCACATTCCCACCCAAAACTTTTCTTGATTCAGAATTCAGGCACCCAGCACAGCCTCACACCCTTCCAGGAGCTAAACTTCAATCTCTGAGGAGCAGGAAACAAAGTATTAAGGTACATGCCAGCCCTGCAAAATAACCTTAGCTCTGCCCCTTTTGAGTTGGCCCTAGCCACTTGGAGTGAATGGATTTAAATATGCTGGTGGGTCGCTATCAGAGCAGATAACACCCTTCCAGACCTTTGGAGTGACACAAACCGAACAATGAGAGGGCAAGTCACAAAGTAGTGCCCTTAAGTTGGGGCATTTCCAAAAGTTGCTTTTAAACGAGACAGGTCTGCTCAGAAAATGATAGTCTTGGGAGATTCTGCTTTAGCTCGAATAGCACCATCTCTGAACAATTTCCCTTTGGTGAAGGATAGATCATTCAAGTCAGTGGACCTCATCAGCCATCTAAATAATTCATTTTTATTTTAGGTCACTAAAAAAGAAGCTATAACATAACAAAGGTATGAATTTTTCGTTCAAAAAGCAATATCAAGCACATGTTTGAATTGTGAGTCTGTGCACAGGTGTTTGTTGGGGAGTCCAGAGCCGTATTTCACGGTAATTGTTGTATGTGTTTGAAGTAAGCTTTATGTGTCTGTAAAAGTCCTCATGTATGTTTATAACAAATATGTGTTTTCAAAAATAGAGTTCCTTTGCAGTGGTGTCTATTTGCATCTGTCTGTGATTGTGTTACAGTCTCTAACTGTGTGTTTGCACCTGTATCTGTGTCTGTCTGTTAGGGATTTCTTAGGGAGTGTGTCCTTGTGTATATGTATTGCTGGTGTGTGGGTAGGGGTTGGGATGTGTGATACCTGTGACCCTTTGTCCACGTATGTTTTGATGCTCATAATTAGCAGGTTTGTTTGTTTCTGTGTGAGCAAGAAAACATTTGTGTTTATACCATTGTGTTTGTGAGTGTGCCACTAAGTCTTCCTGTTGTGTATTTGTGTCCAGATGTGTATTTCTGCCCTTGGAAAAGATCAGCCAACATGAACAATAGCCCCATTTTAGAGACGGTGAAACAAGAAAACCAGGAACAGTACATGCGTGAGGAGGGTCTGAATTCAATGCATTAGCCATTGGGCAGCCTCATTTTCAGTGAAGCTAGCTCAGATTTCTGCCAAAATAACTGAGAGCAGAATCTGCTCCATTACGTTTCAGTGAATTGTATTTGTGCTCCTAAAACAACAAAAATCCCGTGGTTATTGATACTTCAGGAGTCAGCCAGCTTACACTAGTGAATAATATTACTCATGTCTGTTAGCAGTGACAGGATTCAATGGAGGATGAGAGAAACAAATTATTCATTTTCCCAGACCTGTATTCAATTTGAAAACAAAAACCTGGGACTGGTGAAAAATGCAAACATTATATTTTAATTTTCTTTTGGTCAAAATTTCACATTTTTGAAAAATACCAACCCTTCTATGAGCTGAGCAAAACATTTTTACAAAATCTTTAAGAAAAAGGTATATTTTATTTAAAACTTTCACTGTTTTGAAGTTCTGATATTTTCCTCCATTGATTTTTCCCTATTGTTTGGATTTGCCTTCAGCACTTTTCATCCTATCCCTTTGCTTTCAGAGTCCCAGCTTCTCTGTAGCTTCTTAAATAACATCTACATTTTTATTTATTGAAACCTCTCTCATTTTCAGCTTCAGTTAATTAATTCTTATAAAGATGGTTCTACTTTAAATTCATCAAGGGCCAGAATGTGCCGTTCTCCCTCTCACAGTGTAGTGCCTTAATCTCCAAGTAGGAATACCCATTCTGTGGGACTCTTCCTGGAGTTAGGTGCCACTCGCTAGAGGGATGAGTGGCAGATGTCTGGGTTGGGATTTTTAAAGGATTCTAAGTGGGTTGGGAACCCAAATCTAATTGAATTTCACTAGGTGCTGCTACCTGTCCACTTTAGGCCTCTTTGAATGGACCTGGTCATGGTAGTAAGCACTATACCTTGGTGATAAGTGTCTGTGGAATCAGGCCTGAACACCAGAGCTGGATTTTCAGTCAAATAAACTATTCCTGGCTACAGACTGTTCATAGCCAATATTACCGTACATGGGTTCCTTCTCCTTGTGTTAGAAGGAGTTGGGTGCAGTTGACACTGGGGTATTCCTCAGGGAGCTGGTAGAAAGAAGCAGGGAGGTCAGGGCAAAGGCTAAGGGCTTCTGCTAAGATATTCCTGGACTGAGGGGAGCGATAAAGGTGCTGAAGGTTCTGGTGCCAGGCTTTGGAGTTCATGGGTAAGATGGTTTCTAGTCCGATAACAGGACAAACCAGAAACCACCAAAAACTGGATCTGGACTCTGCGGCCAGTGGCCCTTCTCTTTAATTTCTAGCACTTGTTTGTGTGTTTAAAAAAATATTTTTTCCAGTGAAAGAAAAAAAATGAGAGAAAATGGGGAAAACTCACTTTCTTTCCTGTTTTTATCTATTTCCTTGTTCTCCCCTCAGTATCTAACAGGGGGGTGAGGCTTTTTAAAGGTTTAAAATAGGAGAGAAAGCAGCTTCTTTCTTACTTGTTAACATTTTTAAACACTTTTCCAGTGGGACAGGGGAGTTTTAAAACATGGGGACGTGTTTTACCTCCCAACTTTTTCTTCTTTTTAAAGAATAAAAACTTTTTTCCACTGACTTTTTGTCAATATCTCATTTTTCAATTTTTGGTTGAAAAAATGTCAGCCAGCCTTAGGTGACCCTTCCCCCCAAATTCATCCTGCTCTGAAATCCCAGGCCTCAGGCTCTGAAGCTCAAAGATCACCTGTGTTACCTGTCACAGGACAAGGCCTTTGACAAGCAGAGAAGCTGTTCTGATCATACTGCCTGTGATGGGGCGCTCTCACCCCACGCATGTTGGGAATGGGTTAAAATGGGTCTAAGGGGCCAATGACTCTGCCTGCTCTCACCTAGGATAGGCGAGGTCTAGTTAAAGATCAAGCCAAGCAGGGGGAGCCCAGCTGGGGAATAGAGAGTGAGCGGAGAGGAGAAGAGAGTTCCCTCTCTCTGGGAAGCAGCCTGAAAGAAGAGTAGAGCAGAGCGGTCACTGCAGGGGTCAGCTAGCAGCCGGAGTGGACTCAGGTGCCCCAAAGAGCTGTGGCCTGCGTGGACCCCTTCAGATGGAGGAATGTGCCGGGGATCTGGCTAGAACAGTAGAGGCACAGCTGTGACAAGGTGACTGCCAGCTGAACACAGCCGGGCTGCAGGTCTGGTTAATAGACATTTCTGTTGGACTTTGGGTGAAGGACTGTGAAACATGAAAGGCTGGGACACTCTTGTGGCTGGAGGCTAAAGGACAGTGGGGAAAACCAAGGCAGAAGCTGCCACAACCAGCCAGAAGTGGGCATGCTGGGGCAGCAATTTCACCATGCTCCCATACGTACATGAGACGGAATACATCACTGTCACAGTCATAAGGGTGTGGGTATCTATGCAGGTTTCTATTGCTGACAGCTGAGATGCCTGATTTCATGTCTGTGAGAGACCGTTATGTGCCTGCACTCTAGGTGACATGCCTTGTCCTTTGCCTTTAGCGTCTTTCAGGATTCAATGCACCCATCCAATGGCGAGTGGAAATCACACCACAACACTTGGCTTCATCCTCTTGGGCTTCTCCAACCTCACAAACCTGCAGAGTTTGCTCTTTGTGGTCTTCCTGGTCATCTACATGGTGATCCTGCTCGGGAATGGTGTCATTGTCTTGGTCACAGTGCTGGACTCTGCCCTTCAAACCCCCATGTATTTCTTCCTCAGGAACTTGTCCTTTGTGGAGATCTGCTACTCCTCTGTCATCCTGCCCAAGATGGCGGCTAGTTGCCTGGCAGAGGATGGAAGTATCTCATTCATCGGCTGTGCTGCCCAGACGTATTTCTTCCTTTTACTAGCTGGCACAGAGTGTTTTCTTCTGACAGCCATGGCCTATGACCGTTACGTGGCCATATGTAACCCCCTGCATTACACACACATTATGAACAGGGAGTTTTGTGCTACAATGGTATGTGGGTCCTGGCTTGTCAGCATCCTGCTACATTTTGGGCAGACGTATTCGGTGTTTTCTTTGCCCTTCTGTGGGTCTCATGAAATTAACCATATCTTCTGTGATGTCCCCCCTGTGCTGGAGCTGTCCTGCGTGGACACCTACAGGAATAAAATGGTTATCATCATGGCAGTCCTGCTATTCCTAATCATCCCCTTTTTCTTGATAGTTATTTCTTATATTAAAATCGTCAGGACGATTTTGAAGATGCCGTCAGCCGTGGGCCGGCACAAGGCCTTCTCCACCTGCTCCTCACACCTCATTGTGGTGACTCTGTTCTATGGCTCTGGCATGATTGTGTATTTAGAACCAAAGTCAAAGGAGTCAGTGGACACGGACAAACTGCTCTCACTGTTCTACACCATTGTGACTCCAATGTTCAACCCCTTCATATATAGTCTGAGGAACAAGGAAGTGAAAGCTGCCCTAAGGAAATTAGTAGGGAGAAAATGATTCCATAAAATACACACCATGTTCCTCAGATAATGTTCTAGATTTCTCCTAAGACAACGCGGAACCCACAAGATACCTTTCTGGTTCCTCAAGAGATGCTCAAGATTTCTGAAGATATAATCTAGACCACTTGAAGAATCCACCAGACATACTGCACATTAGTATTCATTCTAGATTACTCAAGACACATTCTAGACATCCTGAAGTACTGAAATGATTCATTCAGAGACGTTCAACATGACACATTTCATATTCCTCAAGATATAGCTTGATTTGCATGTAGAACTTCATCATGTATATTTTGAATGAAGAAAAAAAATATTAGGGGAAATCTCATAACCAAAGCTTCTAAATTTAACAACCGGTTTCCGAGAACCGGTGGGAACCGGCTCCAGCTCACCACCGATGTTATAGGTGAAAACACGTTATATCGAACTTGCTTTGATCCACCGGAGTGCACAGCCCCAGCCCCCCAGGGTGCTGCTTTATCGTGTTATAGCCAAATTCCTGTTATATCCTGTCGCGTTATATCGGAGTAGTGGTGTATTTGGTACAATAACAGCCAGGTACCTCACATGATCCGGGGCAATCAATGTAACAACACAGAGGAAACAAGGGAAGATTCTTCTCTGACATACCAAGTAGCTTAATGCATCACAGGAAGTGAGGAAAAAAGGCCTCTCTAGAAAGGTGAGGCTGTTCTTTTATTGCAAAACCACCCAGAGGACTGTCCATCTGGTTTAACATACTGCATAGTTGGTTAAAATCTGATGGTGTCTCTCCGTTCTTAACAATTCTAGATTTTAATTACCCCACCTGAGTCTTGGATTGTGTTGAAGTTAAAGCAGATCAGAAAATGTCCCCAAAACATTTATTTGTCCAAAAAGTGACTTTTTAACTAAACGGAAATTCCCATGAAAAAAATGTTATTGTTGCTGTTGTTTGGGGGGGGGATTGTGATATCTTTTTTTGTTTGATATGTAAAATTCACAATAGTAAATTGAATTTTTTCTGGATCTAAACTGAAAATTTTGGTTTTCATTTGTTGAAATGATATATATTGATTTGGGGATTTTTAGTTTTTCAATTAAAAGTCATTCTCCATCTCTTCCCCCCATCTAGGGTGACCAGACAGCAAGTCTGGGATGGGGGGTAATAGCCTATATATGAAAAAGACTCAAACATCAGGACTGTCCCTATCAAATCAGGATATCTGGTAACCCTATCCCTAACCCCCTTTTTCTGTTCAGCTGTAATATGATGTTCTGGCTCTGTTCTGTGCTAAGTCTTGTTTTTAATTATATCATCTTGGTTTTGGATTGTGCTGAAGTGAAATCTCTGGTATGTTCAACATCCTCTCACTCGGATGGGGGTCAGTTGATGAAGTGTTTGGTTGAGCCAGTCTTCTGACCCAACTTAGCTGTGTTTGAGCATCATCAAGGGCCAGGGGTGGTGGAACAAATTATATAGTGGGGGTGCTGAGACTCATTGAACCAAACTTCAAATCCTGGATATAAAGGAAACCACTTCAAGCCAGGGGGTGCTCCAGCACCCTCATTACCCATAGTTCCAGAACCTATGTCAGGGGCTCCCTAACTTGCTACCCCAGTTGGCTGACCTACCTCAGAACCAGTGGAGGGATTTAAACCTGTGTCATGGCAGCAAGCCTACATAAAGTAATGGCCCTCCAGCCAACCTGCAGGCTTGGTGGAACAAAAGGGCCAGCTCCATTCTCCCTTCCCACACCATGAACATTTGTAATATGCTGGCATTGGAGCATGGTCTCGCTTGTGGATGCAGCCTCAGAAAGACTAAAGAGTCATCCCAGCTACCAGCCTAAAGTTATTTCCTTTAGCTCCAGTGACAGACGTGTCTGTCCATGGTTTTGTGTGTAGTCCCAGCTCCCTGTACTGGTGGGTTTTGTGGATTGTGTGTGATGACTTCCCCCTGAGCTTCAATGGAAGACAACAGGACCAATTGACACGTGAAAATGTTACTTGTACAGTTTTCAGCCAGTGAGTTGTTCATGAATTGTTCACCTTAACTATTCCTTATTTGTGATTGGTCACTGACTGCATGCAGCTAATTGCTTCACTCTGATTGATAAATAACCAATCAATTGCTGGGATGAACTTCCAGCAACTAATCATCTGTGCTAAACCCCCTGGAATTTCTATTTCTAGGATTTACAGACACTTTAATGAATCCACAATGGTTAGCTCAACAGTCGTAAAGAACTAACATCCCAAGCAGAAGCAGACAGAGGAGCTGGACCATTTATTTATAGGTTTGCTCATTTCTCTCGTTAGCCAGCCAATATGGCACAACAGCCCTAATTTGTACATAATCACTTTTCTGCAGAGTGTCGCTATTCCTTGTTTTACAGAGCCCACCATGCTGAGAGATGCTATAGGAGAGCCGAGTTGGTGTGCCAAACACCCTGTCTTTTAAATCAAACAATCTGTATAAGATACACATGTTCCAATGTCCAGGAAGCATAGTTATGGGCAGAGTCAAAGACTTTACAGCTGCACAGTGCCATTCAACCAGCTGTGGTTATTTCTTATTTACAAGCCAGCAAGTGAGAGGAGAATTGGGTCCATTTAATGCCAATGGAGTTACTTACGCTGGTGTAAATCAAGAGTAACAGAGGAGGCTCGTGCAAGAGTGGTGAAAACCAGGTTCACAATAGTTTTAGAAAACACTGGAAATGAGCAATGTCCTCCCCCTGCCCCCAATGTCCCACAAATAAGAGTCACTCCTCACCCACACCATATGAGGAAGGAAGTCTGTCTTACTATTGACTTTCTGAGTGCTCTCCTCACCTCCTTGTTCCTTAGACAGTAAACAATGGGGTTGAATATGGGCGTCACCACCGTGTAGAGCAGAGAGAGCAGCCTGTCACTGCCCAGAGAATAGACTGACTTGGGCCTCACATAGATGAACGTGACAGTCCCATAGAAGAGAGAAACCACAATGAGCTGTGAGGAGCAGGTGGAGAAGGCTTTGCGCTGGCCCGCAGCTGAGGGCATCCTCAGAATGGCAGAGAGGATGAGGATGTAGGACAAGAGAATGAGCAAAAATGGGATGAAGATAAAGACCACTGTCACTATGGCAACAGCAGCTTCATTCTTGCGGGTGTCTGTGGTGGCCAGTCTGAGCACAGGAAGAATGTCACAGAAGAAATGGCTGATAGTATTAGACCCACAGAAAGGCAGAGTAAATATTGAAGCTGTTTGACAGAAAGCCACCAAGGTACCAATGGTCCAGGAACCAGCTGCCATCTGAGCGCAGACTCTCTGGCTCATAACCAGGGTGTATTTCAGGGGGCGGCATATGGCCACGTAGCGGTCATACGCCATAACGGAGAACAGGCAGCACTCTGTGATGCCGAAGAGAATGAAGAAGTACATCTGAGTGCCGCAGCCCGCAAAGGAGATGGTCTGGGTCTCTGACAGCAGGTTCAGCAGCATCTTGGGGATCACAACCGAGGTATAGCCAATTTCCAAGAAGGACAAGTTCCTGAGGAAGAAATACATAGGGGTGCAAAGAGCCCAATCCGTCACTGTGACAATAACTATCAGATAGTTACCCAGCAGGGCCACCATGTAGAAGGTGAATACCACCACAAAGAGCAGGACTTGCAGTGCCTGGAAATCTGAGAACCCCAGGAACACGATCTCTGTCACACAGGTCTGGTTGCTTTTCCACATCTCTTCAACTTACTTGACTCGTGCAGAGTCCATGGAGACTGCAAAGAAATTTACAGGTGTTAAATGTTTTTGTGGGAAGATAAATTGATGGTAGTGGACAGAGGTGGATTTGCCAGCAAGTCCCCACTCTATACACCCGCTAGCTTACTGGAGGTTTCATAATACATATCTGGCATCAATTCTAACTTTTAACATCCTGAAAAATACCCCTTTGATATTTCTGAGTAGGAAGCTGGAATAACCAAAGAAGATTCTGTCCCTACACAATCCATCACATTTTTAACACTGAATCATAAGAGTATTTCTCTTTTTTTAATCTGTAGATCTCAAAGCAGTTGACAAAGGTGAGTACATACCATTATCTCCATTCTGCATATGAGCAAGCTGATGAAGAGTGAAAAGATGCGATTTTTCTAAGGTCTCACAGCAGGTCAAAGGAAAAGCTCTGATTAAATTCTTATTCACTAGCCCACCCTGGCTCCCCAGGAAAGAGCCTGCCCCAGTGCCTTGGGAATCTAATCCATGATTTGTTCTAAGCAGAAAAGATTCAATTTTCCAAATTTTGAGTTTTCAGTATTTTTTGCTCATAAATCCAATTTTAGATTTAAACAGAAAAGAGAAAAAACTCATAAAAAATCATTCATTTTTTCTGCATCTTTCAGACACCTCCAGTTCCAAGTTTGTCTGCTGAAGTAGCTCTTTTGCAAAGCACAGGGCATCAGGGGAGCTGCAGTATGGAGATCTTCAGTATGAACCTCCATCCAAAAGCAAAGTGGGTGCAGCAAACAGATCCCTCACAACCCAAGTCACCATACATTCCCTCTCTCTGTCAACTTCACGAGGCACTCAGAGTTCATCCAACCAACACTTTTAAGAGAAGATGTGTCAATCACTGACCAGGAGATTAGATAGATAGATAGATACCTTACAGGAAGGTTTATGGAAACCTGTGCAATAAAATAAAATGGTCTAATTCTCCCACTGTCCTGTCTGCTGTGTTGTCTTGAACACCTGAGCAAAGAGAATTCAAAGTGGCTTCAAAAGGCTGGAAGCGGAAGCTAGACAAATTCAGACTGGAAATCAGCCATAGGTTTTGTAACCATCAGGGTAACTAACCATTGGAACAATTTACCAAATGTTGTGGTGGATTCTGCATCACTGGCAATTTTTAAATCAAGACAGGATGTGTCTTTAAAAGAAACAAGGCCATGTAAAAACTCTCCATTCATTCACACTGGTAGTTGCATTTCACCCCTGCTTTGCACTCTTTTGCACACTTGTGAATGGTGACTCAAGGTGCAAAGCAACAGTGAATAGGGTCTCCTGCATCCTCTTCCCTTTGGAACGGCAATAGGTTGTCTCTAAGGTAGTTCTTTGTCCTAGCATCACAATAGGCGGAGCACTACGAGAGCACTGCAACATTGTACGCTCTCTGACACTTCCCTCACCATTGCTCAAATGATGAAGCTCACTTGGGATTCAGGCAAAGTCAGCAAGAGCTTGGAAAGAGTAAAGACTGGATAAAAACTGAGTACTCAGCTCAAGACTTGGTGTCTTCCTGAGTCTCTTTCCAAAATACGTCATATGCCAGCCAATCATTTATATGTTTTTATTGAACTTTATGCTGGTGAGAGTGAATTTCTGCCATCAGCCAGAGAACAGAAAGCACACCGAAAGCAGCCGTGAATGATGCTGCACCCATAGGGTATTTGTTCCATAGAGGACAAAACAAATCTTATTGATATTTAAACCACCATAGGACCTACAGGGCCCATGCAGAATAACAGCCCCATTGGGCCAGGTGCTGCACAGACATAGTGAGAGGCAGTTCTTGCCTCAGTGGGCATGTTAATCTGAATACAGAAGCCAGACAATGAACTACTATTTACAACATATTTCAGATAGGAAAACTGAGGCACAAAGTGACCGAGGGTGAAATTTTCTGAAGGTGCCTAAGGGTCAGATTTTCCAAGGTATTTAGGCCCCTGCTGGGAATTTCAAAAGCACCCAAGCAGGCTAGGAACCTACCGCCAGTGAAATCAATGAGAGTTATGCAGCTAATGTATTCAAACACTTCTGAAAATTCCACTAGGAGTCTGTCTGCATCTTCAGGCACCTAAATAATGTTGCCAATCTGTCCTGTAGACACGGAAGAGCCTAGATCTTTTTGAAAGTCAAGGAGATTTAGGCTCCTAAATTATTTTGGTGCTTTTTAAAAAATGTCACTTTGCCCAGGGTCCCAAAGCGAGGGATTGAAGCCACCTTTACTGCTTTCACCATGAGATTACCTTCGCTTAGCAAGCGGTGAGATTGAAGGCTTCATCCTTGAGGTTCTTCATTTCCAGCATCTTCCATTGCTCTTATCTGGGCTGGTGAGTGATGAACCAACACAGCCCTCCCCACTTAACTCACCCTCCGCCAAGCCAAGGAGCCTTTTGTTGCTTAATCTCTGATTTGTAATCTTTGTCATGGACAAACTTTTCAAATCACAGCAGCCTCTGAAGCAATGACGGAGCTTCCTTGGCACTAGTGGGCTGGGGTTTTCAGAGCAAAGTCAACGGGATCTGGACACCTAACTCGCTAGGCAAGATGGAAATGGATTCACGGGAATTCGGACTTTATAAGCAATTCAAGCTTTGCCCACTCTGTTTAGCGTTCTAACAGAGTGTAAGCGTGTGCTGTCGGGGTTCGCCCCTCTTTGGGGCGGCTGGGAGCCAGGCCGCCTCACTAACTGGGGCAACAAACAACAGCTCAGGGGTCAGGCCCTCAGGCAGGGGCTGAGCAAACAGTTCAGTCTATTAAGCCCAGGCCCTAGGTCAGGGCGGGGCACAAACAATAGTTCAGGGGCTCAGACCCTCAGGCAGGGGCTGAGCAAACAGTTCAGTATACTAAGCCCGGGCCCTAGGTCAGGGCGGGGCAACAAATAACAGTTCAGGGCTCACGCACTCTCGGGTCCATACTACTTGCCACGGGCTATCCTTGGTCAACAGTCCAGTGAAGGGGGCCACAATTGCCACAAATTGGGGGATGAACCGCCAATAATAGCTGGCCAGTCCCAGGAACTGGCATATGTGGCGTTTTGTGGCCAGCGGTGGGCAGGTTGCAATGGCCTGAACTTTTCCCACAAGGGGTTTTACTTGTCCATTCCCTGTGGTATACCCCAGGTAAGTTGTTTCTTACCAGCCATTGTGGCACTTCTTTGGGTTGGCAGTTAACCCGGCTGTCCGCAGGGACCTCAGGACTGCTGCTACCTGCTCTAGATGGTTCTCCCATTGGTGACTATAAATAACGACATCATCCAGGTAGGCAGCAGCGTAGACCCGATGGGGCTGGAGGAGGCAGTCCATCAGCCGCTGAAACGTGGCTGGGGCCCCATGGAGGCCGAAGGGCATCCGCGTAAACTGATACAGACCCGTAGGGTTGGCAAAAGTGGTCTTCTTCCTGGAGGCCGGCTCGAGGGGGATCTGCCAATACCCCTTGCTCAGATCAAGGGTGGTAATGTAGCAGGCCTCTCCCAAGCGGCTGAGCAGTTCATCTACCCAGGGCATCAGATACGCATCGAACTTTGAGATGGCATTGACGCATCTGAAATCGATGCAGAACCGTTGGGTGCCATCGGGCTTCAGTACCAGCACTACCGGGCTGCGCCATTCGCTTTGTGACGGTTCGATGACTCCCAAGTCCAGCATGGCCTGTACTTCCTCTTCGACGACCTATCGCATGTGATATGGCAAGGGCCTGGTCACGCCCCGGATCACTACCCCAGGCTCTGTCTCAATGATGTGCTGGACGAGGGTGGTGTATCTTGGTTGGGTTGTAAAGGTGCGAGGGAGACACTGGGTCTGTTTGAGTTATTCCTCGGTCAGTGTCTCTCCAAGCTGGGGCCCTCTGGGGTCCTCCGAACGTGTTATCTGGGGATCCAGCTCAGGTTCCGGCAGGTATGGATTAATTAAGAGTCCCTCTCGCTCCCGCCAAGGTTTGAGAAGGTTCACATGATAGCGTTGCCTTTTTTTGCCCCGGTCGGGCTGGTGGATCTCATATGTGACAGGCCCAATCTTTCGGACCACCTCATAAGGCCCTTGCCACCGGGCCAGAATCTTTGATTCGCTTGAGGGGAGGAGGAGTAAAACCCGATCTCCGGGTTGGAAGTTGCGAGTCTGGGCATCCTGGCTGTAGGTCTGTGTCTGAGCTTCTTGGCGGCCTTCAAATTCTCGTGTGCCAGGGCCCTAGCCTGCGTAAGACGCTCCTGGAGCTGGAGTACGTATTTTAAGAGGCTCTAGGCGGGTGATGGGGCTTGCTACCATGTCTCCCTCATTAGGTCCAACAGGCCCCCTGGGCGACGACCGTACAGTAATTCAAAAGGGGAAAATTTTGTAGATGACTGAGGAACCTCCCGAACCGCCAGGAGCAGAGGTGGAAGTAACTGGTCCCATTGGCCGAGATCTTCTTGGGGGATCTTGCGCAGCATGTCCTTAAGGGTCCGGTTAAATCGTTCGACCAACCCGTCGGTCTGGGGATGGTAGACGGACATATGTAGCTGCTTGATCCCCAGGAGCTCACACACCTGTCGCAACAGCCGAGAAGTAAAGTTGGTGCTCTGGTCTGTGAGAATCTCCCGGGGCAGGCCTACGCGGGCGAAGATCTTCACGAGCTCACCTGCGATACTGTGGGCAGTGAGGTTTTGGAGGGGTATTGCCTCGGGGAACCGGGTAGCATAATCCACCATGACCAGTATATACTGAAACCCGGCAATGCTTTTGGGGAGAGGCCCCACTAAGTCCATTGCCACACGCTTAAAGGGGGTTTCGATCAAGGGCATGGGGACCAGGGGCGCCTTTGGGGTCTATGCAGGAGCAGCCAACTGGCAGTCTCGGCAGGACTTATAGTTTCTTACCTCCTGGTGTATGTCCGGCCAGAAGAAGCGCATCAATATCTGAGACAGTCTTCTCGTGGCCCAGGTGTCCAGCCGCCAGGACGTTGTGGGCTAGTTTCATGATGACTCGCCAATGGCATTGGGGTACAAGGAGTTGGGCCTGGGACTCCCCCATGCGGGGGTCCCTCTCCACCCGATAAAGACGCTCCTGACGCAGTTCAAAGTGTGGCCATTGGGCCTCCCGGTGTGGATCAATGACGGTGCCATCGACCGCGGCCAACTGCTCATACACCTGCTTGAGCATGAGATCGGCCCTCTGATCACGGCAAAAGTCAGTGTGAAGCGAGGGCTCCTCAACAACTTCCGGGGGAGAGTCCTCCGATTCTCGCGTTGGTTTGGTAGGGTCGAGTGCTTCCTCTTCCCCGGTTTCGGGGGGGTCTCCTTCCGAAACTGGAGGGACCTCCGGGCGTTCCCCAGTGTTGCAGCGGAGGACTTATGGGAACTCCTGCCAGTCCCGCCCCAGGATCACTGGATATGCAAGGCACAGGGCGAGACCCACCACCATCGGTCGGGTAACCCATCTACTGTTACCTGGGCTCAAGTACTGGGGTAGGGACGTATGTTCCCGTGGATACACTGCAGCTGGATCATCCCCAGACGGGCATCGGCCTGGGAGCTTAAGTTTTCACAGATCAGTGTCTGGCCACAGCCTAAATCAATGAGGGCCACCTTTGGGTAACCCTCAATGACCACTGGCACTGTGATCTTGGCGCCTTGTGGAATTCAGGCACGGGCTTCCCCTGAGCAAACCTGGCCAAAATTGCACTCCATTGCTGTGTAGTCCTGTTGTAAATGGCCATACTCCCTGCAGGAAAAACAGGGCCCAAGATCTGCCCATCCCAGCCATGGACGTGTTCCTGCGGCTCCCCTGGGAGGGCTCCGGTTGACCCCTCGAGCGACTGGAGAAGGTGCTGGAGCTTGTCGCCCTGGGGCTTCCACTGGACGGGTTCAGGGCTCTGGACCCCATGAGGAAACTTGTGAGTCAACCCAGGCAGGCGCCCCCCTCCTCTCTGGGCTAGAGCACCCAACCCGGGGGGGGGCTACTCTAATGGTCGGACCCACCAGTGCCTCAGTGGCTAGAAAGTCCTCCATCAGGGTGATGGCGGCGTCTAGCGTCGCAGGCCAATGACAGAGGACCCAGGCCCTTCCTCACGGCGGGAGTATGTGGACAAATTGTTCCAGCACAATTTGTTCGATGAGGAACTCCGGAGTTTGTCTTTGGGCTGCAGCCACCGCTTGCACGCCTTCCTTAGCTCCTGAGCCACCATCCGGGGCCTGGCCCCTGTGGAGTAGGCCAAGCTCTGAAACCGCTGCTGGAAGTTTCCGGACTTATGTTCAGGGCATCTAAAATTGCCGCCTCTACTTGACCGTGGTCCCATGCTGCATCCGTGGACAGGCCCCGATAGACCGTCTGAGCGGTCCCAGTCAGGTACGGGGCCAGGAGGATAGCCCATTGGTCTGGGGCCCAACCAGCGACGACTGTCACCCGTTCAAACGTTACGAGAAAGGCCTTCGGGTCATTGTTGGGGCTCATCATGATTAGCCAGATAGGCGGGGTGTTGCCGGGTGGTGCCGGGGGCCCCACCGACTGGGGCTCGGCAGGACGGGGCAGTAATGTCGCCAACTGCTGCAGGCATTGTTGCTAGTGGTCCCTGTTCTGGCATCCCAGTTCCACGATCAGCTGCTGCTGTTGTGTCCCAAGCTGCTGGACCAGTTGCTGCTACTGCTGGAGCTGGGTGGCGGCCTGCTGCTGCTGCTGCTGAAGCTGGGCCGCCGCCTGCTGCTGCTGCTGTTGGTTCTCTGCCAAGAATTTAATAAGCTTGTCCAGGTCCATGGCTGTCTCGAACAAGTCTCCTCAGATCCCTCCTCACAGGGATCAGGGTTCGGGACAGAGATCCCCTCTTCTGGTACCATATGTAAGCATGTGCTGTCGGGGTTCGCCCCTCTCTGGGGTGGCTGGGAGCCAGGCCGCCTCACTACCTGGGGCAACAAATGAAAGCTCAGGGCTCAGGCCCTCAGGCAGGGGCTGAGCAAACAGCTCAGTCTATTAAGCCCAAGCACTAAGTCAGGGCAGGGCACAAACAATAGTTCAGGGGCTCAGACCCTCAGGCAGGGGCTGAGCAAACAGTTCAGCGATTTAAGCCCAGGCCCTAGGTCAGGGCAGGGCTACAAACAGCCGTTCAGGGCTCAGACCCTCAGGCAGGGGCTGAGCAAACACTTCAGTATAGTTCAGGGGCTCAGACCCTCAGGCAGGGGCTGAGCAAACACTTCAGTATAGTTCAGGGGCTTAGACCCTCAGGCAGGGGCTGAGCAAACACTTCAGTATAGTTCAGGGGCTCAGACCCTCAGGCAGGGGCTGAGCAAACACTTCAGTAATTTAAGCCCGGGCCCTAGCTCAGGACGGGGCAACAAACAACAGTTCAGGGCTCAGACGCTCAGGCAGGGCTGAGCAAACAGTTCTGTAAGGTAAGCCCAGGCTCCTGGGCCTGAGCGTCGGAGCAAGGGGGGAGACTGCCACCCATGAGTCAGGTGGCAGGGGGGATGCAGACCTGCCCACTCCTCTGCTTCCCAGCCCAGGGCCATAACAGCGGCAGGCAGCCTGCTGCTGTGGCAGTGGGGATCCTGGCCACAACACACTGACATTGGCTCTGGGTGTGCTGCAGCCAGACTAGGGTCGGCTGCCCCTGGGCTACTTCCGACCTTCCCCTCTATCGGTACCTCTGTCTCGGCGGCGTCTTCCGCAGCATCCCATACCATGGGCTCCTCAGGATACTGAGCGAGGGGTAAACTGGGCAGCTCCTCTGGGTCCCTTTGTACAGGCCAGCCTAGGGACTCTTCCAGAGCCGGTCGGCGTCCAGACTCCGCAGGTACAGCTAGTCCTCGGGTCGGTCGCAGGTAGCAGGAGTCTCCCCAGCGGGAGCTAAGGCACCAGCCTCTGGCCTCTCCGGTGGCCAGGCAGCTTCTGAGCCCTGGGGCTGGGCTTTTATACTTCCTGCCCTGCTCCTTGACCTCTGGGGGCGGGGGACACAGGCTCCTGTGGCTCCACCCACTTTGGCGTCTGTAAGGGCTTGTCCCTCTCTGGAGTGGCTGAGAGCCAGGCCGCCTCACTACACAGAGACAGTCAATTAATGCTAATGGGTTGGGACTTACCAACGGCTTCCATTCTGATCAGCAAGGTGCTGTCAAGTGTTCTTGCTCTTTTTTCTTTCCCAGAGGACATTTAGATCAAAACAAAACGGTTTGAGTTTTTGTTCAAATTTTCCATGGTACATTTAGACTTTTCATTGAAAAACTGGAAACCAAAAACATTTCACTTCTTAGGAACTAAAATTAAAAAAATGTGGCCCAAAAACAGCCCACACTCAAAATTTGAGACTGAAAATTGGGGAAAGAAATCAGCTGAAAGTTTACAGTTTCAGGAATTTGGATTTTGATGGAAAATTTTCAGCCAAGTCTAATCACGTGTCAAGTCTTCTTCTCCTTGTTTATTGTTACAGTTCTGTGGCTTCCTTTAATTTCATGGCTGTCGCTGAGCATCACAGCAGTAGAGATAGAATTCAATCATTGGGCCAGGAGGAGAGAGAGCGCAAGAGAGACACTAGGGCTATGTTTAGACTAGAAAGTAAAGTTGCCCTATAGTAGGCGGACTTACAGCCACTGCAGTAATTACCGCAGCGGTGCATGGTCACACAACCCTTCCTGTGTCGGTGGTGCATGGCCCCACCAGGAGCGCTTCCACTGACCTAAAAGGGGCTGTGTGCGGAGCTGAGAGCCCGGGCTCTCAGCTCCACTGGCAGCTTCCTGCTGGAAGCTTGGCTGCCGCACAGACTCCCAGGCTCCCGGCAGGCTGTCCCCACCCTCGGTTCCCCATTCCCCACTGGGAGCAGGGGAACCCACCCTAGGTTTCTCAAGTCCCCATTCCCTGCCAGGAGCTGGGCAGCCTTGTCAATTTCACGGCCCGTTGGGAGAACTGGTGTGGAGAAGCCCCAGCTCCCAGCTGGGAGTGGGGTCTGGCCTCCCAGCTCTCCAGAGGAGCAGGGAGCAGCTGGGCTCTTGCTGCCTGGCTTTCTTGTCAATTTCACAGCAGAAGCCAACCGACGAAAGTAACCTAACTACAGCGCCATAAGCCCTACGGCTCTGGTGGAGGTGGAGTGATGATGTGGGGGGAGTGGGGCACTTACCTGGGCAGGAGCAAGGCTGTAGTGTGGACACTGACATGACTACTTCGACGGAAGCTGCCTTATGTCGACCTAACAGTGTAGTGTAGACCAGGCCTGACAATACAGCCTGGTGGGTCGTGCATTCAGCGGGGCTGTGGAAGACCCAAGATGGAGTTCTCCAATGACTATTTCAGTATTTATCCAAAGTGGAACAGCTTCAGCAGGAGAGATTGAAGGAGCCCTAACATTAGAATAGCCCCTAGCTCAGTGGGTCTGGTCCACATTTAAGAGGGAGGAGAAAATCACTGGCCTGTAGTTTGCAGGAGGTAAAACAAGACGCTCATCATGGCCTCTTCTGTTTTGACAGCTCTGAAAGTATGAATCTAGGAGCTCCCAATGAAGGGAGTATTCTCTGTGTGTTTGGTTCTGATTTCACTCCACGGTGATGAGAGACAGAAGAGGAAGGACCCAATTCTAACAAATATCATCTATGGAGTTTGCCCTTTAGCTCAATTTTCTCCTGAGGGCAAGATTTTGAATGGCATTTAAGTGACTAGAAAAAATGCAGGCACCTAGTGACATTTTCAGAAGGAAGCAGGCCCTGAATGCCCATTGATTCAATAGTAGTGAGGCACTTGAACATCTCACTTGATGCCTAGCTACATCTTGAGGCAAATAAATGCCTTTAACACTCTGGCCCTGCGAGTTTGGCACCAAAGAGCCAGTGTGCTAAACTCAGATCCCTGGTGGTGGGGATGGAGGGTGTGCGGACACATGCAAAGTATCTAGTGTAACTGGCACGTTAGTATTTTGAGCTACTGGAGAACTTTGAACTTGCCCAATGGCCCAGATTCTCATGGTGGTGTGAATCTGGAGTCATTCCACTGGCTCCAGTGCTGTCTCTGTCTCTGTTACCAGTACCTCAGCCACTCTCTCGGGGAAGTCAATGCACTGGGCCAGATACATCCCTGGTGTAACCATGGTGAAATCGGTGCAGTTACACCAGGGAGCTATTTGGCCCAGTCATGCCAATGAAAACTCCTTGCCCTGAGCTCGGGCTAGATCATGCCGCAATAATGTTTTTAATTAATACCCAAAGGGCCTAATTGCAAACCCTCCATCACCGCACACTTTAAACTCCATTTAGGAGTCATGATGTTGTGTTTATATGTGAGCTGTTTAAATCCCATGTTCCCCAGTTGTTAGGAACAGCCTAGCTCAAGGCAAACTCAGCTGGACTTTTCATCTCTCGGTGTTGGAAGGGATCCAGGTGCTGACTCAATGCTGGTAAAAAGGGATGACTGTTTGGTAGCCTGAGCCCATTTCATATCAAACCCATGGCTACTCCTCCAGTCCTAGAATCAGACCATGCAAAGCCACCTGGCAGGGCTTTGCTAACCCAGGGTTTCTCAAACAGGGGTCACCGCTTGTGTAGCGAAAGCCGCTGGTGGGCCGGGCAGGTGTGCTGGAAGCATCAAAGAAAAATACCATTCCTGGGTGACTCAGCTTGCACACCAAACAAATGACATGTTAAATTACAGCAACACTTAAGCAATCACATGAGACCCAGAAGAGACCAAGAGCCTGGCAGGGCCTGCCCTTACAGCAAGTTACCACATGGCAAGCCAGGACATGCATCTTTTATATCTCATCAGAACTCCACACAAGAGCTCTTGCCCTTATGTGAGCAATGTTGGAGTACGCTTTGTGCTGCAGTTCTATAAGCCAGGGGCGCTCAACCTTTCCACATTACTGTATCCCTTTCACGAGTCTGAGTTGTCTGGTGTACCACCAAGTTGCACCTCACTTAAAATCCACTTGCTTACAAAATCAGATCTAAACTACAAAAGTGTCACAACCACATTGAAACTGAAAACTTGCTTCTTTCTCATTTTTAACCACATCATTATAAAATAAATGGATTGTTATTAGGGCTGTCGATTAATTGCAGTTAAGGCATGTGATTAACTCAAAAAAGTAATTGCAAAAAAAGCTACAAGTAACTTTAATCTCACGGTTAAACAACAGAATACCAATTGAAATTTGTTAAATAATTTGGATGTTTTCCTACATTTTCAAATATATTTATTTCAATTACAACACAGAATTCAAAGCGTACAGTGCTCACTTTATATGATTATTTTTATTACAAATATTTGCACTGTAAAAATGATAAACAAAAGGAATAGCATTTTCAATTCACCTGATACAAGTACTGTAGTGCTGTCTCTTTATCGTGAAAGTGCAATTTACAACTATAGTTTTTTTTGTTACATAACTGCACTCAAAAACAAAACAATGTAAAACTTTAGAGCCTACAAGTCCATTCAGTCCTACTTCTTGTTCAGCCAATCACTAAGACAAACAAGTTTGTTTACATTTACAGACGAGAGGGAGCTGTAGACAGGAATTTGAGAGAGTTTGACAGAGGGAGGCTTACAATGGTGAGGAGGACCCGCAACACCTGTGCCAGCACTGCTTCTGTCTCCTCCACCTGCGCCTGTAGCCAGACAGAGTACCAAAGCATGGATGCTTTTACCCAGATTCTGGTGTGGGCTTGCAAAGACTGTAATTTGCAATTTCCACTTACTGATATACAGGCTGGGTGTGGCATCCAATGTGAAAGGTGCCTACTGGTGGAATCTCTCAGGCAGCAGGTGGGAGAGCTACAGGAGGAGGTGGCCAGGCTGAGGAACATCCATGTCCATGAGCAATTCCTGGACAGTATCCATGTGGAGACAGCTGATGGTGCTGTTCCAGTTGACAGGACTACTGACACTCCAGTGGAGGAGGAGATGCCTCAGGGTGTATCTGACACACCAATGGAGGAGGAGACTCAGGGTGGACACAGCCAGCTGGTTACTTCTAGCAGCAGGCAGTGCTCCACTGCTGCTGCGAACCCTCCTGTTGTGGTAAAAGATAACCGTTATGCTCTTCTTGATACAGGAGAGAAGAAATCACCCCCAACAGTTAAGGGGGTGAAGCCTCGTACCCCTAAGGCTGGGAGGTCTGTTGCCACCACTGATAAGAAACGTAGGGTAGTGGTGGTTGGAGACTCTCTGCTGAGGGGGACGGAGACACCCATCTGTTGCCCTGACCGTTCATCCCGGGAGGTATGCTGCCTGCCAGGGGCCCGAATCCGAGATGTTACAGAGGCTTTGTCGAGGATTATCCGGCCTTCTGTCTACTATCCCATGCTACTCATCCATGTGGGCACAAATGATACTGCGAGGTGTGACGCTGAGCAGATCAAGAGTGACTATAGGGCTCTGGGAGTACGGGTTAAGGGGTTTGGAGCGCAGGTGGTATTCTCTTCAATTCTTCCTGTTGAAGGTAGGGGTCCGGGCAGAGACAGATGCATCGTGGAGGTGAATGCCTGGCTGCGAAGATGGTGTCGCCAGGAGGGCTTTGGCTTCCTCGACCACGGGATGCTATTTGAGGAAGGACTGCTAGCAACAGATGGCGTTCACCTTTCGAAGAGGGGAAAGGCCTTATTTGCGCACAGACTGGCTAACCTAGTAAGGAGGGCTTTAAACTAGGTTCGACGGGGACAGGTGAGCAAAGCCCACAGGTAAGTGGGGAACAAGACCTGGGAGATGGGTTGGAAACAGTAGGGAGCACGGGCTATAATGGCAGAGAGGAAGGAGGGTCAGGGCAAAGCTGGGAGGCAAGATCAAACCAGTATCTTAGATGCCTTTATACAAATGCAAGAAGTATGGGTAATAAGCAGGAAGAACTGGAAGTGCTAATAAATAAATACAACTATGACATTATTGGCATTACTGAAACTTGGTGGGATAATACACACGACTGGAATGTTGGTGTGGATGGGTATAGTTTGCTCAGGAAGGATAGACAGGGGAAAAAGTGAGGAGGTGTTGCCTTATATATTAAAAATGTACACACTTGGACTGAGGTGGAGATGGACATAGGAGACGGAAGACTGGAGAGTCTCTGGGTTAGGCTAAAAGGGGTAAAAAACACAGGTGATGTCGTGCTGGGAGTCTACTACAGGCCACCTAATCAGGCGGAAGAGGTGGATGAGGCTTTTTTCAAACAACTAACAAAATCATCCAAAGCCCAAGATTTGGTGGTGATGGGGGACTTCAACTATCCAGCTATATGCTGGGAAAATAACACCGCGGGGCACAGACTATCCAATAAGTTCCTGGACTGCATTGCAGACAACTTTTTATTTCAGAAAGTTGAAAAAGCTACTAGGGGGGAAGCTGTTCTAGACTTGATTTTAACAAATAGGGAGGAACTTGTTGAGAATTTGAAAGTAGAAGGAAGCTTGGGTGAAAGTGATCATGAAATCATAGAATTTGCAATTCTAAGGAAGGGTAGAAGGGAGTACAGCAGAATAGAGACAATGGATTTCAGGAAGGCAGATTTTGGTAAGCTCAGAGAGCTGATAGGCAAGGTCCCATGGGAATTAAGACTGAGGGGAAAAACAACTGAGGAAAGTTGGCAGTTTTTCAAAGGGACGCTATTAAGGGCCCAAAAGCAAGTTATTCCGATGGTTAGGAAAGATAGAAAATGTGGCAAAAGACCACCTTGGCTTACCCTTGAGATCTTGCGTGACCTACAAAATAAAAAGGCGTCATATAAAAAATGGAAACTAGGTCAGATCACGAAGGATGAATATAGGCAAATAACACAGGAATGCAGAGGCAAGATTAGAAAAGCAAAGGCACAAAATGAACTCAAACTAGCTATGGGAATAAAGGGAAACAAGAAGACTTTTTATCAATACATTAGAAGCAAGAGGAAGACTAAGGACAGGGTAGGCCCACTGCTCAATGAGGAGGGGGTAACAGTAACAGGAGACTTGGAAATGGCAGAGATGCTCAATGACTTCTTTGTTTCGGTCTTCACTGAGAAGTCTGAAGGAATGTCTATTATAGTGAATGCTTACGGGAAGAGGGTAGGTTTAGAAGAGAAAATAAGGAAAGAGCAAGTAAAAAATCACTTAGAAAAGTTAGATGCCTGCAAGTCACCAGGGCCTGATGAAATGCATCCTAGAATACTCAAGGAGTTAATGGAAGAGGTATCTGAACCTCTAGCTATTATCTTTGGGAAATCATGGGAGATGGGGGAGATTCCAGAAGACTGGAAGGGGGCAAATATAGTGCCCATCTATAAAAAGGGAAATAAAAACAACCCAGGCAACTACAGACCAGTTAGTTTAACTTCTGTGCCAGGGAAGATAATGGAGCAGGTAATCAAAGAAATCATCTGCAAACACTTGGAAGGTGGTAAGGTGATAGGGAATAGCCAGCATGGATTTGTAAAGAACAAATCGTGTCAAACTAATCTGATAGCATTCTTTGATAGGATAACGAGCCTTGTGGATAAGGGAGAAGCGGTGGATGTGATATACCTAGACTTTAGTAAGGCATTTGATACGGTCTCGTATGATATTCTTATAGATAAGCTAAGAAAGTACAATTTAGATGGGGCTACTATAAGGTGGGGGCATAACTGGCTGGATAACCGTACTCAGAGAGTAGTTGTTAATGGCTCCCCATCCTGCTGGAAAGGTATAACAAGTGGGGTTCCGCAGGGTTCTGTTTCGGGACCAGTTCTGTTCAATATCTTCACCAACGATTTAGATGTTGGCATAGAAAGTACGCTTATTAAGTTTGCGGACGATACCAAACTGGGAGGGATTGCAACTGCTTTGGAGGACAGGGTCAAAATTCAAAATCATCTGGACAAGTTGGAGAAATGGTCTGAGGTAAACAGGATGAAGTTCAATAAAGATAAATGCAAAGTGCTCCACTTAGGAAGGAACAATCAGTTTCACACATACAGAATGGGAAGAGACTGTCTAGGAAGGAGTATGGCAGAAAGAGATCTAGGGGTCATAGTGGACCACAAGCTTAATATGAGTCAACAGTGTGATACTGTTGCAAAAAAAGCAAACGTGATTCTGGGATGCATTAACAGGTGTGTTGTAAAGAAGACACGAGAAGTCATTCTTCCGCTTTACTCTGCGCTGGTTAGGCCTCAACTGGAGTATTGTGTCCAGTTCTGGGCACCGCATTTCAAGAAAGATGTGGAGAAATTGGAGAGGGTCCAGAGAAGAGCAACAAGAATGATTAAAGGTCTTGAGAACATGACCTATGAAGGAAGGCTGAAGGAATTGGGTTTGTTTAGTTTGGAAAAAAGAAGACTGAGAGGGGACATGATAGCAGTTTTCAGGTATCTAAAAGGGTGTCATCAGGAGGAGGGAGAAAACTTGTTCACCTTAGCCTCCATGATAGAACAAAAAGCAATGGGCTTAAACTGCAGCAAGGGAGATTTAGGTTGGACATTAGGAAAAAGTTCCTAACTGTCAGGGTAGTTAAACACTGGAATAGATTGCCTAAGGAAATTGTGGAATCTCCATCTCTGGAAATATTTAAGAGTAGGTTAGATAAATGTCTATCAGGGATGGTCTAGACAGTATTAGGTCCTGCCATGAGGGCAGGGGACTGGACTCGATGACCTCTCAAGGTCCTTTCCAGTCCTAGAGTCTATGAGTCTATGAGTCTATAAGATAATACTGCCCACTTCTTACTTACAATGTCAGCTGAAAGTGACAACAGGCATTCACATGGCAATTTTGTAGCCGGCATTGCTAGGCATTTATGTGCCAGATATGCTAAATATTCATATGCCCGTTCATGCTTCGGCCACTATCGCAGAGGACATGCTTCCATGCTGATGACGCTGATTAAAAAAAATGCATTAATTAAATTTGTGCCTGAACCCCTTGGGGGAGAATTTTATGTCTCCTGCTCTGTTTTACCTGAATTCTGCCATATATTTCATGTTATAGCAATCTCGGATGACGACCCAGCACATGTTGTTCATTTTAAGTACACTTTCACCGCAGATTTGACAAAACGTAAAGAAAGTACCAATGTGAGATTTCTAAAAATAGCTACAGCACTCCACCCAAGCTTTAAGAATCTGAAGTGGGACGGGGTGTGAAGCATGCTTTCAGAAGTCTTAAAAGAGCAACACTCCGTTACGGAAAGTACAGAACCCAAACCATCAAAAAAGAAAATCAACCTTCTGCTGGTGGCATCTGACTCAGATAATGAAAATGAACATCTGTCAGTCTGCACTGCTTTGGATGGTTATCAAGCAGAACCCATCATCAGCATGGATACATGTCCCCTGGAATGGTGGTTGAAGCATGAATCTTTAGCACATCTGGCACGTAAATATCTTATGGTTCCAGCTACGACAGTCAGGTGACACTGTAAACAAGAAACAGGCAGCATTATCTCCTGCAAATGTAATCAGACCTGTTTGTCTGAGTGATTGGCTGAACAAGAGGTAGGACTGAGTGGACTTGCAGGCTCTAAAGTTTTCCATTGTTTTCTGTTTGAATGAAGCTATTTTTGGACATAATTCTACATTTGTAAGTTCAACTTTCACGAGAAAGAAATTGCACTACAGTACTTGTATTAGGTGAATTGAAAAATACTATTTCTTTTGTTTTTTACAGTGCAAATATTTGTAATAAAAAGTAACTATAAAGTGAACACTGTACACTTTGTATTCTGTGTTTAATTAAAATCAATATATTTGAAAATGTAGAAAACATCCAAAAATATTTAAATGGTATTTTATTATTGTTTACAGCTCAATTAAACATGCAATTAATCACATGATTAATCACGATTAATTTTTTAATTGTGTGATTAATTTTTTAATTGCTTGAATGGCCTAACTGTAAGATAAATATTGCACTTCCATTTCAGTGTATAGTCTATAGAGCAGTATGAACAAGCCATTGTCTGTATGAAATTGTAGTTTATACTGACTCCGCTGGTGCTTTTTCTGTAGACTTGATGTACCCTCTAGAAGAGTTCCATGAATAGACACCCACTCCATCGGTGCCCCAAGGCTGGAGCACCCACAGAAAAAACTTAGCGGGTACTTAGCAACCACTGGCAGCCAAGATCCCTCCCTCTTCCCAATGCCTCCCACCCACAAGCAGACCCTCTGATCAACTCCTCCCACTCCCTCCCAGCATCTCCTGCATGTCACAGAACAGCTGTTCAGCAGCATGCAGGAGGCACTGGGAGAGAAGGGGAGGAGCGGGGATGGGCTGCACTCGGGGGAGGGGATGGGAAGAGGCAGGAAGGAGACAGAGTGGGGGTAGGAAGAGGCAGGGCAGGGGTGGAGCCTTGGAAGAAGAGATGGAGTGGGGGTGGGCTGGGGTGGAGCAGGGGTGGAGCCTTGAAGAAGGGGTGGAGTGGGGGTGGGGCTGGGGTGGAGCAGTGGCAGGAGAAAGTGGGGTTGGAGTGGGGACTTGGAAGAAGAGATGGAGTGGGGGTGGGCATAGGGCAGAGGGGTAGTCGAGCACCCCCCAGGTAGAGAGGAAGTTGGTGCCTTTGCCTCAGTGTACCCCAGGTTTACGTGTACCCCTGGTTGAAGACCACTGCTATAAGCCATTGAAGGAATGGGACATGCTGGCCCCAGTCCCTTCGGTGCTGTTCTAGAAAGGCAGCCTGCTCAGCTCCCGGTGTCCTAGCGAACCTTTCCACCATCCCATCAGATGTGGGTGTACTGGGATGGGGCAGGTTTTGAGGAGCCCTAGAATTTCCCATATCTGCAGAAATGCTTTGTATTCAAAGTATGCCCCTTGATCTGTGTGTTACTCATCCGGAATCCCACGTGTGGGGAAGAATTCATTCACTAGGACCACAATTGCTGTCACAGCTCTAGAGCTCTTATTGTACAAGCCTCAACAAGCCCTTTTGTGAAGCAGTCCAGAGCGACCAGCAAATATTGACTGCCAGCCTCTGTCTCAGGAAAGGTCCCAAGAACACCAATGGCAGCGCACTCCTTTAGCCCCTTAGAAATTTTAAAATTGTCATTGATGGAGAAGCCACTCAACCCTTGCTAAGTTCTTCCAGTGATTAATCACCCTCACTGTGAAAAATGGGCACTTTTTATTTCCGCTAAGAAGTGGTCTAGCTTCAACTTCCATCGTGCTACACCTGTGTCTATTAGCCACTAGAGCCCATTACTAATGAATTGTTCTCCATGTAGGTACTTATGGACTCTGATCACATCACTCCTTAACCATCCCTTAGCTAAGCTAAACAGAATGAGCCCCCTGAGTGCACGACTAGAAAGCACGTTCTCCAATCCTTTAATCTTTCGTTTCCGAGGAGCTCATAAGGTCAACCCAATCTGCACAAACCCAACATGAAAAAACAATTATAGGTTATTTGCAATAGCCTTTTTTGTCACTTTTACATTTCTTAAAACTAAATATTTACCACTTCTGTTGAAATGAAAGCTCTGCAGCAAATTTACCTGCAGATTTCTACCACCCTGAGATGGTAATAATAATAAATCAGACAGGATGCTAATAAAAGTTTATTGAAAAATTTCCATCAAGTTTTTTTATTTTAATTTAAAAATGAGTTTTGACTAAACAAAACTGTTCACAGAACGAGTTTGCTCTTTTCAATTTTTTTCAAATTTTGATCAAAACCTGAGACCCTGAAAAAAATATTGGTCAAACATCTCTCCCTCCCCCTTCTCCCCCAACTTTTTTGGTTTTGGGCAGTTTTCATAATAATATTTTTGGTGTTTGGTTGCTGAAAACCAAAATATTTCTGATCTTTGGGTGTTCAGTTTTTTGATGAACAGTCAAAGTTCTCCAGTGAAAATATTGCCAAATATTATATATATATAATTTTCAATTAACTTTTCCTTGCCAGCACAAAAATCCATTCACTTCTATTTGCAGCAATCTATTTCATTCACACTGGTGTTAAAAAAAAATTATTAGAACAATGATGATTCAGTCATTCCCAATGCTCTCTTCGCTTGGCACAGCTGTGATGCAGATAGAGATGACAAGGACAATTTAGAATGGTTCCCTACCCTGTGTTTTCCCTGCATGGTTGTAATGCAAATAATACAACAAATGGTAATTAATATGTTTCCCTAAAATATGTGCCCTATGCAGGACTGTGCCTTACATTGTACAGCCCACTCCCCGTGACAATATCAGAAGTAGATCCTTTGTTGGGTTGATTATTGTCTCTACTTCAGTTATTCTTTTCCAGGAAGCAGTTTCTCCTTAGTGCTTTCCTCAGAGCAGATTTCACTTCCTGGTTCCTCAGGGTGTAGATCAGAGGGTTCAGGGCTGGAGTGACAACACTGTACATGAAGGTGGCGACCATCTACCTATCAGAGGAGCTTCCCGCAGAGGAGAGCATGTAATTGAAGATGACCGGCACATAGAGCAATGCCACTACCATGAGGTGGGAGATGCAGGTGGAGAAGGCCTTTCTCCTGCTTTCCTGGGAGCGGACCTTCAGGAGAAGGAAGGAGATGATGTAGAGGTAGGAGAGGAGTGTGAGGGCAAAGGAACCCAGGCCAATGCCCCCAGTAATGATATTGAGCAGGGTTAAATTGAGGTGGGTGCTGCTACAGGCGAGGCTCAGCAGGGGCTTGATGTCACAGAAGAAGTGCTGGATTTCATTGGGGCCACAGAAATTCACTTGTGATGTCATGACTGTGTGCATCAGGGCATGCAGGAAGCCATTGGACCAGGTGGCCGCTGCCAGGAGCAGGCAGGTCTGTGGGCTCATGACCAGCCTGTAGCGCAGCGGGTTGCAAATGGCAACATAGCGGTCATAGGCCATGACAGCCAGCATCATGGCCTCACTGCTGCCCAGAAAGTGGAAGAAGTGGAGCTGGGCCAGGCAGCCAGCAAAGGAGATGGTTTGGTGCCTCGAGGGGAAGCCGACCAGCATCTTGGGCACGGTGACCGTGCAGTAGAAGATGTCCAGGCAGGAGAGGTTGCCCAGGAAGAAATACATGGGGGTGTGAAGCCGGGGCTCAGCCAACATCACAGCTATGATGGCCCCATTACCCAGCAGGCTGGTCATGTAGAGCAGGAGGAAGAGAACAAAGAGAGGGTGCTGTAGCACCAGAAGATGGCTCAGGCCCAGGAGGACAAACTCACTCACCGCTGTCTGGTTCTCCATTGCTGTGGAGGGAAGAGGACAAAGCAGGAGAAAAGCAAACAGGCTGAAGGTAGCATCCACCACCATCTCAATGGTTCTATTCCCAATCCAACAGAGCTGGATGGAATCAAACACTTAGGGGTTTTGTTTTCTGGCTACAGTCACAGGTGCAATCTGTACCCAGATATGACTGAGCAGTAAAAAGAGGCAGAATAATTAGAGCAGTTTGCATTTCTTTATAAAACTGAGAGGAGTGGGGATTCATTGGACCAGGTCTGTCCAGCACAGTCATAAAAGATCTGGAAAAAGGGGTAAACAATGAGGTGGCAAAATTCACAGACAATACAAAACTACTCAAGACAGCTAAGAGCAAAGCAAACTGCAAAGAGTTACAAAGGGAACTCACAAAATTGTGTGACTGGGCAACAAAATGGCAGATGAAATTCAAAGTTGATAAATGCAAAGTAATGCACATAGGAGAACAGAATCCCAACTATACGTATAAAATGATGGGGTCTAAATTAGCTATTACCAATCAGGGAAGAGATCATTGTGGACTCATTGTGGCTAGTTCTCTGAAAACATCCACTCAATATGCAGCAGCAGATAAAAAAGCTAACTGAGTATTAGGAAAGGGAAAGATAATAAGACACAAAATATCATATTGCCTCTATATCACTCCATTGTACACCCACATAGAATCATAAATCGTAAGACAGAAAGGGACCTTGAGAGGTCATCTCGCCCTGACTCCTGCACTCATGGGGCATCTAGACCATCCCTGACAGGTGTTTGTCTAACCTGCTCTTTAAAAACTCCAATGATGGAGATTCCACAACCTCCCTAGACAATTTATTCCAGTGTTTAACCACCCTGACAGTTAAGAAGTTTTTCCTAAAATCCAAATTAAACCTCCATTGATACAGTTTAAGCCCATTGCTTCTTGTCCTATCCTCAGATGTTAAGAAGAACAATTTTTCTCCCTCCTCCTTGTAACAACCTTTTATGTGCTTGCAGACTGTTATCATGTCCCCTCTCAATTTTCTCTTATCCAGACTTGACAAACCCAATTTCTTCAATCTTCCCTCATAGGCCATGTTTTCTAGGCCTTTCATCATTTTTGTTGCTCTTCTCTGCACTTTCTGCAATTTGTCCCCATCTTTCCTGAAATGTGGCACCCAGAGCTGGACACAATACTTATCAGTGCGCAGTAGAGCAGAAGAATTACTTCACATATCTTGCTTACAACACTCCTGCTGGATATTCACTTTTTTTGCTACAGTGTTACATTGTTGACTCATATTTAGCCTGTGGTCCACTATGACCCCCAGATCCCTGTCGGCAGTATTCCATCCTAGGCAGTCATTTCCCATTTTGTATGTGTGCAAATGACTGTTCTTTCCTAAGTGGAGTACTTTGCACTTGTCCATCTTGAATACTGTGTTCAGCTTTGGTTGCCCCATCTCAAAAATGACATATTAGAAAAGGAAAAGGTATAGAGAAGGGCAACAAAGATAATTAGGGGGATGAAAATAAAAAGACTGGGACTGCTCAGCTTGGAAAAGAGAGAGTTTGGGGGGATATGATTGAGGTCTATAAAATCATGACTGGTATAGAGAAAGTAAATAAGGCAATGTTATTTACTTCTTCTCATAACTCAAGAACTAGGGACCACCAAATGAAATTAATAGGTAGCAGGTTTAAAATAAACATAAGGAAGTATTTCTTCACACAACGAATAGTCAGTCTGTGGAACTCATTGCCGAGGGATGTTGTGAAGGCCTAAATATGCCTGGGTTCAAAACATAAAGAGATATATTCCTGCAGGGTAGATCCATCAATGGCTATTAACCCAGAAGGTCAGGGACAAAACCTCATGCTCTGGGTGTCCCTAAACCTCTGTCTCCCAGAAGCTAGGATTGGACAACAAAGAGTGGATCACTCCATAAATTGCCCGGTTCTGTTCATTCCCTCTGGGGCACCTGGCACTGGCTACTGTTGGAAGACAGGATACTGGGCTAGAAAGACCATTCATCTGACCCAGTCTGGCTATTCTTAGGTTCGTATGAAATTTTTGAGGCAACGGTTTGTGAGAAACCCATGATTGACTCACAGGCGTGTTCATAGGAGTGGCAGGAAGAGGCAGGAGTTCAAGGAACTGATGAGAAATCAAGAGTCCCTCTGACTTTGCTGAAAGGAAACTGGGAGAACATACCATCTGAACAGAGTCAAAACAGCAAGCGTGAACCGCACGGTTTTTAGAAGAAAAAGAACAGGAATGTGACAGGTTATCTACAGAGGCTGTTTTAATCCATTTCCACAACCTCTGAGCTGAAATACTCTCCTATCTGGATTTATCACAGGACTGGTCAGAAGTTTTCCACCAATCATTTTGACAGGAAATTGGGTTTTTGGCAGAAAGTGTGATTTCCTCAAAATATTTTAATTTTTTTGTCAACAAACAAAATGCCAAAAAAAATTGGGTTTTCAAGTTTTTCAGTGTAAACTATGATCAAAAATTGTGTGGTTTTTATTTTTTGTTGAAAATTTCTATACAAAACCAAAACATTTTCTGACCAGCTCTGTTTATAAACTCCATATAGTCTAGGACAGTGAGAGCTAGCTTAAACCCTGTCAGGTAACAAACAGAGAACAAACTATGTAACCCAGCTTTTCCAGTTAGCAAGTGAAGTTTGGGGAGGAGAAGAAACATAGGTGACTTAAAAGAATGATTCCAGCTAAAGAAGAGACCCTTTCAGTGAGGACTTTATGGAAAGCCCTGGCTCTCATTGACCTCGCAGTGACAATGTCAATGCCACCAGGAGTCCAGTCTTTAAGAGACAGTTTATCTGAACAACATTGCCCTGGATAAAATCAACTAGTTTCCCTATCAGTTTCATGACTAGCTATATAGCTATCTATGCAAGCACTTATACTGGGGATCATCACCACAGAATCTGAATAACTCCCAAGAAAGCACTCTTGGGGTTAAATGAAAGTGCTCAGTGAAGCAGTTTTTGAGAGGGGACCACAGACTATGCAGCGGGGAGCTTGGCAGGAGCCATGACTTTCAGGGAAGAAAGACTGAGGGACTGAAAACCAAGATGCAAATGCCAGAGAAGAGGAGAGGGAGGGAGTTGAAAAGTGATGGGGAGGTTATCAAAGAATGGGAATAAGATTAGATAGATAGATAGATAGATAGATAGATAGATAGATAGATAGATAGATAGATAGATAGATAGATAGATAGATAATGGGAAATACCATTGGCAAAATCAGCCCTTAGGTAAGTGGTGTATCTTCCTCACTGAGTTTGGTCCCTGACCTCTGCATGGTGACCAAGGTGGATAGATGAGCCAGCGGGTTAGAGACATTCCAGGATTTAACTATAGGCAAATGCCAAAGGGACTCTGCGCTGGCTGAAGCACCGTACCTTGTAGCTGAATGTGTCTTGTACATAATTAACCTTCACAGCTGTTCAGGAGCCAGCAGGAACATTTCTCCCCTTGATATTCCTCCACCCTTTTGTTTTGTTTGAAACAAACGATTGTACAAAGCAAACAGACCTGCTTGTTCTACCTCGTCCTTTCTGCTAAGTGAAGAATCGCGTTGGCAGCAGCACTGCTGCTCTTCCCTGCGTGTTCTCATTCCTACTACAACCTGCTCAAACTTAATGGGCCTCCACCTCTCAACACACTGGGGATTAACAGCAGAGAGTCGCTGTTTCTTGGAGAAAATAGCAGGCGCTAGTTAACTCTGACTGGTCTCCCCAGTGTGAATGTTTTACTTTTGTTCGGAGAACCCCTCTCTGTTGGCTTCCATGCAGCATTTCATTGTGCAATAGTTTCATTGTCTGTCTATCCATCTGTTTGTACTGGTGCCTGCCCATCCTGATATTATCTGAGGCCTCCCAGGGACACAGACTGGCATAACAGAGTCCCTACTGGACTTCACTGAGACATCTGCTCTTTCCCAGGCTATGCTCAGGTGCTGAGAACAGCTACTAGGAAGATCCGTGGAATGGAAGGCCTATCTTCTGAGAGGAAACGGGAAAAGGCTGTCTTGTTTAGTCTAGTGAAAATACAGCAGAGTGCTCTGGCTAAATGCATTGGGTGGAGGTTAAATACCAGGGATGGTGAAGAGCTATTGAAGTTAAAGGAAAGGTTGGCTCCAGAACAAATGGAGATGAACTGGCCGTGAGCAAATTCAGGCTGGAAATTTGAAGCTGGTTTCTAATCACCAGAGAGATGAGGTTGTGGAGAAGCCTCCCAATGGGTGTTTGGTAGGGGGGCAAACAACTGAATCAGTTTAAAGAGAGAGCTCTCCCATCGGTGTAGGAGTGCCTTCATTTAAGTGCTACAGCGGTGAAATTGTGCTGATGTGGCATTTAACGTGTAGAGCTGTCCTCTAGCCCCTAAGTCCCACAGGCCTCTTTGAAAAGCCCAGCTTGGATTGACAGAAGCACAGACTGTTGCAAAAAAAAAACCAAATTTAAACAGTTTCCAGATTGTCCATGTGTGATGGGATCCCCAGGGTACAACCCGGAACTGAGGTACCACTGTGCCCCCTTAACTCTCCAGCTGGGCTGTCCCTGACAATGCTTTGCTAGTGACAAGCAGCAAACCCCTCTAGATGTTCACTCAGCCCAGTAGCATGTGGAAACCCACATCCAACTAGCTTCCATGAATGTTCCCAGAGCCATTCAGGAATCACACCGAGAAAGGCACCAGCCAATTCCCCCGCATCTCCCCAGCCTTGTACCCCAGAGCTGTACCATCTTGCCCTGGTCAGAAGCCTGACCAATGTAAGTTTATTACCCAGTCCGCCCCTCCCTCAATGTGGACAGGACATGCACCAGCCTTTGTACCCTGAGTTGAGATTTCCCAAGCACTTCAAGTGAAATACAGTTTTAGGTAAAATATAAAACAGATTTATTAACTACAGAAAGATAGATTTTAAGTTGTTATAAGTAGTAGGCTTAAAAAGTCAGAGATAGTTACCAAAGAAAATAAAAGATAAGTGCATAATCTAAATCTTAAACCTTATTACACGAGGCAGTATTTAGAACAAGGAATTTTCTCAGCCCACTGGATGTTACAGTTCACAATACAAAGGCCTCTCACTCAAGCCTGGGACCAGGCTCCTGTGTTGAAGTCTTCTGTCTCTCCAGCAGTCTTGTTGCTTTCAGCATAGGTGAGGGAGGAGAAAGGCCCAAGCATGATGCTCTAATCCCCTGTTTTATATCCTTAGTTCAGGGGCCTAGAAGAGAGTTGCCCAGACAGGTCCTGGTGGGCTTTGCTGACTCACAGGGATCAAGTAAACCCCCATTGTGGTGGACTTGTACAACTGAGTCATAAAGTTGATTAGTGGCTTGTTAACACCCACTTGCCAATAGAGGTTCTCAAACTTACAATGTATTTCAGTGACAACAATATAGCAAAATCTCATAGTTTCATACACACTAATGACATACATGTTTGGATAGAACAACAGGTTTCAGCAGATCATGACCTTTCTTATGATATCTTACATGGCCAGCTCTGTATGGAATATCACAACCACCTATGAAGGATGAATATGGGGGTTACAGGGCACTATTTGGAAGTACAATGTGTCACAGCAGGCTCTCGTGTTTTCAGGGTTTCTGGTGAAAGGACTCTGCGAATGCGCCATAGTTGCCTTGCTGGTCATTTGCAGACAAACATAAACAACAAAGGACTTTAAGGCTTTTTGTTCACTTGCTCATTTTTGTCTAGCCCTTTTCATTTATTTTTCTTATTTAGTGCTCCTCTAGGTCCCTTGGAAAGTCTTACTTTAGAAGCTGTTCTTTGGGTTCCTGTCATAAACAGATAGCTAAGGGTTAACGTCTCTTTCACCTGGAAAGAAGTATCTGAAGCACCTGACCAGAGTACCAATCAGGAAACAGGATTTTTTCAACTCTGGGTGGAGGGAAATTTGTGTGTGAGTCCTTTGTTCTTGGTTTTCTGCCTGACTCTCTCTCGGCTATGAGGGGATTTCTATTTCCTGCTTTCTAATCTTCTGTTTCCAAGTTGTGAGTACAGAGATCATAAAAACAATAGGGGTTATTGTTTTCTTCTTTTGTATTTACATGTCTATAGTTGCTGGAGTGCTTTGAATTGTATTCTTTTTGAATAAGGCTGTTTATTCAATATTCTTTTAAGCAAATGACCCTGTATTTGTCACTTTTATACAGAGAGACCATTTTTATGTATTTTTTCTTTCTTTTTATATAAAGCTTTCTTTTAAGACCTGTTGGAGTTTTTCTTTAGTGGGAAACTCCAGGGAATTAAGTCTGCAGCTCACCAGGGAATTGGTGGGAGGAAGAAGTCAAGGGGAAATCTGTGTGTGTTAGGTTTACTAGCCTGACTTTGCATTCCCTCTGGGTGAAGAGGAAAGTAATTCTGTTTTCCATGACTGAGAACGGGGAGGGTGGAGTCCCTCTGTTTAGATTCACGGAGCTTGCTTCTGTATCTCTCTCCAGGAACACCTGGAGCGGGGAAGGGAAAAGGTTTATTTCCCTTTGTTGTGAGACTCAAGGGATTTGGGTCTTGGGGTCCCCAGGAAGGTTTTTTGGGGGACCAGAGTACCCCAAAACACTCTAATTTTTTGGGTGGTGGCAGCTTTACCAGGTCCAAGCTGGTAACTAAGCTTGGAGGTTTTCATGCTAACCCCCATATTTTGGACGCTAAGGTCCAAATCTGGGACTAGGGTTATGATATGGTGTGCAACGTTGGGAAAGATAGAATCCAGAAGCCAGTAGGAATATTATATTTTTCTTTTCTCTGGTAGGGGCTTTTTAGCAGAGAGAAACAGTTTGGTTTTAAAAGGGAACCAGAGAGAATTATTTTTTCTGCTCTCTCTGGCAGTTGTGGCTTGCATATTAAGCAAGAAACCATTAAGGAGCTGTTACGGGTCTTTTGTCACACAATAGCACTCCCATTAGGAGTCAAATACCAGCACAATATACATGCAAATAAAGTGGTTTTTCTGGTTTACTTTACATTGAAAAAATTAGCTAGAAGAAGAAAGGGAAAACCCCAGGCAGACCCCAGGAGGCAACAGAGAACCTGCAGTTCAGACAACAAACACTGGAGGGCATCCCAACACAAGAAAACAAGATGTCACGAAAACCAGATGCAGTACAGCTCGAGGCAATGGAAAAACAGATAGAACTGCTCAGAACACAGATGGCCAGAGATGAGGCAACTCACAAACAAGAGATGGAAAGGCTACAAAAACAAGAAGAAGCCAAAAATGCAGCCCACCACAGAAAACTACAAGAAGAAGAAGTGGCCCACAAAATGAAACAAGCAGAAGAAGAGGTAGCCTACCACCGAGAAATGGAAAAACAACAAAAAGAAATGGAAAAACAACAAAAAGAAAGTGAAGAGAAGGAAAAACAGACAAAACATGAACTGGACTTAGCGCAAGCTGTGCTGCATGCACCAGCCAATCCTAACAACCCTTCACCAATTATGGTTCCACATCACAGAAAATTTCCCACCTACAAGGCAGGTGATGACACCAAGGCCTTCTTGGAAAATTTTGAAAGAGCCTGTCTTGGGTACAGCATCCCTGAAGACCAGTACATGGTAGAATTGAGGCCACAGCTCAGTGGACCTTTAGCAGAGGTGGCAGCTGAAATGCCTAAGCAGCAAATGAACGACTATAAACTTTTTCAAACCAAGGCCAGATACAGAATGGGGATAACCCCGGATCATGCCCGTCGGCGTTTCAGAACCCAAAAGTGGAAACCAGATGTGTCATTTCCCAAACACACCTACTACGTTGGGAAAAATTATGAGGCCTGGATATCAGGACACAATGTTAAATCCTTGGAAGAACTGCACCTCCTCATACAAATGGAGCAGTCCTTGGATGGTGTTCCTGAGAACATAACACGGTACATACAAGTTGGAAAACGCAAAAATCTCGCTGAGGCGGGGGAGATTGGAGCCAGATGGATGGAAGTGGCAGAAAGCAAGAAAGCTACGGTCAAGGGGAACGAATACCCCAGGGGGCACACCGACCATAAACCCTACAACCGAGGACAGCCAAAGACCCCACATACAACCCAAGTAAAGCCACAGACGCCCTATTCTTCCACCTCACCAGTCTCCAGTAACTCACCTCGACCCAGTGACCCATCAGATGGAAGATGCTTTAAGTGTAATGAACTGGGACATATCAAGGCCAACTGTCCAAAGAACGCCATCCGAGTGCAATTCATTACACCACCATCACACAAAAGATCCCCAGGCCCAGATGCCTCTCAAATACCCTTGGAGTGAAGGGAAAATTTGAGAGTGAGCGGAAAGAAGGTTACTGCGTGGAGAGACACGGGGGCACAAGTGTCAGCTATCCACCAATCCTTCGTAGACCCCAACTTCATCAACCCAAAGGCCCAAATGACAATTTACCCCTTCATGTCACAAGCTGTAGACTTGCCTACAGCTGAACTGCCTGTCCAGTACAAAGGCTGGTCAGGAATGTGGACTTTTGCAGTCTATGACAATTATCCTATCCCCATGCTACTGGGGGAAGACTTGGCCGACCAGGTGAAGTGGGCCAAGTGAGTGGGAATGGTAACACGTAGCCAAACCAGGCAAGCTTCCAGACCATTCCTGTTCCTGAGCCGTCCACAGACACCCCGTCTGTGTTACCAGAGACCCAGACAGAGGTAGTGGACCCGGATTCCATGCCAACCACTGAAGCAGCCACAGCACCTCCAGTCCCAGGCCCGGAACTGGAACAGCAACCAGCACCAGCAAGTGCAACCACATCTTCAAACTCAACACCAGAGGGCGCCAGCGAGCCAGAACTGGCAGAAGCAACAGACAGCCATACCCAAAAGGCTCACCCAGAGCCTGAAATACCCTCAGGTGCACCAGCGGAGAGCAGTTCACCAGCAACGGAAACAACCCCATCACCTACATCGCTTCCAGAGGGACCAAGCCCAAGTCCACAGTCTGAGAAAGAACTGGTGACCCCAGCCTCAAGGGAACAGTTCCAGACTGAGCAGGAAGCAGATGACAGCCTTCAGAAAGCTTGGGCGGCGGCACGGAGCACCCCACCGCCTCTCAGCTCTTCTAATCGATCCTGGTTTGTTATAGACCAAGGACTTTTATACAAGGAGATTCTTTCTGGTGGACACCGGGAAGAATGGCAGCCGCAAAAACAGTTGGTGGTTCCAACTACGTACCGGGGGAAGCTCTTAAGCTTAGCCCATGATCATCCCAGTGGCCATGCTGGGGTGAACAGAACCAAGGACCGGTTGGGGAAGTCCTTCCACTGGGAGGGGATGGGCAAGGACGTTGCCAAGTATGTCCGGTCTTGTGAGGTATGCCAAAGAGTGGGAAAGCCTCAAGACCAGGTCAAGGCCCCTCTCCAGCCACTCCCCATAATTGAGGTCCCATTTCAGCGAGTAGCTGTGGATATTCTGGGTCCTTTCCCAAAATAGACGCCCAGAGGAAAGCAGTACGTACTGACTTTCATGGACTTTGCTATCCGATGGCTGGAAGCAGTAGCTCTAGGCAACACCAAGGCTAACACTGTGTGCCTGGCCCTAACAGACATTTTTGCCAGGGTAGGTTGGCCCTCCGACATCCTTACAGATTCAGGATCTAATTTCCTGGCAGGGACCATGCAAAAACTGTGGGAAACGCATGGGGTGAACCACTTGGTTGCCACCCTGTACCACCATCAAACCAATGGCCTGGTGGAAAGGTTTAATGGAACTTTGGGGGCTATGATACGTAAATTCGTCAACGAATACTCCAATAATTGGGACCTAGTGTTGCAGCAGTTGCTGTTTGCCTACAGGGCTGTGCCACATCCCAGTTTAGGGTTTTCACCATTTGAGCTTGTGTATGGCCACGAGGTTAAGGGGCCATTACAGTTGGTGAAGCAGCAATGGGAGGGGTTTATGCCTTCTCCAGGAACTAACATTCCGGACTTTGTAAGCAACCTACAAAGCACCCACCAACACTCTTTAGCCCTTGCTAAAGAGAACCTAAAGGATGCTCAGGAAGAGCAAAAGGCCTGGTATGACAGACATGCCAGAGAACGTTCCTTCAAGGTAGGAGACCAGGTTATGGCGCAACAGGCCCATAAGATGGAAGCATCATGGGAAGGGCCATTCACGGTCCAAGAGTGCCTGGGAACTGTAAACTACCTCATAGCATTTCCCAATTCCTCACTAAAGCCCAGAGTATACCATGTTAATTCTCTCAAGCCTTTCTATTCCAGAGACTTACAGGTTTGTCAGTTTACAGTCCAGGGAGATGATGCTGAGTGGCCTGATGGTGTCTATTTTGCGTGCACTACCGTAAGCTAAATGCGGTAACTCGTCCAGACAACTATCCAATGCCACGCACCGATGAGCTATTGCAGAAGTTATGACGTGCCCAGTTCATCTCTACAATAGACTTAACCAAGGAGTACTGACAAGTACCGCTAGATGAACCTGCCAAGCGAATGCGCCATAGTTGCCTTGCTGGTCATTTGCAGACAAACATAAACGACAAAGGACTTTAAGGCTTTTTGTTCACTTGCTCATTTTTGTCTAGCCCTTTTCATTTATTTTTCTTATTTATTGCTCCTCGAGGTCCCTTGGAAAGTCTCACTTTAGAAGCTGTTCTTTGGGCTCCCATAATTGAAAGTCTTGTCCACAGAATTACCTCTCTTAAAGAAATCTAAGTACAATCTCTGTTTGCATTAATTCATCTCCTGAATCTTTCTCCCTCCACACCAGTACTCTCTCTCTCTGTCTGTCTGTCTGTCTCTCTCTCTCTCTCTCTCTCTCAATGCCAATGCCGCAGAAAGAAAAGAGCAGGTTGTGAGCAGGGTGTGCTTTTGGCGAAAGATAAAGGATTAACAGATCGCAAGGCCAGAAGGGACCACTGTGGTCATCCAGTCTGGCCTCCCGTATAGTAAAGGCCATAGAACTTCCTCCAAAATAATTCCCCAAGCAGATCTTGATTTAGAACAAATCCCATGTTGATTTAAAAATTGTCAGTGATGTTCCAATGACTAATTGCCCTCATTGTTAAATATTGATGACATATTTCTACTTTTATTTAAAAAAATGAAGGCTCAAAAATGAGGCTCAAAAATGAAGGCCCTGATCTCCCTGGGGAAGCATGACACTGGCAGGAACAAGTATCTGGTGAGCAAGCTGCAAACAAGAGGTTGTGAAACTGTGACTATCTCCCCCTGCAGCGCCCCTGCTCAGATGAGTAGAGAAAAAGCACAGTCTAAATTACTGTGATCTCCTTGGGGCCCAGACCGTTCCTTCTATCTTCTCTGGAAAGAGACAAGAACAAAGCATTATAGTCCCATAGTAAAGTGCTACAATGCTACAAAGAGGAACAGGTGGAAAAGGCCTTTTGCCTCCCGCTGGTGGATGGGATTCACAGAATGGTGCTGATGACACAAATATAGGACATCAAAGTTAATAGAAATGGGGAAAGTGCACCTAGGAAGGTAACTGTATAAAGAACCAGGGTGATCAGGCTGGTGTTGCTGCAGGAGAGTTTTAGCACTGGGGTGAGATCGCCAGAAAAATGGGCCGTTTCATTGGGGTCTGTGATAAATGAAGGGGCCTCAAGAGGTCATCTGCACTCATGACGGGACTAAGTATTGTCTAGAACATCCCTGACAGGTGTTTGTCTAACCTGCTCTTAAAACCCCCAATGATGGAGATTCCATAACTGCCCTATGCAATTTATTCCAGTGCTTAACCACCCAAATAGGAAGTTTTTCCTAATGTTCAACCTAAATCTCCCTTGCTGCAATTTAAAGACATTTCTTCTTGTCCTGTCCTCGGCATTTAAGGAGAACAATTTTTCTCCCTCCTCCCTGTAACAACCTTTGATGAACTTGAAAACTCTTATAATGTCCCCCCTCAGTCTTCTCTTCTCCAGACTAAACAAACCCCATTTCTTCAATCTTCCCTCATAGACCTTTCATCATTTTTATTGCTCTTTTCTGGGCTTTCTCCAGTTTGTCCCCATCTTTCCTGAAATGTGGTGCCCAGGACTAGCACAATACTCCAACTGAGGCCTTATCAATGTGGAGTAGAGTGGAAGAATTACTTCTCGTGTCTTGCTTACAACTCTCCTCCTTCCTGTGCAGTAATTTCTCATTCTGTATGTGTGCAACTGATTGTTCCCTCCTATGTAGAGTACTTTGCATTTGTCCTTATTGAATTGCATTCTATTTACTTCAGACCATTTCTCCAGCTTGTTCAGATCATTATGAATTTTATTGCTATCCTCCAAAACACTTGCACCCCCTCACAGCTTGGGAGAAGGAATGGTCTGTGCCCCAAGGAGATCAGCATGGTTTACACAGGACCCTTTTCTACTCACATTTGGAAGGATGGGAGAAAGAGGGTCCATGGACTCCCAACCCTGCCCCGCTCCATGCAGACACCTTCTCTCCACCCTGCAAGAGTCACACTTCCCCATTAACCCACTCTTCCGGAGGGTGTGGGGCAGAAATTCAGGGATTCGTAGCTTTAAGGTGAAAAAAGTCCATTCTGATCATTGTAAGCACAGCTGGTGCCCAGCAGAGGCCAGAGCAGGCCAGCCGGGGATTGGTGATTCAGCGCCAGCGCACTGCGGGTTGGAGAAGATTCCCTTTGGGGGAACTCGGTAAAACTGCCAGGCCCCACTCTCTCTGTCTCTACCCCAGCCTGGTGTGGCTGTGAGGCCTCAGCAAGGGAAGAATGGGGGACTGGGGAGCGAGTTCACCCTGCACTCATCCCACAGCAGTGGGTCCTCTCCTGTGGGGTGGGGCTGGGCTCGGGTCCCCACTCCGGTACATTGGCTCTCCTCACTCACAGATTTGCTGTGGGGGCTCCTCTCAGTGAGGCGGGTTGGATGTGCTTATTTGGGGGTGGTGCAACAGAGGGTTGGATGGGATTAAACAGGAGCACAGTGGAGTTGGATGGGAAGCTGAGGTGAAGGAGGTGGGGGCTATAGGAGGGGGTTATTTGGGGATTTCTGGGGGTTTGGAGGGGGTGTGGGAGGGACTGGTGGGAACTGTGGACAAATCTCACAGCTGTATGTTAGGTAAATTGATTTCTACTTTGGAGACCATCCATGTATTTGCTGTCCCAATTAATTCTCTGTGACCCTGTGATAAATGAAGGGGGTGGGGAAGAACTCCTTTTTATGGACACCCAGCCACACAAATATAAAGTCCTTCTTGGTGGCTGTTCTCTGCTTGCTTTACCTGTAAAGGGTTAAAAAGTTTCCCTGGCCAGATAAAAGAAAGGGAGTGGAGTGGGCACCTGACCAAAAGACCCAGTGAGACGGCTAGAACTTTTTAAAATTGGAAGAAAAGCTTTCCCTTTGTGCGGTGGAGTTGTTCTTTGGAGAGCGGAGACACAGAGCAGGTGTGAAAAAGCACCAATCCATACTTCAAATGTACATATAGTGTGGTACAAATCGTCGGTAATACCCAGCCAAGCCCAAGAAGGACTGGACCTGCTTCTTTGACTTCAGGACAGACCAATTTTGGATAGCATCCACTTTAGTCTGTAGGGGGTTGATAGTTCCTTGACCCACCTGGTGTCAAAGGTACATTACCCTGTTTAGGCCTATTTAACTTGTTTTGGCCTTAACGGTTAATCCTACTGTCCTGGAAGACAGCCTGGAGGTGTTCCAAGTGTTCTGCTCATGAATCTGAGAATATGGCCATATCATCAAGGTAGGTGACTGCAAATTCCCCAAATCCAGCCAGAAGGTTATATACCAGTCTCTGGAAGGTGGCAGGTGCATTCTGCAGTCGGAAAGGGAGCACATGAAATTCATACAGCCCTATGTGGGTGAAGAAGGCTGACTTTTCCTTGGTGGGGTCATCTAGCAGCACTTGCCAGTACCCCTTAGTTAAGTGTAAGGTGGAGATGAACTGGGCATGTCCTAGTTTCTCCAATAGCTCATCTGTGTGTGGCATTGGATAGTTTTCTGGGTAATTTATGGCATTTAGCTTACAGTAGTCTACACAAAAACAGATTTCCCCATCTGCCTGGGAACCAGAACCACTGGAGAGGCCCATGCACTCTCAGAGGGGCAGATTACACCCATCTGTAACATGTCCTTGATCTCCCTTTCTATGCAGTTTTGGCTTGAGGAGTGATTTGTTGCCCAATCATTGGAGTGCTCATTCACAAATGTATGTATCATGACCCCCAAAGTCCCATTAAATTTCTCCACTAGGCCATTCATTTTAATGGTGGTAAGAGGTGGGAACCAAGTGGTTTACCCCATGAGCTTCCCAAAGAGATTTCATAGTCCCTGCCAGGAAGTTAGTTCCCGAATCCTCTTTTAGTTCTGGTATTGCTTAGAGCTACTGCTTCCGGCCATTGGGTGGCAAAATCCATGAAAGTCAGTATGTCCAGCTTTCCGCTGGGTGTCTTCTCAGGGAAAGGACCAAGAATATCCACAGCTACATGCTGAAATGGAACCTCAATTATGGGAAGTGGCTGGAGAGGGGCCTTGACCTGGTCTTAGGGCTTTCCCACCCTCTGGCACACCTTCTTCACAAGACCGGACATAGATAGAAATGTTCTTGCCCATCCCCACCTAGTGGAATGACTTCCACAAATGGTCCTTGGTCTTGTTCACCACAGCATGGTCACTAGAGTGATCGTGAGCTAAGCTCAAGAACTTTTCCGTATACTTAGGTTATGTCTACACTATGAAATTATTCTGATTTTACAGAAGTTGATTTTTGGGAACAGATTGTATAAAGTGGAGTGCACGCATCCACACTAAGCACATTAATTCAGCAGTGTACGTCCATAGTACCGTGGCAAGTGTCGACATTCTGAGCGGTGCACTGTGGTAGCTATCCCACAGTTCCCGCAGTCGCCGCTGCCCATTGGACTTCTGGGTTGAGCTCCCATTGCCTGATGGGGCCAAAATTTGTTGCGGGTGGTTATGAGTAAATGTCATCAGTCAACCCTCCCTCCGTGAAAGCAATGGCAGACAATCATTTTGTGCCCTTTCCCCTGGATTGCCCGAGCAGACGCCATAGCACGGCAAGCATGGAGCCTGTTCTGCTCACCGCAGCAGTTATGAGCATTGTAAACACCTCGTGCATTATCGTGCAGTTTATGCAGAACCATAAGCTGAAAAACCAGGCGAGAAGGTGACAGCAGAGCGGTGATGAGAGTGATGAGGACATGGACATGGACTTCTCTCAAACTGCAGGCCCCAGCAATGTGGACATCATGGTGTTAATGGGGAAAGTTCATGCCATCGAATGCTGATTCTGGGCCTGGGAAACAAGCACAGACTGGTAGCACCTCATAGTGTTGCCGGTCTGGGATGATTCCCAGTGGCTCCGAAACTTTCGCATGCGTAAGGGCACTTTCATGGAACTTTATGACTTGCTTTCCCCTGCTCTGAAGCGCAAGAATACCAAGATGAGAGCAGCCCTCACAGTTCACAAGCGTCAATAGCCCTCTGAAAGCTTGCAATGCCAGACAGCTACCAATCAGTCCGGAATTAATTTGGAGTGGGCAAATCTACTATGGGGGTTGCTGTCACGCAAGAAGCCAATGCAATCATTGAGCTGATGCTATCAAAGGTAGTGACTCTGGGAAATATGCAGGTCATAGTAGATGGCTTTCCTGCAGTGGGATTCTCTAACTGTGGTGGGGTGATAAACGGAACCCATATCCCTATCTTGGCACCGGAGCACCAAGGCAGTCAGTACATAAACCACAATGGGTAGTTTTCAGTGGTGTTGCAAGCACTGGTAAATCACATCAACATGGGATGGCCGGGAAAGGTTCATGATGCTCGAGTCTTCAGAAACTCTGGTCTATTTAAACAGCTGCAGGAAGGGATTTACTTCCCAGACCAGAAAATAACTGTTGGGGATGTTGACATGTCTATAGTCATCCTTGGGGACCCAGCCTACCCCTTGATGAAGCCATACACAGGCAGTCTGGACAGTAGTCAGGAGCTGTTTAACTACAGGCTGAGCAAGTGCAGAATGGTGGTAGAATGTGCATTTGGACATTTAAAGGGACGCTGGCACAGTTTACTGACTTGCTCAGACCTCAGCGAAACTAATATCCCCATTGTTATTGCTGCTTGCTGTGTGCTCCACAATCTCTGTGAGAGTAAGGAGGAGACCTTTATGGCAGGGTGGGAGGTTGAGGCAAATCACCTGGCCACTGATTACGCACAGTCAGACACCAGGGCGATTAGAAGAGCACATCAGGAAGTGCTGCGCATCAGAGAAGCTTTGAAAACCAGTTTCATGACTGGCCAGGGTCCCGTGTGACAGTTCTGTTTGTTTCTCCTTGATGAAAACCCGCCCCCTTGGTTGACTCTAATTCACTGTAAGCCAACCGCCCTCCCCCGTTCGATCACAGCTTGGAAATAAAGTCACTATCATTTAAAAACCATGTATTCTTTATTAATTGATTATAAAAATAAGGAGATAACTCACAAGGTAGCCTGGGTGGGGTGTGAGAGGAGGGGAGGAAGGAAGGAAAAGACCACTTCAATACTTGTTGAATGACAGCCTTCTGTCCACTGGGGTGGAGTGGTTGGGTGCCCGGAGCCTCCCCCTACCATGTTCTTGGGCGTCTGGGTGAGGAGGCAGCTATGGAACTTGGGGAAGAGGGAGGGCGGTTAAATAGGGGCTACAGTGGCAGTGTCTCCAGCTGACATTCCTGAACCTCCACCAGACGCCGGATCATGTCCGTTTGTTCCCGTAGTAGCCCCAGCGTTGCATCCTGCCTCCTCTTATCTTCCTGCCACCACCTTTCCTCACATTCACTGGTCACTTTCCTGTCCTGTGCTATTGTGTCCCTCCATGCTTTCTGCTGAGCTTTTTCAGTGCGGTCGCCTGCATGAACTCAGAGAACATTTCATTGTATGTGCATTTTTTTCAACGCCTTATCTGAGATAGCCTTTGGGATGGAGGAGGGAGGCTTGAAACATTTGCAGCTGAGGGAGAAAAAAAAGGGAGAGAAGTATTTAAAAAGATATATTTTACAGAACAATGGGTATACTCTTTCACAGTGAACAACACTATTCACGTTACATAGCATATGTGATTTCGATACTAGGTCATTTTTTGCATCTTATATTGAGTGCCTGCAGCTTTGGTGCTAGAGATCAAACACGCCAGGCAAAAGAATTCGGCTTGCAGGTGGCAATGGTAAGCCACAGTCTTTTGGCTTCTGCAACCTTCATAACAGCAGCACCCTCCTTTCCCATACCAAGCAAAGCCCGTTGAGTTGTCCATTTAGGGCTGCGGTTTTTGTGTTAATGTCCAGCAGTAGAAACCAAACTAATCTTGTCATAGTATAATTCCCAATTCTGAACCTTAGCATCCAAAATATAGGTACTAGCATGATTAAGCTAAGCTTAATTACCAGCTTATTACCAGCTTCATTAATTACCTAAGCTTAATTACCAGCTTAGATCTGATAAGCTGCCACCAATCAGGAATTCCAGTGCCTGATACACTCTGGTCCCCCCAAAACTTTCCCTGGGGACCCCAAGACCCAAATTCCTTGAGTCTTACAACACAGGGGAATAAACCATTTCCCTCCCCTTCTCCTCCCCTCCAGGTGTTCCCTCCATGGGCTCCTGGAAAGATATACAGATTCAAGCTCCGTGAATCTAAAACAAAGGGATTCCACCCTTCTCCCTCCCTGTTAAGTACAGACTCAATTCCCTTGAGCCTCAACAAGGGGAAAAAATCAGACAGGTCTTAAAAGCAAAACTTTTAATAAAAGAAAAAAAGAATAAAGAAAATCACTGTAACTTCAAGATGGAATATTACAGGGTCTGTCAGCTTATAGAAACTGGAGAAAAAGCCTCCTCCAATAGAAATACAATTTAAAATACTTTCAGCCAAATACACATTAAAACTCTACCAGCCAGATACATATTTAATTTCTACCAGCCAGATAAACATTTGCAAATAAAGGAAAACCAATTAAAAAGACTATAACTGCCTGATCCTTACTAGATACTCACTATTCTGAATATATAAGAGACTGTAGCAGGAGATTGGCCAGAAACCTGGTTGCACATCTAGCCCCTTCCAGGACCCAGAGAGAACAAAGCAAAACCCAAAAAACACAAACAAAGGCTTCCCTCCACCGAGATTTGAAAGTATCTTGTTTTCTGATTGGTCCCCTGGTCAGGTGTTTGGTTCCCTGTTTGTTAACCCTTTACAGGTAAAAGAGACATTAACCCTTAACTATCTGTTTATGACAAACCCCCCTGCATCCTTTTCTCTGGGATGATCGCTTTAACTCTTCCTCAACCTTGTGGCTGGTATCAGGGAAGATCCCTGCTAGCCAAATACGAGCAGATCAGAGTGAAGCCCCCCACACCACTTGGCTAACTGCGTGGAGGATTTCTTTTCAGCCACAGGCAAACAGCCCAGTAGGAACAGCCACCTATGAATGTCCCCTTAATTAAATTCCCATATTTCAACCAGGTTACCATGAATGATATCACTCTCCTGAGGATAACACAGAGAGATAAAGAATGGATGTTGCTTGAATGCCAGAAAACACCGGGACCATACGCTGCCAGGCTTTGTCATGCAATGATACCAGATTACTTGCTACTAGCATGGCGTAATAGTGTCCTACCATGGAGGACGGAATAAGGCTGCACTGCCCAGAAACCTTCTGGAAAGGCTTTTGGAGTACTTCCAGGAGAGCTTCATGGAGATGTTCCTGGAGGATTTCCCTCCATCTCCAGACACGTTAACAGACTTTTCCAGTAACTGTACTGGCCACGAATGCATCCCAAGTCCTCAAGGCAAATTAATCATTAAAAAATGCTTGCTTTTAAACCATGTTCTGTGTTTACAAAGGTACACTCACCAGAGGTCCCTTCTATGGCTTCATGGTCAGGGATACTGCCTTGGGAGGGTTGGGAGGGTATTTCAGTCAGGGTGAGAAAAAGATCCTGGCTGTCAGGGAGAACAGTGTGCTGTGTGCTCTCCTCAACCTCCTCCTCCTCAGCAGAATCCTCAGTCATGGCGACAGAGTAGTCCATCATCGGAGTCCACAGTCAGGGGGAGGTAGTAGTGGCAGCCCCCCTAGAATTGCTTGCAGCTCAGCGTAGAAGCGGCATATCTGCGGCTCTGCCCTGGAGTGTTCATTTGATTCTTTGGCTTTCTGGTATGCTTGTATCAGCTCCTTACATTTCACGTGGCATTGTTTTGAGTCCCTGTTGTGGCTTCTGTCTACATCATGGACTTGGAGATTTTTTCAAATGTTTTGGCATTCCATCTTTTGGAATGGAGTTCTGATAGCATGGATTTGTCTCCCCATACAGTGATCAGATCCAGTGCCTCCCAATACAGTCCATGCTGGAGCTCTTTTTTGATTCTGGGACTGCATGGTCACCTGTGCTTATGAGCTCTCCACGCTGGGCAAACAGGAAATTAAATTAAAAAGTTCGCGGAGCTTTTCCTGTCTACTTGGCCAGTGCATCTGAGTTCAGATTGCTGTCCAGAGCGGTCACAATGGTGCACTGTGGGATAGCTCCCGGAGGCCAATACCTTCGAATTGTGTCCACACTAAACCTAATTAGAACTGGCAATGTTGATTTCAGTGCTACTCCCCTCGTCAGGGAGAAGTACAGAAATCAATTTTAAGAGCCCTTTATGTAGACAAAAATGGTTTCATTGTGTGGATGGGTGCAGGGTTAATTTGATTTAATGCTGCTAAATTCAACCTAAACTCGTGGTGTAGACCAGGTCTTAGTTGGAATTACCAACTGTTTTTGAGGATGTCAGTCCTACTTGTGCCCACCAGAAAGGGTTTCCTTGTATAAAAGTCCTCCTTCTACAACAAATCTGGACCTATTGGAAGAGCTGAGAGGTGGTGGGTCACTCTGTAGCACTGTCCAAGCTCCCTGGAGGCTTTCATCTGCTTCCTGCTCTGCCTGGAACTGCTTCCTTTATGATGGAAACATTGGTTCCTCACTGGGCTGTGGACTTTGGCTTGGTCTCACCAGAAGCAATGCAGGTAATGGGGGTGTCTCCATCAACTGTGAACCTCTCTCCATGGTGCACTAGGTAGTATTTCCAGTTCTGGTTGAGCTTCTTGCAATGGTTTAGCTGCTGCTTCAGGTGCAGGCTCTGCGGTGCCCTTTGGTGCTGGCTCCCTTGACTGTGGTGGGATTACAAGCATGGGCTCTGGTGCTGACTGCTCCACCAGTTCCGATTCTTGGGCTGGTTCTGGCTGGGTCCCAGGAACTGGACCTATAACTACTGCCATAGACCTTGGTTTGGGGACTGGTTCCACCACCTCTGGCTGGGTCTCTGTAGGAGGCTCAGGAATTGAGATAGATGTGGAGGCCTGTTTAGCCTGGCTGCGGGTGACCATCCCCACCCTTTTTGTTAGCCTCACATGGTTGGCTAAGTCTTCTCCCAGCAGTATGGGAAGGGGATAATCATCACAGAGTGCAAAAATCCATATTCCTGACCAGCCTTTGTACTGGACAGGCAACTTGGCCACAGGCAAGTTAAAGAATTGGCCTTAAAGGGTTGTACCATCACTTGGGCCTCTGCATCGATTAATTTGGGGTCCGCCAGGGATTGATGGATAGCTGACACTGTGGTCCAGAGTCCCTCCACGCAGTAATCTTCCTTCCGCCCACATTTACAGTTTCCCTTTGCTCTGTAGGTATTTCTGGAGGCACCTGGGCCTGAAGGCTCTCGGTGGGACTCAGGAGTGATAAATTGCAGTCAGCTGGTGCTTCTGGGGTAGTTGGCTTTCACATGCCCCAGCTCATTACATTTAAAGCATCGCCCAGCTGACTGTGGGCTGGGGCGAGGCGGGTGGTTGGAGAGTAGGGCGGTGGACGAGAGGGCATCTGGGTTCTCCCTGGCTGAGTGGAGGGCTCCTCCTTGCGACGTGGGGCTTTGGGCTGACCCCGATGGTGGGATGTCATATAGGGTTGCCCCTTCTGGTATCCGCACCAACTGCCACTAGCTTTTTTCTTCTCTGCCACCTCACCCATTTGGCTCCGATCTCCCCCACCTTGATTACAGTTTTGGGCTTCCCATCTAGGATATACCTTTATATGTCCTCAAGAACACCCTCTAAGAACTGCTCCATTTGTATTAGGAGAGACAGGTCTTCCAGAGATTTAACATTTGCTTCTGATATCCAGGTATCTCAATTTTTTACAATGCGGTGGCCGTGTCAGGAAAATGCCACGTCTGGTTTCCACCTTAGGGCTCTGAACCCACTGACAGGCATGCTCGGGGGTTAGTACCATCCTAATTCTGGCCTTGTGTTTGAAAAGTGCATACTCATTCATGTGTTCTTTAGGCATTTCAGCTGCCACCTCTGCTAAGGGTCCACTGAGTTGTGGCCTTAGCTCCACCATATACTGGTCTATAGGGCTGTTGTACTCAAGGCAGGCCCTTTTAAAATTTTCTGTGAAGACCTCTGTATCATTGCCTACCTTGTATGTGGGGAATTTTTTGGAATGGGGAGAGGTACCTGGAAAAGGATTGTTAGGGCTACCTGTTTGATCCAGCTTAGCCCTTTCCAGCTCTCAGTGCTTCAACTCCACATCCCAGTGCTTCACCTCTGTCTTCTCCTCTGCTTCCGCCTCCAAATGCTTGTCCTCCACTTCCAAGTGCTTCATCTCTAGGAAGAAATTCCTTTCTGCATAAGTTAGAATTTGGTCTGAATTAAAGGCATCCCTTCATCCTAACATCTGGATCTTGGGTTGGGGAAGGCTGACTCTTCCCTCCTGGGAAGTTCCTGGTTCCCCCATCCCCTCCCTGCCTTTCTGTCATGGAGCTGGATCTCTGGGCTTGATCTGGGTCTGTTTTCTCCATCGAGTGCCGCTTTTGGAAGACTGGTTTCTCTAGGGTTTCAGTGCCTGAGCTCAACCTCATGCACAGGGCTGCTCTACTCTAGCCTAGCTATTCCGTTGCCACAAAGCTAGAAAAAGACCTCTGCTTGTTCGACTCACTGGCTTTGCAGGTTGAACCCCTTGCATGCCTGTTCCCTCTTAGGCAGTAAAGAAAAGAAAAGAAATTAAAAAAACCTCCCTTGCTTTCAAGCAGCCAAAAAGAAAAATGTGTCCTTTTAAAATCCTGAGGTCTGTGCTTCTGGTTCAAAATGATTCCATTGCTTTGTCACCATGTCAAGGCTGATTGCCCACTCTGGCACTTCGAGTTGAGAAGTGGGGTCCGCAAGGATTCTAAACTTAATACTGACCACTCCAGGCTGGTATTAAACTCCCAAGGTCACAGCTTCTCTCTGACCTTGGATGGGGAGATGCTGCCACCACCCAAGTGTAAAAAAATCCCTTGCGACCCAGGAAGGTGCACTTGAGAATTCCTTCCTGTGGGGTACCCTCAAACCCTTTCACCCACCCCCCACCATGGAAAAGCTGAGAAAGAAAACAAAGGAAATTAGCTGTTGCCCCCAGTGAATTAAACATCATATGCACAAACCTCTTAGGACACCAAAAATCCAATCCTGTTCTTAAAAAAGGTAGATTTTATTAAAAACAAAAAGAAAGAAAATACACCCAGACAGGGCCAGCTTTAGGCTGATTCAGCTGATTCCCAGGAATTGGGCCCCGCACCGAGAGCCGGAGCTCCAGCCGGAGCGCGGCAAGCCGCCCCGCAGCCCCGCTTTCCCGGCTGGAGCCCCGGCCGGAGCACAGCAAGCCGCCTCGCAGCCCCGCTCTCCCGGCTGGAGCTCCGGGCCCTTTAAATAGCCCCCAAAGCCCTGGGATAGCAGGGGTCTCTGGGGGCTATTTAAAGGGCCAGGGCTCCAGCTGCCTCTGCCACCCTGTCCTTCAAATAACCGCCAGAGCCCCGCCGCCCCCATGTATTCTCCAGGACTCCCACCGCTATTTAAAAGGTCCGGGGTGGGGTAGAAGTGGGGGAGCCCCGGGCCCTTTAAATAACCTCCAGAGCCCTGGGATAGCGGGAGGCTTGGGGGCTATTTCAAGGGCCAGGGCTCCAGCTGCCTCTGCTGCACCCCCTGCCCTGCCCCCAGCCAGCTATACCCCCAGCCAGATCTGCACCCTGTGCCCACAGCCAGCCCCTGCCAAACCCCCTGCCCTGTCTCCAGCCACCCCCTGCCACACAACCCTGTGGCCCTGCCCAAAGCCAGCCAGCCCCCACACACCCCTGCTCACACCAGCCCTGCACACCCTGCCCACACCCAACCCCAAACCCCCTGCCCTGTCTCCAGCCATCCCCGCTGCACTCCCCTGCCTGAAGCCAGCCAGTTCCTCACTCCTCTGTCTCCAGCCCTCCCAACCCCTTCTGCATCCCCCTGCAGCCCTGCCTGAAGCCAGCCCACCCCACACACCCCTGTCTCCAGCCAGCCCTGCATGCCTTGCCCTGCCTGCAGCCAGACCCTACCTCCAGTCAGCCCCTGCCCTGCCTCCAACCAGCCCCGTGTCCACAGCTGCCCTGCAGTTTCCCGGGCAGTAACCCTGCACACCTGCTTCAATGAGGGGGGCAGGGAGAGGCTGGGACTCACACATGTGCACACCCGCAAGGAGTGGCAGGGACCCATACATGTGAAATGGCGGTCATTAATAAGCAATCAACAGCATATATGATGCAATGTACATAACATATAATTGTATTATTTATATAGTTATGGAAAGTAAATAATACATGGAAGAAATGAAAGGCTTTTTTGTACATGTTTTTCTTTTTTTAGTCATCCCTGCCAGGGCCCAGCTGAAAATGTTCGAATTGGGCCCCGCACTTCCTAAAGCCAGCCCTGCACCCAGAACTTAGCTTTTGCTAGATTTAAAAAACCCACATTTGAAAATAAAGTATGAAGAACAACTGTCTTGAGGACCAGCTTAAAGGTTATAAGCAAAACAAAAAGAATTTGGGGATAGAACAGAGAAGTTCGCAAGCCAAGAAGAAATAAACAGAAATAAACCTAGTCATGTCTATGTAAACATTTCAGATCTACTTACATATCTGGGTTGTTAAATAAGTGGTTTGAGGTATGAATTGATGCTTTTTCATACCTGGTTTGAAAGCTACTTACAGCATTGCTGCTTTGTGTTTCCAGTCTCCGGAGAATAACAAGAGCACGCAAAGGGAAAGATTTTTTCCGAATTTTAAAAAGGGGTCTAGCCATCCCATTGGCTTTTTTGGTCAGGTGCCCAGTCCGTTTCTTTTCTTTTACCTCACCAGGGAGACTTTTTAACTAGGAAAGAAGCTTTTGGAACATCTCTGAGGATGAGACTTACCTGCATTTAGTTTCCTACTGTATTAAGCTTAGAGTTGCGTGTTTTATTTTATTTTGCTTGGTAATATACTTTGTTCTGGCTGTTATTACTTGAAACCACTTTATACTTAATAAAATCACTTTTTGCTTATTAACCCAGAGAAAATAATCAGTACCTGGGAGAGCAAACAGCTGTGCATGTCTCTCTATCAGTGTTATAGACAGGGATTTGGAGCTGTGCTCTGGCTCCGCTCCAGCTCCAGGCAAAACCCTGCAGCTTCACTACTCCGGAGCTGCTCTGCGCTCCAGCTCTGGGCTCCACTCCAAAGCCCTGGTTATAGAGGGTGAACAATGTATGAGTTTACCCTGTACAAGCTTTATGCAGAGTAAAATGGATTTGTTTGGGATTTGGATCCCATTGGGAACTGAGTGTCTGGGTACTGGAGACAGGAGTTCCTACTAAGTGGTTTTCAGTTAAGTTTGCAGCTTTTAGGGGACGTGGTTCAGACCTGGGTCTGTGTTTGCAGCATGCAAGAGTGTCTGGCTCAACAAGACAGGGTATTGAAGTCCCAAGCTGGCAGGGAAAATGGGCTCAGAGGTAGTCTCAGCACATCAGATGGCAATCCCAAGGGAGTCTCTGTGACCCAACCCTTCACAATGCTGACATAGGTCTGACTCTCACTGAAATGCATGGAAAATCCCAGCCTAGATCTCAAAGACCATAAGAATGGCCCTACTGGTTCAGACCAAAGGTCCATCTAGCCCAGTATTTTGTCTTCCAAGAGCAGCCAATGTCAGGTGCCCGAGAGGGAATGAACAGAACAGGTAATCATCAAGTGATCCATCTCCTGTCACCCATTCCCAGCTTCTGGCAAACAGAGGTTAGGGACACCATCCCTGCCCATCCTGGCTAATAGCCATTGGTGGAGCTATCCTCCATGAATCTATCTAGTTCTTTTTTAAACCCTGTTATAGTGTTGGCCTTCGCAACATCCTTTGGCAAGGAGTTCCAAAGATTGACTGTGCATTGTGTTAAAAAATACTTTCTTTTATTCATTTTAAATCTGCTGCCTAGTAATTTCATTTGGTGACCCCTAGTTCTTGTGTTATGAGAAGGAGTAAATAACACTTCCTTATTTACTTTCTCCACATCAGTCAGCTATCTTGAATAGTTGGGTGAGTCCAGTAAGTGAGTTCAACCTGAAGATGTGGTCTTGATGCAATAATCACTGTGTGCAATGCTCAGTTGTGTTAGAATGTTGTTTGCTTTGGTCTGGTTAAGTGCCCTGTTTGGAAATGCAAAACATGAACAATTGCCCCATCACATTAATTTAGATATGATCAACACAAGCAATCTCCAGGGTGATTCCTCTGCTAGCAGCACGCAGAAGAGGCAGTTTTCTTCTATAAAGCCAACAGTCACCAGAGAAAGAGTAATGAAGATTTTGCACAATGGAATAAGCAGGGTACCAGGACCAGTCCAACCCATCAAGAAAATGGATGGGTCTTTACAGAGAGAGTGACAGGGCATAAAGAAAATGAAAACAGGAGAGTGATTGATGGTGGAACCTGCATCATGATTCCCCAAACCGGTCACTATTGATACACTGGTCACTCCTCGCACCCCACAACATTAGTCATTCCTTCATATGCACCACTGAAGGTAAGCATTAGGGCTGGGTGGACATTTTCCACCACCTTGAACTTTTCTTTTTATTTAGTTTTTCATGGAAAGTATCTGTTTTCCTCCATTTAAAAAAAAATCCAAACCCCCTGACATATTTTGGTTTGTGGTGGAATTCTTCTGGTTTTCAGTAACTTTCAACCCACATTTTTCAGTTTTCAGTTTTTGATGAAAGGTTGACTGTTCCATGTGAGCGTAGGGGAAGACTTCCAGCCAGATCTAGTAAATATCACTGTAGCGAGGTGGTTACCCACTCCAGCCCTGACAGGGTTAAAAACAGCCCAGGGGAGGGTTGTGGCTGGGGCAAGAAGCCTGGGATGACTGGGGAAAGTAGGCTCAGCTGTGGCCATGCCTGAATCAGGCCCAGCTGGCCCCTATATAAAGCTGTGAGCCAAGGTCCATTCAGTCTCCTTCTGCCTGTAGAGGGAGAAGGTCCTGGCTGTAAGGTGCCAAGCAAGGAACCTAGATTAGAGCAGGGCTGGGGAAGGGTCAGAGGAGCTCTGGCCTGGAAAGCCCCAGGCTGCAGGGCCTGATGGCAGGCCAAGTAAGTGCAGGGTTGTGGGGGAAGCCTATGGGTAGGCAGAGGCAGCAGGTCCAAGCCCCCTTTGCCTATGATGAGTGGCTTATACTGCAGTCTGCCCCAGTGAGTGGAGGGGCTAGATGGGGACTGGCAGTAGCCTAACACTGAGGCAAAGTGGGGATAGTGAGTGGGGGTTTCCCTGGGTTGAGGATACCCTGAGACTGAGGGGTTACTGCCAAGGGGGCAGCACCCCAGAGACAGGGGTCCTGGGAGGGACATGGTGCCAGTGGTAAGGTGGATCACTGGCCTGCAGAGGGTGCTCCTGGCTGGAAAATGAGTTAATTTCTGACAGACCATCAGGAGGTGCCACAGGGGTGAGTCCACATTGTTACAATCATTGCTGAGAGAAATTCTGGGGACTTTATTCACTTTTTACTCAGTCTGTAACCAACACACTTCCAATGTTCTGGGAGGATGGGAATTTTCACTGAGTGAAGGCAGATGAAGAAATGCAAGCCTTCCAGTGTTCTTCTAGGTGTTGGTCTGTCTGTCTCTCTCAGTTTCTGAGCATTTCCCATTCTATCCCTGTCTCAGGCATGGTGTTTCAGAGTTTCTTTGACTGCATTTGATTCCTTTCTGTGAAATTTTGCACTTGCTTTTCCAAGTCCCATTTTATGCTATGAATGAGATGTAGTGACTGGAAGAGAATTGTTTCCTGTGTAGCCAATATTTGATGGTGGTAAGCCAAATCAGCTGCTCTGTAATTTTCATGGAAAATTTTTAGTTTTTGGCCACAACATTTTGATTTGCCAATTTTTTTTTCACAAAGTCAAATTTCTGGGAAGAGAACCACTATCAGAACAAATGTTAAATAGAGGTGTTTCACACATCTCCCTCTATCTGCCCATCTCTCTGTCTCCATGTGTTTCTCAGTGTCTGTCTCTTTGCCTATATCTTTCTCTCTTTCTATGGCATCTATGGTGCATTGAAAACTGTGGTAAAATGATACACTATCACTTGAAATTCTCAAGGGTTCTCCTGGTCCTGCCTGCAGACCAGGGGGTTCGGTAGGGAAGCATGAGGTCAGTGTCTTTCACTAGTAAGTATGGAAGGAGTCAGCCTAGCGTAAAGTGCAGTGAGTTGTCTCACTGCCTTAGGGAGCAGCCTGCTTTTTCTCTCTCTAGTTTTGGTTCTTGTGTACTAGGGTTTTGGATTTTAAGCAATAAAGTTGTGTTACATTGCAACCTTCACTGTTTGCATGCTGTGAGCATAACAGTACCAGAGCGATTCCCATGGCCTTTATCTCCCTGTTTCTGCCCTTTAGACATGACTTGTGTGCCTTTCTGTCTCCCAGATAAGTCACTTCTTTCCCAGGGATTCTCACTCCTTTCATCAGTTGTTTCCAAAAATATCTGTCTGGATTTTCCCATAAAGTGGAAGTTCTGTGCATGCTCCTGGCCGTGTAGTTGCTAGTTGTCTTCAACAGAGCCTTTCCTCAACTGACTGGCATATCAGCTGAGAGCTCTCTCAGCAGCTGTCCATCCCACCTGCACCGTTCAGGCCCATCTCGTTGCAATGTTCTTCCAGTTTACAGGTAGATCAACTACATCTACTCCTTTGTCTATCCCATGTAAAGAATTATGACTGCCACTTCCCATGAAAACAATAATATGTACATATATTCAGTGCAGCAAGTCGCAGTTAAAAATAAAACTCATAAGCACGTGGGATGTAATGTACTCAGAATTACAGGGCCTGGTTCTGCTCTCACTTGGGCAGCTGTAAAATTGGGAGAATCTCCAGTAGAAGTTAATATTGCAAAAACCAGTTTGGGAGATCAGAATTAGACCTGGTGGATTTTTTCATCTGAGGAAAGGTTGCACCATTGTTCCTGTTAAAGCCATTCCTTTTCTCTCACTTAGCTCCTCAGACCTTTTTTAGTGTGGTCTGAAACTTCCCAGTGGCTAGCACATGTTGAGGAACAAGAGATCCTTTGTGGCTCTGCATGGCTTGAATTCAGGTCATGATTTAGCAAAGCACTGAGCCTAGATTTCTAAAGCAATTTAGGAGCTGCTGAGCTCAGTGTTGCAATGCCTAATTGATTGAGGAGCCTAAATTCCATTTTCAAAAGGGATTTGGACACTGAGGAGTCTAAATCCTGTTGACGGTCGATAGAATCTGGGAAAATGAGATTTAGGCTCAGGCATTGTGATTGAGTGCTGCAGCACATAGAATGGATTTTTTTAAGCTATTTAAGGCACCTTGGTTGCATAGGTACTTTTGAAGGCACCTAGAGGGATTTATCTGCAACTTTGGATACCTAAATGCCTTGGAATATCTGTTCTTCTGCATATGCTTTAATGGGTGGGATTTTGGTGCCACATGCTTGTGCCTATGAAAGACCCACCTCTGAGGTTAATATTTTTATTTTGACCTAGATGCACCTCATAGAGAAAGCAGAAGAGGACTATTGAACAGTCATCACCGAATTCATCCTCCTGGGATTTGGGGATCTCCCTGAGCTGCAGACCCGTCTCTTCCTGCTGTGTCTAGTGATCTACATTGCAGCCATGGGTGGGAACATCCTCATTGTTGTGCTAATTGTGACTGATCAGCATCTGCACACCCCCATGTACTTCTTCCTGGGGAACTTCTCCTGCTTGGAAACTAGCTACACTTCAACAATCCTGCCCAGGGTGCTGGCCAGTCTCCCGACTAGGGACAGAACCATCTCAGTCAGTAGCTGTTCTGCACAATTTTATTGCTTTGGGTCTCTGGCATGCACAGAATGCTGTTTCCTGGCAGGGATGTCTTATCGGTATTTAGTGATATGTAAACCCCTGCACTATGCAATCCTTATGAACAGCAGGCTGTGCCTGCAGCTAGCAGCTGGGGCTTGGATCAGTGGATTTCAAGTGTGTGTAATAGTGAAGTCTCTTTATGTCACAATTTTCTGTGGCTGCAATGAAATTGACCATTTCTTTTGTGATTTCATCCAACTAGTCAACTCTCCTGTAATGACACCAGCCTGATCACACAGGTTAGTTTTATACTCGTGTCCCTTGATTCACTTTACCCATTTCCATTAACCCTGACATCTACGTGAGTATCATCAGCACCATCCTGAGAATCCCCTCCACCACTGGGAGTCAGAAAGCCTTTTCCACCTGCTCCTCCCACCTCTTTGTGGTAGCTCTTTTCTATGGGACCCTGCTCATTGTCTACATGCTACCAAAATCTGGCACCCTGAGGGCCCTGAACAAAGTTTTCTCCCTGTCCTACAGTCCTGACTCCCCTGGTCAACCCCCTTATCTACAACCTGAGAAACAGAGGTCCAGGAGGCCCTGTGGAAAGTCATCATTTAACAGGTGTTGGCCAAATGAATTCCAATGGAGTCACTAATATTGAAGGAATCTGTCTGGCTTAATGAGCAAGATAGTTAACATCTTTGTGGAATGAGGATATAATAAACTTTGGGATGGCAGTATCCTATTCCTGGCTAAAGCTGATGCTTGCTACTGCCTTAACTGGAAACCTGACTGTCATGCACCCTACACAGTGACATTTGAAATTTAAGTTACGTGTTTCACCTACTTCTCTGCTCTCTCTGAGTTGGGAAAATGCCATGTTTTATGCAGCACTGGCCTCAGACCTGTGGGTGGGATTAGCTTGTTAAAATAGTTTCTCTCCTCTTGGTGCCCTGGATTCCCAACAGCAACATACATTTTATATCTGCAAAGATTGTATTTAGAATATCAGGATTGGACTAGATGACCTCCTGAGGTCCCTTCCAACCCCCTGCTCAAAGCAGGATCAATCACTTGTACTATGTCTGTAGGACTGCACCCCATATTCTTCAGAGTGATATTAGTATGATATAATCAAAATTATGATGTATTTTATGCAAGATAAGTCTGAGCGGTCATTGGAAAGGTTATGATTTGCTGAATGATTATCCTATTTGTATGCATGTATTGTTTTGTAGCCAAACTTCTGAATATTGACTATGTATCTATTTCACACAGCTATTCCTGGGCAACACCCACTAGGCAAAATGCTCTCAATCTAGATGGCTGGCTGGGAAGGGCCCACTCAGGTTAATGAGCCATTAGAGAGAACAATAGGCCTTAGGAGAAGCTTATCTCCCACCTGGGGAGCCTCCCTGAGGATGCCACAGACAGCCTCCGAGTAATGGCTGCTGTGACACTACAGGGACATATGACCAGGTCACCTGGTGCTGATCTCCATCTTGGGATGTCAGTATTTTTCCACTGACTAGTGTGGGAACCAAGCTTTGAAACAAAGGGTTCCTGCCATATGTGAAAGCTATATAAGGCAGGGGAGTGACATCATTTTGGTTCTTCACTGACTCCCCACCCAAGAAGGCTCCTAGAAACACCTGAGGAACAAAGACTGAACTGGGGGGTGTGCTGGACCCAGGCTAAAGAGATTTTTGGCCTGTGAATGGAACACCTGGGGATTCCACGCTGTAAAGCAAGTGCAACTCACCCCTTAAGAACCTGTAACCTGCATGTATCTTCACTTAGAGTGAAGATCTGCTATTCCTATCAAATCTATCTAGTATATTAAAGTTTAGATTGTTTTGTTTATTAGCAAACAGATCAAACCAGAGTACCTTGCAATCTGTTATAATCTCTTAAAATCTATCTTTTGTAATTAATAAACGTGAGAATAATAACTGAGGCAGAAAGCTGTTGCATATTTCTCTCCACATTGAGAGGAATATGCAACATGGAGGGAATATGAATTTTATGAGCTTACGCTTTATAGTTCTCTGTGCAGCACTAGATGGTGTAATTTTGGGTTTATACTCCAGAGGGGCTGTGTGCCTTAGGAACTGGGAGGTGCCCTAGTTATGCTTTCCCATGCAGGGGCTGGTCAGAGAGCCTGCATGTGATGCAGCTGGGTGTATCTTTACCTGTTTGAATGCTGGTGAAAGTGAAAGCTTGGAGGGCTTTGCAGCTTGTCTTAGGAGTACAGTGTGAGAGGGAGACCAGGCTGATGGGTCAGGGGACTCGGTTACACACCAGTTTCAGGTGGCACCCCAGGGAACACATCACTGTCATTTTGCAATGGGGGGAAGGTGTGTAAGGGTGTGCCTATGCTGCAGTGTAAGCCTAGGGGCAATGGGACTCAAAGCCGTAGTTTCAGGGTGTGTGAGCATCTATGCTGAATATTGACCCTCGGTTTATAATTTTTGGCCTCAGACGTGGACACTGTGTTACGCAGACAGAAGTGAAACCAGCCTGTGCCAGGTTGCTGAGCACCTCCCCAGCTGCAGCTGCTCTAGCCTTTAGTTTGTGGTGGCCTGTGGGAAAACTTGACTGTCCATCCTGCAGCCAATTGTCTTTTGGGTCTCCCTGCTCCCGGAAGATGGAGCCAGCAACATGGAGAAGTCGGTGTACAAGGCACTTGTCTTGCTTGAGATTTTGCTCCAGTTTCAGGCAATGGTGGACATGTCGGCTGCATTTTATGACCTGTTGGAGGAGGCAGCTGATACAGATGTGGTAGAATGAAACCAGCTGATGCTGTTCACGGCTTTCAGGATGCCCCCTATGTAGACTGGCACTTCTGGAGCAGGGCCACAAGCACAGGCAGGTGGAACCACCGCGTCATGCAGACCTGGAATGACCAGCAATGGCTCCAGAGCTTGCTCATGAAGAAAGCTACATTCCCAGCACTCTGTAAGCAGCTTGTCCTGACCCTTCAGTAACATAACCCATCCACAAAGTGGCCCTACCAGTTTAGAAGTGGGTTGCTCTACCCAGACTTCTACAGGTCTGTGGCTAACCAGTTTGGTGGTTGAGCAAGTCAGCAAAAAGCAAGCCAGCCATCCTCCTTAAAGTCCTTTGTGATTTATATGTGTGTGCCATTGACCAGCAAGGCAACTATAGAGCATTCTCGGAGTCCTTTCACCTGAAAACATGAGAGCCTGGTGTGACACGCTGTACCTCAAAATAGCGCCGTGTAACCACCATGTTTGAGCGACTACAAACAAGAAAAAAATCATACAGATTGCAGATTGGCTGGGAGTCTCCAATGGCACTGACAAGGGGATACTGTAGATATGTGGGCAGAGTTGGCATCGAGGTTTGTTGCATGGATTGGTTCCTGAGCTAGAGTTATTATGGTGTGGTGTGCAGTTACTGGTGAGAATATATTTCAGGTTGGCAGGTTGTCTGTGGGCAAGGATTGGCCTGCCACCCAAGGCCTGTGAAAGTGTGGGATCATTGTCCAGGATGGGCAAACCTCGATGCCAACTCTGCCCACATATCTACACCAGCGACACCATCACAGGACCTAACCAGATCAGTCACACCATCACCGGTTCATTCACCTGCACATCCACCAATGTAATATACGCCATCATATGCCAGCAATGCCCCTCTGCTATGTACATCGGCCAAACTGGACAGTCTCTACGAAAAAGGATAAATGGACACAAATCAGACATTAGGAATGGCAATATACAAAAACCTGTAGGAGAGCACTTCAACCTCCCTGGCCACTCTATAGCAGACCTTAAGGTGGCCATCCTGCAGCAAAAAAACTTCAGGACCAGACTTCAAAGAGAAACTGCTGAGCTCCAGTTCATCTGCAAATTTGACACCATCAGCTCAGGATTGAACAAAGACTGTGAATGGCTTGCCAATTACAGAACCAGTTTCTCCTCTCTTGGTTTTCACACCTCAACTGCTAGAACAGGGCCTCATCCTCCCTGATTGAACTGACCTCGTTATCTCTAGCTTGCTTGCTAGCACACATATATATATCTGCCCCTGGATATTTCCATTACATGCATCTGAGGAAGTGGGTATTCACCCACGAAAGCTCATGCTCCAAAACGTCTGTTAGTCTATAAGGTGCCACAGGATTCTTTGCTGCTTTTACAGATCCAGACTAACACGGCTACCCTCTGATACTTGACATAGTGCAGTGGTTTCTATACGGCTAAATACCGATCATAAGACATGACCAAAAAGAGATAACATTGGGTAGTTGCTAGAAAACCAAATAAAGCCAATTGTGTGATGCAGCCCTCCACAGAAATGGTTCTGTCTCCAGTCAGGAGACTGGCCAGCACCCTGGGCATGATGGTGGAGGTGTAGCAGATCTCCAAGCAGGACAAATTCCCCAAAAGAAGTACATTGGGGTGTGAAGGTGCAGATCAGCCACAACTAGTGCAACAATGAGGAGGTTCCCAGCCATGGTCACAATGTAGATCATTAGAAACAGCAGGAAGAGAAGAGTCCACAGCCAAGGCTGATTCCTGAATCCCAGGAGGATGAATTCCATGATGAGTGTTTGATTTCCACCTTCTGCTTTCTCCATGAGCTGTACCTGTATGAAGAAAAGCACCAAACACTGGAATAATTTCCTCAGCTATTAAACAATAGAAAGTTTCCTCCATTCAATTACATGAAAGTTCAAAGAGGAAAATGAGAGAGTCACATATTGTCTTCTAGGGCCATGTAACTTGGACTTGTGAATCTCAGTCAGGAACACAGGTACTGACATACACAAGAAGAGCAGTGATTCGTCTAACCTGGAGTCCTGTCTTTAAGAGCAGCCAATACCAGTTGCTCTAGAAAAATTTTCATCTCCCTTAAAGCCCTTGTCACAATCTCATATATATGGGAAATGTTTTCCCCAGACAGTGGAGTTGTAGCCATGTTGGTAGCCAGGTATTACAGAGACAAGCTAGGGGAGGTAACATCTTTTATTGTTCCAATAGAAATGATCACCCACCTTGTTTCCCCAGACAATTAATTCTTAGCCTATGTCATAAAACCTTCTATGTTTTATACTTTGTTGGTGTAACTAGACATCTGCATTAATTGTGAGGTGATTATCAGGCCCCAATTACTGTAGTATCTGAGCACCTCACAGTCCTTAATGTATTTGTCCCCACAAGGCCGCAATGAGATTGGAAAACCTTTTAATGCCCATTGTACAGATGGAGAACTGAGGCCCTAAGTGATTCCCCCAAAGGCCTCCAAGCCCTAACCCTAACCCTGATGGAGCTTCTCTATCCCATTCATCAGTCCTTAACCTCTCGCACATCCCCTTTTGTTCCTCTCCTCCTTAAATTAAACTCCCCCAGACTCTTTTCTGAGGTTGGGATATTCAAAGGGACCTAACGAAATTTACACTATTGAAAATCAGGGGGATTTGGTCACTGGACTCCCTTGAAATTCCCAGCCCCATTAAACTCTGCCCATCCAGGCATCTGCTTCTCTGCTCCATTCCCAGCCCCATTCAGCAGGTGGGAAAAGGAGAGACCCTCTCATCCCCCGGCTCCGATACACCAGGTGCCGCACGGGAGCCTGCAGGTTAGTGCCAGCAAACAGGGCGAGAGCATGCTCACCTCATGCTTGTGCCTGAGACACTGACCAGCAGCGCAGCAGGGAAACGGCCTCTGACCAGCGCCCTGCCCCGTGCGCAAAGGGAGACCTCAGCAGCCATGCACAGAGACCTCCCATGCCCCTCCTTGGCCACCAGAGACATGCTTTACCCCAGCCGCACTCTACAGCCCAACTGACAAGTGAGTCTGGGCCTGGCCTGGTGCCATGCTCCCAGCAACACTTTGCAGTGCCGCAAGGGCAGGGAGTAGGAAGTGAGATGTAGCAGGAAATGTACAGCTCCAGGGAGCTCCAGCTGGTCTCCTTCCCACTATGGCACCGCTTCTTCCTCCCTGAGATCCCCAGTATCTGATTAAGGGCTTGTCAAAATGAAAAGCCGGGGTGTGACTTTCCAGCACACTAGCCTGCCACTTACTAACACTGCATCGACCCTGCTGCAGTGCACTCAACGTTCCCAAGTGCACTTTGACCTCCTCCCATTTCAAACAGCACTAGGGCAAAGTCCACTAGGGGACATGTAGTGCACAGTAGCAGGGTCCATGCAGCCCCTTACTGCACGGCAACCTAGAGTGCTGCAGATTTCCACCCCAGCAGGCCACACCCTAACTCCCTGTGTGGACAAACTCCAGGAAGGATCAAATTTAAATTGAATCTGCTGCAGGAAACAGCAATGCTGAGTGGCTGTGGGGATTAGGACTTGGTTTCCATTTCCAGGCTGTTCCCCCCTTTGTCTCTTCCTCTCAGAGCTTGTCTGCAGGGTGGGGGAGTGCACTCAAGAGCAATGGGATTTCTAAAGGGCACCAGCAAGTTGCACGCAAACTGGTTCATAGAGACTCTTGCTGCTGCCCATTGAAATTTCCTTTGTGCACAACATTTGGTGCACTGTAGAATTGACACCCCGCGGTTGTGCACCACCAACCCACATGGACAAACCCGCATTCACTCGACAAACCTACCTTCTCCGGCTGCACTGAGCTGGCACTTGCTTTCTTGCTTAATGCAAACACCTGTGTATATTACGAGGGACCTTCATGCCTCCTGCTCTGGAGCCTCCCAGGGTTTATAGAGGACAGCTGCCTCGTGCTGCCTCAGGCGGCTGTTGGGATCTCCACTGAGGCTGCTGATAATGATCCCAGTGAAAGTGCCCTCAAGAGGGAATTCAGTGCTATGTTGCTTGTTAAAACAGTGTAAACATCGAGGCCACTGACTACTGAGGCCTGGTCTACACTACAGAGGTAGGTTAACGCAAAGCATCTTATGTCAACCTAACTGTGGAAGTCTCTTCGCTTAAATTTTGCTCCTGCCGACGTAACTGCCCAGCTACGCTGACTTAATAACGACACGAGGCATAGCATCAAGGTCCACGTAGTTAGATTGACGCAGTAAGTGCGTTGCTTACATCAACTGTTACTGGCTTTCAGGAGCCTTCCCCACAACACCCTGCACTGACAGTACAAGCGATACCAATGCTCCTGGTGAGGCCGCGTACCACCAACACAGGGAGCAAAGTGTAGACACGCACAGGCGATGTAATTACTGTGGCAGCTGTATGCCGACATATGCTAGGTTGACTTAATTTTATAGTGTAGACATGGCCTGAGTAGAGCAGAATAAGTTATTTCGGATTTGGCCCACAGAAGTTATTCTTTGCTGACTTTCTGGCCTAGATTGCCCATTCCAGGATGAATTAACAGGAGGGATATATGTAAGACATGGGAGGGAATTGTTCTCTCTACTCAACACTGGTGAGGCCTCAGCTGGAGTGCTGTGTCCAGTTCTGGGTGCCGCACTTTTAGAGGGATGGGGACAAATTAGATACAGTCCAGGGGAGAGCAACAAAAATGATTAAGAGTTTTAGAAAACCTGACCTATAAGGAAAGGTTGAAAGAATTGGGCATGTTTAGACTAGAGAAGAGAATGGTGGTGGGGGACATGATCCCAGGCTTCACAGATGTACCAGGTCATTAGAAAGAGGAGGATGATCAATTGTTCTCCATTTGTATTGAGGCTAGGACAAGAAGGAATCTATAACAAATATGCAGGAGGTGGGAGGCACTGTGGAGCAACCTTGAGGCCTAGCGGAGAGACCATTGGACTGGGACTATTCCCAGCTGTGCTCCTGGTTTGCTAGTTGATTGTAGGCAAGTCACATTACCACTATGTGCCTCAGTTTCCCATCTGTAAAATGGGACTATTGCTGTAAAGCTCTGAGGGATCTGCTGATGAAAAGGACAATAGCAAAGGTAGATCTTTTGATTATTAGTGAGCCCCTGTAGCACGTCAACTGCAAATTTAGATGAGAACTACAGCTGTGTAAAAGGCATTACAGTACCTTTTATCAACAAACATTTCTCCTTCTTTTTAAAAACCTAGGAAATAAAATGTCAAAAAACCTTGTCAACACAGAATTAAAGTGCCTGGTGATAGCTCGGGCCCTTCCAGAATGCTGAGTTCAGCTAATCTCAAACTTCTGAAAACCAGGAAACACAGAGAGAAGATAAATATCTACACAACCTTAACTCTGCCCTACTTGAGCGATGCCCCAGAACTCCCATAATGCACACCATTTCATTCTGCTTTTTCACTAGAATAGACAGGCACTACCTGCACTTGCCTTGCACTCAAACACTTATCTCACTCCCCAAAAAGAACACTACCCATGTAAAATTTAGAACCCTCTTCACCCCTTTTCACAACCTCTTCACACAGGGCACTACCTAAACCTAGACTTCTCCCTATCCAGATTTAAATCCACAGATTGTTCTCATGTCCCACCTCACTACAGACAATGTCCATTCCAATACAGAATTGTGTCCACTGGGGCAGGAGCAGGGAACTGGGGTTTCCTTGCCAGGGGTCCTGTCAGTGGGGAGGTGGGTCTGTGCATTCACAAAGAGACTTGGGCACTGAGTGTCACAACTCTTAATTTTCTGGTGCCTAGAAAAATCACAGGGCTGCACAAAGCCTGCGTGGTGCTGCTACAATGGAGGAGAGATTGGCACCTAAGAACGGGATCCATAGAAGGACCGCACACTCAGCTGAGAGACACTCGAGCTAGCCAATGGGAGATGACGACGAGGGTGTATGTGTCCTCAGCACCACCCCTCTCAGGAAGTTCAGCACCTAAATCTGGGCTGGAGCGGGAAGCGTCGCTCTACTTGGGACTCAGCCTCTCTCTGAGTTAGACATGGATACCTCCTAGCTTTGAGTGCAATGTTTAGGCTATGCCGGGGTCACACCCTGGGTTCAAGTCCCCCAGCCCCAGAGTGGAGAAAGGATTTGCCATCCCTTAGGTAAGTGTACTAACCACTGGGGTTACTGGTGGGAGAAGGACTCCCACAGTCTCTTCTATTGAAGCTGTTCCTCTTGGCATAAATAATAAAAGAGGCCTTGGCCCAGAGACAGTAAATACAAAAAGGACTCTGTAACCTGGAAGGCCAAGTCCTCCCTGGGATGTGGGAGTCCTGGAATCCAAATGACTCTTTCATTATTTAAAATCTAGGAATCAATTAATTCAGATCCCAACCCCCAAATAACCTGCTCCCCCAACCCATGCCACCCACCTCCCCTCAACTGCCCACCCAGCCCCTGCTTAAACCATCTAACCTCTTGCTGCCCCATCCCCAAATTACTCTCAACAGAACCTCCTGCCAGAGCCCCCCACCCATCCCACCTCCCTGCCACGCCAACCCCTATCTTGCCAAAAAAAACCCACCCCCTGCCACAAAGCCCCCTAATAACCCCTCTCCCCGAAAATATCACCCTGCCCATACCCTCTGTGATGGGTTCCCCCAGGGTGCCACCTGGAACTGGGTTACCATCAAGCCCTGCTGACCCACCAGCCTGGGCTCCCTCTTACACTATGCTGCTATGACAAGGTGCCAGGCCCTCCAGGCTCCAACTTACACTTTCACCAGCATACATACCAGTAGGGATACACCCAGATGCAGTTACATGCAGGCACTCTAACCAGCCCCTGCATAGGAAGGCTACAGCTAGGGCACCTCCCAGCTCCTCAGGCACATACCTCCTCTGGACTATAAACCCAAAATTATACCATCCTGTGCTGAACAGGGAACTGTACAGCATAAGCTCATAGAATTCAACCACTCCCTTAATGTGGAGAGGAATATGCAAATACCTTGTACCCTTGAGGCATGATTCCCACACACTGGTTCAAAATAGAGCAAAAATAAGTTTATTAACTACAGGAGATAGATTTTAAGTGATTATAAAGGACAGCAAACAAATCAAAGCAGATTACCTAGCAAATAAACAAAAAACACAGTGTAAACTTAATATACTAAATAGAGTGGCTTTGAATAGCAGATTCTCACCCTAAGATAGGATACAAGCAGGATGCATATTCTTAAGGGGCAAGCTGCACTTGTTTATAGCTTGGAATTCCCAGGTGTTCCAGTCACAAGCTAAAAATCCCTTTAGCCTGGATCCAGCATTTCCCCCAGTTCAGACTTTTTCCTCAGGTGTTTCCAGGTGTCCTTCTGTAGGAAGAGTGAGGTACTATCATGATGTTATTTCCCCTTTTATATCTTCTCCCCGCTTGCTGGAAAGCTCTTTTGCTGTGATCTGGGTCAAAGAGTTCCCATTGTGTAGTGCTATCTCTGAGAGGTTTCTATTCCACAGATCCTGGGGTAATCCTTGTGCTTGTCTGCATTTCCTCAGTAAACCATTAACACTGTTTGTCCTTTTTACTGTTGTACCTGAAAGGTTGCTTGTGGGTGTTTTCAAACTCATGTTTCAGTAACACATACATAGCCAAACTTCATAACTTCACATACCATGATAACACATACAATCCAATAAAATATTACTGCCTAGCGGATCAAGACATTTATAATGATACCTCACAAGGCCTGCTTTGTACAAAACATATCCTGGGGAATATTGGGGTGCCAGGGTGACACACCCTGTAGGCCCCAAACACTTTCCTCCACCACTACTCACCATCCCCCAGCTCCATTCCTCAATAAACCCACTTCTTAAAACCTCCTTCACCTCCATCCCCCACCATCCTCAAACCACTTCCACCCCCCAAACCTCCCTCTAAATTCACTCCAGCCCCAACCACCCCACTGCCTCACCACCCTTACTCCCCCCAGGCCATTCTGCATCCCCCAATATTCACTTCCTTCTACCCTTCACATCAGCCCAAATACCCCAATTCCTGGCTGCAACAACTCCCCTCTCCCTTCTTCAGCTGCTCCTGTCCCTTGGGGCTCATCATGAAATGCCCCACAGACCACCTCAACCCCCTACCCTGGCACCAGCATATCACCTTCACTGTGTGTGGGGCTGGGGAACTTTCCCAACCTTAGCCCTCTCCTTCCTTGTCCCCTTCGAGTCATTGGACGGCTCTGCCCCCACTCACTCAGAGGAGCCCCCCCAGCAAATCTCTTCATGATGAGAGCCAATGGGATGGAGTGGGGAGCTGGGTCCAGCCCCAGAGGACACTGATGTGGGGTGAGCAGGGAGCAGGCTGGCTCACCAACCCCCTTTCCCCTCACTGGGGCATCATCTCCATACCAGGCCAGGGTAGAGACAGCGAAAGCAGGGCCTGGCAGTTCTACTGAGCTCCCCCAAAGAAGATCTTCACCACCCGCCAGGGCACTGGCTCTAAGGGAGCAATCCCGGCTGGCCTACTCTGGCCTCTGCTGAGCAGGAGATCAGACTAAAATGACCAGAATCAACTTTTTTCACCTTAAAAGCTATGAATCTCCCAGCTCCCCTCCCCTCAGGAAGAATGGGTTAACAGGGAAGCATGACTCTTGCAAAGTGGAGAGAAGGGGGCAGGGGTGAGTCCAGGGACCCCTCTCTCTCTCCTGACTCCTGCTCAGCTGAGTAGAAAAGAGCACAGTGAAAACCACAGTGATCTCCTGGGGCACAGACCATTCCTCTCCCCTCTCTGGAAACAGTCCAGGACTAAGCAGTGCACCTACACACTAGTAATAAACCATAAACCTTGAACATTGGCAGGGAGTCTATAGTGCGACAGAGATGGGGCTTGTTAAAAACCCCACATACTGAGCTGAACAAAAGATGGTAGCCTGCAGTGTGCAACAGCAACTTGTATTGGTCCTACAAAGCCCATGAACAATGATACAGATTCTTCAGCACCATCCCCAGCTCCCAGTCTATTCACTTACTATTTATCAGAGCTGGTGACAACTTTTCAGTAACAGCATATTCCAAGAGAAATTGAATTTTGATTAAACAGTTTTTCCATGGAAAATGTCTCCATCCCTCACAGATGTTGATTTTATTTTTATTTTTTTGCCAGAAAACTGAAAACACTGCAGCCAATTATTTTTCCAGTTTCCAGATGTAAGTTATTAAATTCTGCCTGCCAAAAAACATGACATTTTCATTTTCCAGGTTTTTGTGTCTTTGATAAAAAGTCAAAATTTTCTGCCAACTCCTCCTCAGCAAATATATTTGCAAACATCTCTTTTCTTTATAAATATGTATATGCACAAGTATGTTGTTCATACAGCACTTTTGTATCAGGGACACTTGGCCGTGCTGCTTTGACAACAGAAACCTAATAGATTCATCCTCATTTCATTCAACTAGTTTGGATTCTTTGTAAGGGTTACAGCTCTCCTCGCAATGTTTATCAAAGCCTCCTTAACCTCTCTGTTTCTCAGGCTGTAGATGAGCGGATTGGCCAGGGGAGTCAGGACTGTATAGCAGACAGAGAACACTTTGTTCAGGGCTCTCAGGGTGCTGGATTTTGGTAGCATGTAGACAATCATGATGGTCCCATAGAAAAGTGCCACCACAATGAGGTGAGAGGAGCAGGTGGAAAAGGCCTTCTGCCTCCCTCTGGTGGAAGGAATTCGAAGGATGGTCACAATGATACACACGTAGGATGTCAGGGTTAATAGAAAAGGGGAAACTGCATCTAGGAAGGTAAATATATGAATAATCAGTGTGATCTGGCTTGTGTCACTGCAGGAGAGTTGAATCAATAGGGTGAAATCACAAAAGAAATGGTCAATTTCATTAGGACCACAGAAAATTAACTGTGGCATAAGACACATGAATAATGTACAAGCTAGAAATCCACTTATCCAAGACCCAGCTGCTAGCTGGAGGCACAGCCTGCCATTCATAAGGGCTCCATAGTGCAGCGGTTTGCATATGGCTAAATACCGATCATAAGACATCACTGTCAGGAGATAACACTCTGTAGTTACCAGAGAACCAAATAAAACCAATTGTGTGATGCAGCCCTCCACAGAAATGGTTCTGTCCCCAGTCAGGAGACTGGCCAGCACCCTGGGCAGGATGGTGGAGGTGTAGCAGGTTTCCAAGCAGGACAAGTTCCCCAGGAAGAAGTACATGGGGCTGTGAAGGTGCTGATCAGCCATAACTAGCATCATGATGAGGATGTTCCCAGCCATGGTTGCAATGTAGATAACTAGGAACAGAAGGAAGAAAAGGGTTTGCAGCTCGAGGAGATCCCCAAATCCCTGGAGGATGAATTCCGTGACGGACGTTTGATTTTCCCCTTCTCCTTTCTCCATGAGCTGCGTCCTGTAACAGTGAAAAAGTAACGAGCATCAAAAGATTTGGCTGTACCAGGAAATTGGGTCAATTTCCATCATTTGATCCCCTAAGAGTTCCCACTGCAAACAGAGAGTTGGGTTTATATTCTCTCACACTAGAGAAACTGTTTCAGGAGCTGGAGACTCCACCACTTCCCTTGGTGGTTTGTTCCAATGGATAATCCCCGCACTGGCAACAGACTGCGCCTTATTTCCCATTGACGTGTGTCTGGGTCTAGCACCCCGCCCTTGCTCTAACTGTGCCTGTCCCTGGGCAATGAAAGAGCCCTTTGGTAACCAGTGGTTTCTCCCCACGAAGGTGCTGAGACCTCTACTCAAGTCACTTCTCCTTGACAGACCAAACAAGCCCAGCTCTTTAAGTCTGGTATTTCCTCCAGCCCGCAGATCAGTTTTGTGGCTTTATTCTGCACCCCCACCAATCTCTCCAAATCTATTTTACACTATGCTCCCAGCCCTGCACACTGTATTCCAGCATTGGTGTCACCAGGGATCTCTGCAGAGGTGAAACCCCCTCCCTGGTCTTGTTCTCTACTTCCCTCTTTATACAGCCAAGGACAATATCAACCCGTGTCCCACCACAACACACGGGGAGCTGATGCTGGGTCTCTGGCCCTCTGTAGCCCCTACCCATGCTGTGATGGGGGCCAGGGTCACACAAACAAGCTGCCCCCTGGGAAGGGCAGGAGAGAGGTGGAGCCATGGCAGTGCCTGCGATGAGAGAGTGACGCTGACTCACAACACAAACGGGAAAGTGACTCTGCCCCTGGCCATGACCAGGCCACAAATCAAACCACCCTCAGGGCAGATGCACACACAGACTCCTCTCCTTCATAGAGCAGTAGTGACTGGTCCAGAGACACAGAAACTGCTGATAATGAATGACCAGCTATTACTGTTAACTATGAATTACTCGCTGTCAATCACTGATTGTTTGTGTTGTGGCAGTGCCAGGGGATCGGGTCCTTATGGCGCTGGGTGCTGTGTAACCACCCAACAATTAATAACAATTCCCACCTGCTAGTTGGCCCGAGGGCGCTGGGTGGAACTGCAGGCAGAGTCTGTGCCTTATCCCAGCTGCCACAGGGAACCCCTAACTCAGCCCTTCCCAACACTCTCACTGCAGTGGTATCAGGGCCTGGGGTGGGAGATACTGGGGGAGAATGGAAAGTCTATCTGTGCCCTGTACTCATCCGCCCCCGTTACTGCAGTGTCTGAGCTCCTCGTAATCTCTAATGTGTTGATCTTCACACCACTCCTGTGATGTAACAATGGGAGCTTGGGTGCTTCTGAAAATTCCACTATGTGCCTAAAAACCTTTCAAAATATGATCCAAAGTGACTTAACCAAGGTCACCCAGCAAGGCTGAGGCTGAGCAGAGAAGAGTCCTCAGGTCTCCTGTCACAGGCTGGAGCCCTAACTGCCATGTAACCCACACTCTAGAGAAAATGAAGGTAGAGCAGTCAGTGCTTGGCCAAAGGCTGTGACACAGAAATAGAGAGCACTGCTTCTTGATCTGTAAGGATCCCAGTCTCTATTCCATGCATTTCTAATGTACCCCCCCTTCCTGTGGGGAGATCAGTAACACTCATAAAATGCTGAGAGCCTCTCTGCTCCCACGTGGAAAGCCATGGAAGAGATGCTCAGCAGGAGACACGAAATATCTCAGCACTGGGCTGGGAAGGTGCATCGCAATCTGCCTCCCAGAAAAGGCTGGAGAGGCAGCTGAAAAGCAGCTGAGAACCTGAAGGTCCCTGAGCAAACAATGAGGTGTCCACACGAGTGAGGGAATAGCCAGCCAGAGGGCAAGAAGGTGTGGGGAGGACAGACAGAGGGATGTGTAAGGGCTGAGATGAGAGCTGGGTCTCCTTTCTGATCCATCAGTGTCTCTAGCTGCAAACCGCAAAGGCCCGACACTGAAGTCCTTCCTCCAGCAGAGCTCCCAGCATGTGAGGACACTGCCCGAGAGGGTGTCTCAGACCAAGGGCTGCGTAGGCGTAAGGACCTGAAGATCTGCCCCAAGGCTAGTGACACTCACCTTCAATCCTCAGCATGCAGCAGCGTGCTGTCCATGGGCAGGCACTGGGGCTGGTGTCAGTTAGCCTTCATATCTCAGTTCCTGGGCAGACTCCTGCCTGTGGCTGCTGGGACAGGCGCCTCTCACTTCCCAGAGTGATTGCTGGCATCACACACACTCTTAGTGCCTCCTGCTCTTGGCTCTTGCCGGGTTTATCAGAGAAAGCAGCTGCCCTCTGGGCCTCACTACTGCTGTTGGGATCTCCCTTGTGACTGCTGCCGGCGATGTTCTGGGTTCCCTGCAGAGGGGAGTTGTTGCTTTGTTACATGTTTTAACAATATAACATCATAAGAACGGCCATATGGGGTCAGACCAAAGCTCCATCTATCTCAGTGTCCTGTCATCCAACAGTGGCCAATGCCAGGTGCTTCAGAAAGAATGAACAGAACAGGGCGACTGTCGAGTGATCTGTCCACTGCAATCCAATCCCAGCTCCTGGAAGTCAGAAGTTCAGGGACACCTAGAGCCTGGGGTTGTGTCCCTGACCCTCTTGGCTAATAGCCATTGATGGACTTGTCCTCCATGAACTTATCTTGTCCTTATTTCAACCCTGTTATTCTTTTGGGCTTTGCAACATCCCCTGACAATGAGTTCCACAGGTTGATAGTGCGATGTTTGTCTGCCTGGAATCAGACTCCAGCAGGTCTCTGCAGCGTTACCCCAAGCAGGTAAAGTTTATGCGACCTGAAAGTTACAGGGGCTGCTCCTTGCTGGTTGCCCAGAGTGGGGAGAATCACCACTTGCTCCATGATTTTGTGGCTTCCTCTGCTCCAGCGCACAGGCCAGGTGAGCCACAGAGGGTCCGATGCCGCAGTCTAGCCACAGTTTGGCAGCTTCACACCATCCCCAACATGGGCCCTGCTTGGCACCCTCTGGCTGGTCCAGAATGGACTGAATAGGGCCCTGTCCCCTCTGAAACTGGGGCCAGGAAGTCAGATGAGCAATTGTTCTGGTGACAATTTTCTGAGCAACTCTGCTTGCTGTGCAGTCACTAGGCCCAGCCAGCCACCCCCGGTGTCCTTCTGAGGTCACCCCCATCACTTTAAAGGAAAAAAACAACAAAGGAGATATCCTATCTCCTAGAACTGAAAGGGATCTTGAAGGTCATTGAGTCCTGCCCCAGCAGGACCAAGTACTGATTTTTGCCCAAGATCCCTGCAGTGGCTCCCTCAAGGATTGAACTCATAACCTAGGGTGTAGCAGGCCAATGCTCAAACCACTGAGGTATCCCTCCACCCTACAGTGGCACTCGCTTTGGCTGGAGGGAGCTGGCCAGAGTATAAAATAAATATTAATTGAAAATCAATTAAAAGAATATAAAACATCATTTAAGAGCATAAAATTAAAAAAACATAATGATATTTTTAAATTTTAAAAAACCTCAGCAATTGAACCCAAACGTGCTGGGTGAGAGACAATGGGACATGTGCTGCTTTCCTCACACTTCAGGGGTGTCTGAGCACCCCATGCCCTGTCCCAAAAGGACAGGTCTAGACAGCAGTCTCACCCAGGCCCTGCGGCCACCCCAGCCCTCATTATCAATGAACTGTGAGACCCTCCAGGCTAAGGGAGTTGGACACCCAAATCTCATTAAAATCCCAGTCCTATTGAAAGTTAATGGGGGACATGAGGTCTCAAGGTACCTCCCATACAGCCTTATTGTCTACACGTGGGTCTGTCCAGACACGCTGGATTGGTTGGGCTGTGCTGAAATTTGACCGGCTGATAGCATTTTACCCTGGAATAACGAATGTGATGAGAGTGTCAATCCAAGTGACGATGGGTTAACCACAGAATGACACGGGGGGGCTGGGTAGCTGAGCTCAGAGTCTGGCCCCAATGTCTTCTACAGCAGAGCAGCTCAGATCATTGCCAGTGGAAGCGTTTTCCATCTGACTTCATAGTACCAATTTCAGAGGGGCTGAGGTTCTGCTTTGAGCTTTCAGTTCAGGCCATTCTGAGCCAGCCAGAGGGAGCCAATAAGCCCCATACCAAGAACAGGGTGGAGCTGCCGCAGGGTGTCTGGATAAAAGTAAACTCCATCACTGTTACTACCAAGCAGCCTCCAGCTCCAGATCACAAGCAGCTCACTATTAAGCTGTGTGGACCAGACATTAAGCAGGGAGCAGCTGTCATCAGAAATGGGGTGAGAGGATGTTCAAAAGATGTGGATGCTCTCTCATACATCAGCAGCTGCTGCCGTGTTCCGGGTGTCTCAGTGACATCCATGGGGATGTTATGACATCCAGCTTCTGGTGTAGCTCCAGATCTATAGAGCCGCACTTACACCAACTCTCCTGTAGGACCATGAAACCTGGGTTCCGGGGGCAGGCTGAGGAGTGGCAGAGTGATGGGTTTTGATTCTCGTTGTCTCCGTCAGCTGCTCCATAGGAAGTGGCAGCACAAAATCAGCAATGAGAATGTTTGTAGCCAAACCCAGCAACTGCATCCATTGGCACCATTTCGGTTTTGGCAGCTTTCTTCGTACAGACATATTGTTAGGATGGACGTCCAATAAATGCCGAAGGGGGTTTACAAAGCAATGCCACTGTATGGTCGGCAGTCACATGGGCACCGAAAGCTTTGGTGGCATGATAAGCACTCCAGTTTTAGACATAGACTGAATCTCCACCCAGATGTCAGGGCCTAGCTAGGGTTGGATCCGGGCAGCCAGAGCACGTTAGGGCCTAGCTAAAGATGGATCTGAGTGGTCAGAGCACGTCAAAGCCTAGCTAGGGAAGGATCCGGGCGACCAGAGCGCGTCAGGGCCTAGCTAGAAATGGATCTGGGTGGTCAGAGCACATCAGGGCCTAGCTAGGGATGGATCCGGGTGACCAGAGCACATCAAGGCCTAGCTAGAGATGGATCTGAGTGGTCAGAGCACGTCAGGGCCTAGCTAGGGATGGACCCGGGCGGCCAGAGCACATCAGGGCCTAGCTAGAGATGGATCTGGGTGGTCAGAGCATGTCAGGGCCTAGCTAGGGATTGATCCGGGCATCCAGATCACACAGGGCCTAGCTAGGGATGGATCCAAGTGACCAGAGAACATCAGGGCCTAGCTAAAGATGAAGATGGGTGCCACTCAATGTGCAAGGAATCTACATCTCCCCTATGGGATCGTTGCCCTGATTCTCAAGTTGGTGGCTGGCTGACAGTATTTCTAGCTGCACCAAGGCTCGGTTACCTTTGGGAATTGCCTCCCTTCTCGGTGCCCAGTTGTCTCGCCTGTGAAATGGGGATGAGGACACTTGCCAGTCTTTGCCATGTGCTTTGAGATCCACAGCTGGAAAGTGGTATATAGGAGTTCAATCTGATCATTAAAGGGACTGAAGTTAATTTCCCATTCGTTTGGGCCCACAACGCACATATGGCACATGGGAACACAGGAGCTTTCCTTGGGGTTTAGGATGCCAACTGCACCCACTTTGCTATGACACTGTTTTAACAAGTAACTCTGCATCAGCTCCCCTCTGCAGGGAACCTAGAGCACCGCTGGCAGCAGTCCCAAGGGAGATCCCAACAGCAGTAGTGAGGCCCAGGGGGCAGCTGCTTTTGCTGATAAACCCGGCAAAAGCCAAGAGCAGGAGGCACTAATGGTCTGTGCGATGCCAGCAATCACCCTGGGCAGCGAGAGGCGCCTGTCCCAGCAGCCACAGGCAGGGGTCTGCCCAGGGACTGAGACACGAAGGCTGACTGACACCAGCCCCAGTCCCTGCCCATGGAGAGCACACTGCTGCATGCTGAGGATTGAAGGTGAGTGTCACTAGCCGTGGGGCAGATCTTCAGGTTCTTACGCCTTGGTCTGAGACACCTCCTCAGGCAGTGTCCTCACACACTGGGAGTTCTGTCGAAGGAAGGACTTCAGAGTCAGTTCTTTGCGGTTTGCAGCTAGAGACACTGATGGATCAGAAAGGAGACCCAGCTCTCATCTCAGCCCCAACACATCCCTCTTTCTGTGCTCCCTCCACCCTCTTGCCCTCTGGCTAGCTGTCTCCTCTGTCTTGCCCTCTGTCTCCCTGGCAACTGGTTGTTTCCTCAGGTTCTCAGCTGCCTCTCCATCCTTTCCTGGGGGGCAGATTCTGATGCACCTTCCCAGCCCAGTGCTAAGATGTTTCACGTCTCCTGCTGATCATCTCCTCCATGGCTTTCCCTGGGAGCGGAGAGGGTATCAGCACTTTGTGGGGGTTACTGACCTCCCTCCAGGAAAGGAGTGTACATTAGAAATGCACGGAATGGAGACAAGAATCCTTACAGATTAGGAAGCAGCACTCCCTATTTCTGTGTCACAGCCTTTGCCCGAGCACTGACTGCTCTACGTTCATTTTCTCCAGACAATGGGGCTGATGGCAGTTAGGGCTCCAGCCTGTGACAGGAGACCTGGGGACTCTTCTCTGCTCAGCCTCAGTCTTGCTGGGCGACCTTGGGTACGTCACTTTGGATCATATTTTGAAAGGCATTTAGGCACATAGTGGGATTTTCAGAGGCACCCAAGCTCCTAATGTTATGTCACAGGAATTGTGTGAAGATCAACACAGAGATTGCAAGAAACTTGGACACTGCTGTAACAGGTGCGGGAGAGTACCGGGCAAGGAAGACTTTCCATTTGTACCCCAGTATCTCCCACCCCAGGCGCTGGTTACGGCTGCAGTGAGAGAGCAGCTGGCAGGGCGAATTAGGGGGTCTCTGTGGCAGCGGGGATATGGCACAGACTCTGCCTCCAGTTCCACCCAGAGCCCTCGGGCCGACTAACCTATGGGAATTGTTATTAATTGTTGCATGTTTACACAGCACCCAGCACAGTAAGGACCCAATCCCCTGGCACTGCCACAACACAACAATCAGCGCTTGATGGCCAGTAATTCATAGTTAACAGTAACAACTGGTCATTCACTATCAGCAGTTTCAGTGTGTCTGGACCAGTCACTACTGCGCTATGAATGAGAAGAGTCTGTGTGTGCATCTTCCCTGAGGGTGGTTTGATTTATGCCCTGGTCACAGCCAGGGGCAGAGTCACTTTTCAGTCTGTTCTGTGGGTCAGCATCACTCCCTCATCCCAGGCACTGCCATGGCGCCACCTCCATCCTGCCCTACCCGGAGCAGCTCGTGTGTGTGACCCTGGCCCCCATCACAGCATGGGTAGGGGCTACAGAGGGCGAGAAACCCAACATCAGCTCCCCGTGCAGTGGGGTGGGGCACGGGCTGATGCCGTCCTTGGCTATGTAAAGAGGGTAGTGGAGAACAGGACCAGGGAAGGGGTTTCACCTCTGCACAGATCCCTGGTGGAATACAGTGTGCAGGGCTGGGGGCACGGTGTAAAATGGACATTCAAAGATTTTGGAGGGTGCAGAAAAAAGCCACACAAGTGATGTGAGGGCTGGAGGAATACCCTCCGCTGAGACACTTAAAGAGCTGAGTCTGTTCAGTGTATGAAGGAGAAATGACTTGGTTACAGCATCTTGGTGCCTTCATGGGGAGAAAACCCTGGTTACCAAAGGGCTCTTTCGTCGCCCAAGGACAGGCCTAGCCAGAGCCAAGTGCTGGAAGTTAAAGGCAGGCACGTTTCAATGGGAAATAAGGAGTAGGCTTTGTTTATTTTTCTCCATGAGGGTGTCATAAATAGAAAGGGAAGGGTAATAGCCCTTATGTATGCAGTAACATAAATCCCTCCTGGCCAGAGGTACAGAATTCCCTTGCCTGTAAGAGGTTAATCAGTTGAATTAACCTAATTAGCACCTGACCAGAAGGGCCAATGGGAAAAGAAGACACAAGGAGATACAGAACAAGGACCAATGGTCTCAAGTTGCAGAGGGGCAGGTCTAGGTTGGATATTAGGAAACACTATTTCACTAGGAGGGTGGTGAAGCACTGGAATAGGTTACCTAGGGAAGTGGTGGAATCTCCTTCCTTAGAGGTTTTTAAGGTCAGACTTGACAATGCCCTGGCTGAGATGATTTAGTTGGGGATTGGTCCTGCTTTCAGCAGTGGGTTGGTCTAGACGACCCCCTGAGGTCCCTTCCAACTCTGATATTCTATGATTCTATACCAGGGGTAGGCAACCTATGGCACGCATGCCGAAGGTGGAACACAAGCTGATTTTCAGTGGCACTCACACTGCCCGGGTCCTGGCCATTGGTCTGGGGGGCTCTGCATTTTAATTTAATTTTAAATGAAGCTTCTTAAACATTTTAAAAACCTTATTTATTTTATATACAACAATAGTTTAGGAGTACTTGTGGCACCTTAGAGACTAACAACAGACTAACACGGCTACTACTCTGAAACAATAGTTTAGTTATACATTAGAGTCTTAAAGAAAGAGAGTGAATAAATGAAGACTCAGCACACCACTTCTGAAAGGTTGTCGACCCCTGTTCTATACTTTCAAATCTGGGTGGGGGGAGGTTTTGTTTGTGCTCTTTCTGTTTGTTCCCTCTCAGAGAGAGAGAGAGAGAGACCAGGGCACGAGAAAATATCTCCTAAAAACATACCTAAAATGAGCATCTAAGATTACAAAAATTGTAAGTAAAGCAAGGAAATGCTTTAGATTATCTTTTGCTTTAGCATGTGAATTTTCCCTATGCTAAGAGGTAATTTTATTCCTGTTTTGGAGAAGCAAAGTCAGAGTGGAATCCTGTGTGTTTTAAATCTTTTTATATATCCTGCTAAAGTTATCCTCCATCCTGATTTTGCAGGTGTGATTCTTTTACTTTTTTTTCAGTAAAATTCTTCTTTTAAGAACCTGTCCTAAAAAACAGGGATTTGGTTTGTGCTCCCATTGTAACCAATTGGTTGGTATATTATTCTCAAGCCTCCCCAGGAAAGGGGGTGAAGGGGCTTGAGGGGATATTTTGGGTTCCAAGTGACACCTTCCTGAATGTCTATTTAAATCACTTGGTGGTGGCAACAATACCGTCCATGGACAAGGAAAGGAATTTCTGCCTTGGGGAAGTTTTTAACCTAAACTGATGGAATATAAGCTTAGGGGGAATTTCAGGTGGGTTCCCACATCTGTAACCCAGATTTCAGAGTGGGGAGGGAACTCTGACAGAAGGTGATTATCCGTTGGAAAAAACTATCAGGGGAAGAGGTGGATTTTCATCTCCTGCTATCTCCAGATCAGGACTGGCTGCCTTTCTGGAAGGTCTGTCTCAGTCAAATACAAGTTATTGAGATCAGCGCAGGGTAAGTGAGGAAATTCTGTGGCTTTTATTACATAGGGGTTCAGCCTGGAAGATCCAATGGTCCCTTTTGCTCTTCAATCTAAAAATCTGTGAATGAAAAACATTGCGCTGTGGGGCAGAAGAGTGGTAAATTAACTGGGTGGCAGCTCCTTGGGGTGGAAGTGAAGCAGTTTCTCTGGTGTGAGAGAATATAAACCCAGCTCTCCTTTTGCAGTGGGATCTCTTATGGGATCAAATGATGGAAATCAACCCAATTTCATGGTACAGCCAAATCTTTCAATGCTCATTATACTTTCACTATCACAGGATGCAGCTCATGGAGAAAGGAGAAGGGGAAAATCAAACATCCATCACAGAATTCATCCTCCTGGGGTTCGGGGATCTCCCTGAACTGCAGACCCTTCTCTTCCTGGGTTTTCTAGTGATCTACATCGCAACCATGGCTGGGAACATCCTCATCATTGTGCTAGTTGTGACTCATCGGCACCTTCACAACCCCATGTACTTCTTCCTGGGGAACTTGTCCTGTCTGGAGACCTGCTACAGCTCCACCATCCTGCCCAGGGTGCTGGCCAGTCTCCTGACTGGGGACAGAACCATTTCTGTGGAGGGCTGCATCACACAATTTCATTTCTTTGGTTCTCTGGTAACAACAGAGTGCTCTTTCCTGGCAGCCATGTCTTACGATCGGTATTTAGCCATATGCAAACCACTGCACTATGGAACCTGTATGAACGGCAGGCTGTGCATTCAGCTAGCAGTTGGGTCTTGGATAAGTGGATTTCTAATTTGTACAATAGTCACATGTGTTATGTCACAATTAATTTTCTGCGGCCCCAATGAAATTGACCATTTCTTTTGTGATTTTACCCCACTGATTCAACTCTCCTGCAGTGACACAAGCCAGATCACACTGATTATTTATATATTTACCTTCCTAGATGCAGTTTCCCCTTTTCTACTAACTCTGACATCCTACATTTGTATCATTGCAACCATCCTGCGAATCCCGTCCACCAGCGGGAGGCAAAAGGCCTTTTCCACCTGCTCCTCTCACCTCATTGTGGTGGCAATTTTCTATGGGACCATCATGATTGTCTACATGCTACCGAAATCTGGAACCATGAGAGCTCTGAACAAAGTGTTCTCTGTCTGCTACACTGTCTTGACTCCCCTGGCTAATCCGCTCATCTACAGCCTGAGAAATAGGGAGGTCAAGAAGGCCCTGAGAAATGCTGTGAGGAGAATTGTGACCCTTACAAAGAATTCAGACTAGTTAAATTAAATGAAGATCAGTCAGTCTGGGTCTTACTGTGAAAGAAGGAGGGTCTAAGTGAGCCCGGATACAGCAATGCGGTATACAAGAGAGGTTTGTGCACACACACACACCTCTTTCTTTCTCTCTTTCTCTCTCACACACAAACAAACACAAACACAAACATAAGAGAGAGAGACAGATGGTTGGAATTTTGGCAGGGGGGACAGAAGATTTTGACTTTTCATCAAAACAACTGAAACCTGAAAAATGGAAATGTTTTGCTTTTTGGCAACTGACATTTGAAAACCTTCAGATGGAAACTGTCAAAAAAAATGCCATACACTGTTGTTGTAATTGTGTTTATCGTCAGATGTTACAGAGACAAGACAGGTGAGGTAATATCTTTTAATGGACCATCTTCTACTGGTGAAAGACACAAGCTTTCAAGCTTACTCAGAAGAGCTCTTCTTCAGGTCTGGGGAACATACTCAGAGTGTCACAGCTAGATACAAGATGGAACAGATTGTTTAGATTAACTAGTTAGAACATATTGAAAGGGATGATATCAAGTGATCACTTTGTGAATAAAGTGTTCACATCAGGTGATGGGTGTTTTTGTCTTTTATCATTTTTCAGTGAGTTCATTTGAGAGCACAGTGATTGCCTAGTTTCACCCACATAATTGTTATTGGAACATTTAGTGCACCACATGTTATGATAGGCTTCCGTAGGATCCATAGATCTTGACAGGTGTGTTCTGGTGGGTGTTGATCATTGTAGCACTGGAGACATGGCTTCTGCTTTTGCAGCTGTTGCTCTGGCCGGGTCTGGCATCACTTTGAGTAGGTGGGTTCCGGTCTGTGGAGAGCTGGCTCTGCTGATGAGGTTGGAGAAGTGAAGGGGTTGCTTGAAAGCCAGCAGGGGGGATTCAGGAAAGATTTCTTTCAGGTTGTGATCCCCACTGAGTGTAGACTGCAATTTTTTAAATGGCACATGTCACAAAATGATCACTCTACATCTGACCTCTCAGTCCTCAGCCTGAAAGGAAACAGTAGTGGGGTAGTCACCCCACTCATGCCCTGAAGGGCTTAAAACAGACCTGGAATAGGGCTGTGGTGGGGGAAAAGCTAGGCTGACTAGGGGAAGCAACCTCAGGTGCAGCCACACTTCAATCAGGCCACGGATGGCCCTATAAGAGGGCTGAGGGCCAGAGACTGACAAAACAGTATCTCTCTTCTTTCTGAGAGTGGAGGGCCTGGCTGCCTGGGAGCTGAGCAGGGTACCTGAGGTGGAGCAGTGCTGGGGAAGGGCAGAGGGAGCTGAGGAGCTCCAGCCTAGCAAAATCCCAGGCTGCAGGTCTAGTTAAGGGCCCACAAAGGATACTAGTGGGGTACCTGAAGTGGAGCAGTGCTGGGGAAGGGCAGAGGGAGCTGGGGAGCTCCAGCCTAGCAAAGCCCCAGGCTGCAAGCCTTGCTAAAGGCCAGGAAAGGTACTGGGGCTACAGAAGTGTAGCCTGGGAATAGGCAATGGCAGCTGGTCCAAACCCCCCGGCTGATGATGAGTGATTTACAGACTGAAGTCTGCCCTAGTGAGCGGGGGCTAGATGATGACTGGCAGTAGCCATTGAGGCAAGGTGGGGATAGAGGGGTGGGTGGTTCCCGTGGATGGGAAGACACAAATTGGAGGGTATTGCTGGGGCAGAACCCCAGGGTAAAGGGCACCGGGGTCCGGGAGGGACACGGGGCCAGCGGCAGGTGAGACACCAGCCTGCAGAGGGCACTCCAGGCTGGAAAAAGCTAATTCTTGAGACAACCAGCAGGAGGCACCGCAGCAGTGAGTCGGCATCCCACCACAAGTGGTGGAGAATGCGGGCATAGCTGGTCCATCCCTTACACAAGGGGCAGGGCAAGGTCTGTGGAACTATTGCCCAAATCTGAGCATTGAGGAATGGAAAGTGGAGATAATGATGGTGGACTTTTATTGGAAGGTCTGGATGACACAGCTTGCCAAGCAGCAGAGGGGGTTGTTCCTGCTGCTGCTGGAGTGGACATCCAGACCATATGGGAGACCAGGTACCAAGGGCAGGAGGCCAGGGCCTGGATCTAAGAACTGTTTCACCTGTGGGCAACCAGGACACTATAAGAAGGAGTGTCCCTACTGGGATGGAGCAAGGAGGCCCCACTCAGAAAACGCACCCCCTGTGAGGGTAACGGAGGGCCACTAAGTTGTTGAGCCTGTAAAGAGCCCAGGCATATAAGGAGGGAGTGCCCTCAGGAGACTTGGGGGCCCCGACTAGCCCTGAAGTAAGGGCTAAGCCACAAACAGACTGTGGAAGGGCCGTGGCAAAAGGAAGGCACAGGAAGTTTGCCCAGTGAGCAGGGGCTAGATGATGACTGGCAGAAGCCACTGAGGCAAGATGGGGATAGAAAGGTGGGGGTTCCCCTGGGTGGGGGTTTTACCCTGGATGAGGAGATCCAAATTGTGGGGTACTTCTGGGGTGGAACCCTAGGGTAAAAGGCACCTGGGTCCGGGAGGGACACGGGGCCAGTGGCAGGTGAGACACCAGCCTGCACAGGGCACTCTGGACTGGAAAAAGCTAATTCCTGAGACACTCAGCAGGTGGCACCACAGCAGTGAGTTGTCGCCCCACCACAGAAACTTGCACAACCCTGTCCAAAGATGAACCTGGGAATGTAAATTCATAACTCTGCTACACACTAAAAGGCATGGACTGAACAGAGACACTAGATTTATGGCTTATTATCACAAACTCTAGCTAACAAATAACCCCAAAAAACACAATCTAAGCGTAATATACTGAATAGATTGGATATGAATATCAGATTCTCACCCTTAGGCCCTGTCTACACTGGAAAGTTTCTGCGCAGTTGTTATAAACAGATGGTTAAGGGTTAATGTCTCTTTTACTTGTAAAGGATTAAGAAGCTCAGTGAACCTGGCTGACACCTGACCAGAGGATCAATGGAGGGACAAGATACTTTCAAATCTTGGCGGAGGGAAGTCTTTGTTTGTGCTGGGTTTTTTTTTGTTCTCTCTTGGGGATAAGAGGGACCAGACGTGCAACCAGATCTTTCTCTAATCTTTCTGAAACAGTCTCTCATGTTTAAAATAGTAAGTACTAGCTAGAAAAGGCGAATTAGGCTTATGTTTGTTTTTTTAACTTGTGAATGTGTATTTTGCTGGAAGGATATTTTACCTCTATTTGCTGTAACTTGTATCCTAGGCTAGGGGGGAGGGAGTCCCTCTAGTCTATATAAGCTGAAGACCCTGTAAACATTTTCCATCTTGATTTTACAGAGATAATTTTTACTTTTTTCTTTCTTTAATTAAAAGCTTTCTCTTTTAAGAACCTGATTGGTTTTTTTCCCTTTGTTTAGGACCCAAGGGGATTGGGTCTGAACTCACCAGGGATTAGTGGAAGACAGGAGGTCGGGGGAAGGTTAATTCCTCTCTGTTTTAGGTTCCAAGAAGTTTGGGTCACAGTAATCTCTCAGGGTAACCCAGGGAGGGGGAAAGTCTGGGAGGGGGAAAGGAGGCGGAATGGTTTATTTCTCCTTGTTTTAAGACCCAAGAGGTTTGGGTCTTGGGTTTCCAAGGGAAGGTTTTGGGGGACAGGGAGTGTACCAGACACTGGAATTTCTGGTTGGTGGCAGCGCTATCAGATCTAAGCTAGGAATTAAGCTTAGAAGAGTACATGCAGGTCCCCACTTGTAGGCGCTAAAGTTCACAGTGGGAAAAATACCTTGACATGGTGTGCAGCGGTGGGATGTAAAAGCAAAAGTCAGTAGGATTTTTTTTTCTCTCCTTTCTAACTGCTTGGATACAGCCTAAGAGGAGTGAGTTTAAAAGCAAAAGCCAGTGAGTTTTCTTTTCTCTCCTTTCTGGCTGTTCGGATAGCAGCCTGAGAGCAGAGGTGTTACGTTTTTTAAGAAGGGTCTTTGTTAAAAAGGAGGTGCAAGCTGTGAGTCAGCAGAAACCAGCAAAAGGCATTTGCAAATGAATTGTTTTTTTTTACTTTCTAACTGTTTGGGCATAGATATTTAGAAAGTCTCTGTTAACCAAGCAGCCCTGAGGAAGCAGCCTGAGCTGCAGCATTCCAGTCAATGAGCTGCATAGGTAGCGTGGCCAGCACAAGAAAAAAAAACAGCACAAACAAAGACTTCCCTTCACCAAGATTTGAAAGTATCTTGTCTCCCCATTGGTCCTCTGGTCAGGTGTCAGCCAGGTTCACTGAGCTTCTTAACCCTTTACAGGTAAAAGAGACGTTAACCCTTAACCACCTGTTTTTGACAGCAGTAAAGCAGCTTTCTGCACTGTAACTCCCTAGGTGTACACACTGCCAAGCCACTTAGTGCACAGAAACTGTGCAGTTGTAGCACTTTAAAAAAAAACACCCCGACAAGAGGCGTAGAGCTTTCTCCGCTGGGGCTATGGTGCTGTGGTGCCAGTGTAGACATTGTGGCAATTACAGCACTGTGATTGGCCTCCGGGAGGTGTCCCACGAAACCTGTTCTCACCTCTCTGGTCTTCGGTTTGAACTCTACTGCCCTGCCCTCCGGTGACCAGCCATCAGCCCCAACCCATAAATTCCTTTGGAAATTTGAAAGTCTTCTTCCTGTTTGCTCGGTGATGTGTGCAGTGATCTCAGTGCATCTTTCCATGTGGCCACGACGGCTCCACGCACCAGGCAATCCCCTGCTTGGAGCAATGCTGAGCTACCGGACCCCATCAGCATTTGGGGAGAGGAGGCTGTGCAGTCCCAGCTGGCTCCAGCTGTAGGAATTATGATACCTATGGACAGATTTCAGGATGCATCATAGAAAAGGGCCATGACCGGGACACATTGCAGTGCAGGGTCAATGTGAAGGAGCTGTGGAATGCCTACTACAAGGCAAGGGCAGCAAACCACTGCTCTGGTGCTGCGCCCATGAGCTGCTGGTTCTACAAAGAGCTGGACGTGATACTCAGTGGCAACCCCACCTCCACTGTGAAGGCCCCTGTGGATCCTTCATTGGCTCGTGTGCCAGTCAAGAGTGGACCCAGCCAGAAGGAGGAAATCTTGGACGAGGTTGTGGAGGAGGAGGGGCAGGGGGACCCAGAGGCAGAGGATGACTCGGAGGCCAGAGATGCATGCAGCCAGGAGTTCTTTTCTGCCCCAGAGGAGGCTAGCCAGTCAGAGCTTGGCGAAGCACAAACAGGAGAGGAGGCCCCTGGTAAGTGGATCTGATTTGGGGAATCGCTGAAGTGAGTTGTTGGGGGTAGGAGGGCAGGCAGGTTGCAGAAAGCAGGCTTGTCTCCCACCGCAAGCCTAGTCTGAGCGGCGGAACAGGCTGTTGATTGACTCCCTCACTTCACAGGATTCTCCTTCAGAGATCTCCAGGAAACTCATGGAGATACTGGGCAATCTGCTGCTGCAGGTTCATCAGCAGAGTTCATTTGTTTCTTGCCCGATTAACAGTAACTTTCCCACACCACTGTGCCATCACGGGGATGACCATTGCTGCACACCAGCGAGCCACATAGGGGCCAGGGAGGAAGCCACAGGCTTGGAGAAGACCCTCCCTTGATTCCCTGCTCACCCTCAGCAGTGAGAGATCTTCCATAATGATCGCCTCCTGTGGAAAGTGTGGGGACAAGAATGATTATTAGGCACACCCCACAATGCTGGATCGCCAAGAGCCACATGCCCAGTGTAGAGCAGGGTCCAGGAAGAGTGATTTACCCTGGCCCTGCGACTCACCTTTTTGGGGGTCTTGTGCCTCATGTTTGCTTGCCTAGGGTCAACCAGTTAGTGACAGGTGTGTGATTACTGGCTGTGTTTTAAAGCACTGAATCAGTGTCTGTGTTGCAAACAATACTGCTTCTGTAAAATTATGCATTTAACCTTCACAGAGAGGATCTTGGGAGCACAGCCTCCTTCTTTGTTATCAGCTGTGGAATGGCTGGGCAGAATTAGAAATCAGCCAAGAAGAGATAAGGAGGACTTTCTGTGTGGGGTTATGAAGCCAAGAAACAGGAACTGGGGAAGTGGTGGGACAGCGAGAAGAAGGACCAAAAGGAGAATGCGGTGTGCCAGAATGAAGCCATGGAGTGGCTCTTATATGTTATGGAGCACCAAGTGGACATGCTCCAGACGATAATAGCTCTTCAAACTGAGCAGCTCTATGCCCACCCTCCTTTGCAGCTGCTGTCGCAAAACTCTTTCCCATGCACCCCACAGACAAGGCCAAAAAACTCTTATCAGCCTTCTGGCTTCAGTCCTCTCCCTCACAGTCCAGCACTGTGGACTCCCACTACCCACTGCACTCAACACCCATCCCTCTGCAGTTTGGTCCTGCTGAAGTACAGTACCCGCTGCATTGTACTCCAAAGAAGAATGTTGGATGTGATCCTTGAACATACACAAATCTTTAACCATCCTCCTGGGACCTTCCCTTCCCACATCCCCCTGATGTATTTTTTCGTTTGACTCTCTCCTCTGGTGGTTGTTTTTTAATAAAAGAATTGTGTTGGTTTGAAAGCAAGCTTTATTCTATTAATTGAAAGCAAAAAGAGCCCTGCAAAGCAACATACATTTATGTTAAAACCCCTTCTTGCATCATGTGCACCAAGCACCTCCTGGCATTACAAGCACTGCACTCCTGAGCATAGCAACAAATATTAGCAGCTTTCAGCTTTAAATTGCTGCCCCAAGGTATCCCTGACCCTTATGGCCCCACGTTATGGCCTTCTAATAGCCCTGGTCTCTGGCTCTTCAAATTCAGCCTCTAGGCACTGAGCCTCTGTGGTCCAGCCCTGAGTGAAGCTTTCATCCTTCCTTTCCAAATATTATGAAACGTACAGCATGCAGCTATAAGCATAAGAATGTGGTCATTGGCCAGGTCCAGCTTCCCACAGAGGCAGTGCCAGCAGGCTTTTAAATGGCCAAAAGCACACTCAACAGTCATTCTGCACTTGCTCAGCCTGTTGTTGAACTGCTCCTTGCTGCTGTCAAGTTGCCCCATGAATGGTTTCATAAGCCATGGCAGTAAGGGGTAGGCAGAGTCTCCCAGGATCACAATGAGCATTTCGACCTCCCCTACGGTGGTCTTCCAGTCAGGGAAGAAAGTCCAAGCTTGCAGCTTCCTGAACAGGCCAGTGTTCCAAAGGATGCATACGTCATGTACTTTTCTGGACCAGCCTACATTAATGTCTGTGAATTGCCCACAGTGATCCACAAGCACCTGGAGAACCATTAAGAAATACCCCTTGCAATTAATGTACTTGGTGGCTAGGTGGTCTGGTGTCAAAATTGGAATATGTGTGCTATCTACCATCCCTCCAGTTAGGGAAGCCCATTTGTGCAAAGCCATCCACAATTTCATGCACGGTGCCTGGAGTCACAGTCTTTTGGAGCAGGATGCGATTAATGGCCTTGCACACTTCCATCAACACGAATCCCATGGTCGACTTTCCCACTCCAAACTGATTAGCAACCAATTGGTAGCAGTTTGGAGTAGCCAGCTTCCACAGTGCAATTGCCACCTGCTTCTCCAATGACAGGGCAGCTCTCATTCTCGTGTCCTTGTGCAGGGTGAGCTCATCACACAGTCCCATGAATGTGGCTTTCCTCATCCAAAAGTTCTGAAGCCACTGCCCATCATCCCATATCTGCACAACAATGTGATCCCACCACTTAATGCTTGTTTCCCAAGCCTAAAAGTGGCGTGCCACATATCATAAACCTAGTCCCAGATTTGGACCTTAGCGTCCAAAATATGGGGGTTAGCATGAAAATCTCCAAGCTTAGTTACCAGCTTGGACCTGGTAAAGCTGCCACCACCCAAAAAATTAGAGTGTTTTGGGGCACTCTGGTCCCCCCAAAAACCTTCCCTGGGGATCCCAAGACCCAAATCCCTTGAGTCTCACAACAAAGGGAAATAAACCTTTTCCCTTCCCCCCTCCAGGTGTTCCTGGAGAGACACACAGAAGCAAGCTCCGTGAATCTAAACAGAGGGAGTCCACCCTCTCTATTTCCAATCCTGGAAACACAAGCACTTCCCTCTTCACCCAGAGGGAATGTAAAGTCAGGCTAGTAAATCTAACACAGACAGATTTCCCCCTGACTTCTTCCTCTCACCAATTCCCTGGTGAGTACAGACTCAATTCCCTGGAGTTCCCCCGTAAAGAAAAACTCCAACAGGTCTTAAAAAGAAAGCTTTATATAAAAAGAAAGAAAAATACATAAAAATGGTCTCTCTGTATTAAGGTGACAAATACAGGGTCATTTGCTTAAAAGAAATATGAATAAACAGCCTTATTCAAAAAGAATACAATTCAAAGCACTCCAGCAACTATAGACATGTAAATACAAAAGAAAAAACAATAACCCCTATTGTTTTTATGATCTCTGTACTCACAACTTGGAAACAGAAGATTAGAAAGCAGGAAATAGAAATCCCCTCATAGCCGAGAGAGAGTCAGACAGAAGACCAAGAACAAAAGACTCACACACAAACTTCCCTGCACCCAGAGTTGAAAAAATCCTGTTTCCTGATTGGTCCTCTGCTCAGGTGCTTCAGATACTTATTTCCAGGTGAAAGAGACGTTAACCCTTAGCTATCTGTTTATGACACCAAGGTAGTCAGCACCTCCGTGAATGCCACAAGCAATCGCATGTCGTAGCTACTATGTGTGGCAAGATCAATATCTTGCACCTTGTCATAAACATATAGGTACAGGTAGCATAAAATCCCTCCTTTACCTGTAAAGGGTTAAGAAGCTCAGATAACCTAGTTGACATCTGACCAAAAGGACCAATAAGGGGAGAAGATGCTTTCAGATTTGTGCGGGAAGGCTGGTTTTTTGGTCTCTTTGTGTGTTCTCTCCAGGTCAGTGAGGAACCAGGGCAGGGAAAATACATCTCCCTAAGCCATATCTGAACTAAGCATCCAATATTATAGAAATAGTAAGTAATAGCAAGGAAATGCGTTAGATTATCTTTTGTTTTAGCTTGTGAATTTTCCCTGTGCTAAGAGGGAGGCTTATCCCTGTTTTAGTAACTTTAAAGTTTTGCTTAGAGGGGAAATCCTCTGTGTTTTGAATCTGATTACCCTGTAAATTACCTTCCATCCTGATTTTATAGAAGTACTTCTTTTGCTTTTTCTTCATAATAAAGTTCTGTTTTTTAAGAATCTGTTTTTAATGTCCTAAAAACCCAAAGGTCTGGTCTGTGCTCACCTTGGTTACTCTCAAACCTCCCCAGGAATGGGGGTGAATGGGCTTTGGGGGATATTTTGGGGAAACAGGAACTCCATGTGGTTCTTTTCCTGAATTTTTGTCTAACTCACTTGGTGGTGGCGGCAGTACTCATCCAAAGACAAGGAAGGATTTGTGCCTTGAGGAAGTTTTTAACCTAAGCTGGTAGAAATAAGCTTAGGGGGTCTTTCATGCGGGTCCCCACATTTCTACCCCAGAGTTCAGAGTGGGAAGGGAATCTGACACACCTTTTGCCTTTATAATTTAAGGAATAACTCCACTGCCACTCGTGGTGTGTTGGTCAGCGCAAACAGCGTACTGACCATTCCAGTCAACAATTCGGGATCCATCCCTGCAGCCTGAAGAGGCAAGGTGCACAGTACACAAACTGTTGAAAGATGGCACCAAATGCAGACAGAGGCACAGGGATTTCTGGGATGCAAAGCAATGCATCACGGGTCTTTAGGACTGGACCCAGGATGCCCCAGGACCCCCTTCACCTTCCCACAAGTCTTAGTGGCAGAAGAGAAAGAGGTGCTTTGTGGGATAGCTGCCCAGAGTGCACCACTCCAAATACCGCTGCAACTGCCGCAAGTGTGAACGCTCTATTGTGCCGGCAGCTGACAGTGTGAACACACAACAGTGGTTTCCCTTCAGCGCTTTCTGAGCAGCGCTGTAATTGTCGGTGCTGTAACTTTGCCAGTGTAGACGTGCCCTAAGAGATGATATAAGCAGGCAGCAGAGTCTTAAGGGGCAAGCTGCATTTGCTTACAGCTTGGAATTCCCAGGTGTTCCAGTCACAGGCTAAAAATCCCTTTAGCCTGAGTCAAGCACTTCCCCCAGTTCAGTCTTTGTCCCTCAGGTGTTTCCAGGTGTGGTGTTGTAGGGAGAGTGAGGTACCATCATGATGTCATATCCCCCTTTTGTATCTTCTTCTTCTTCCTCTTCCTACTTGCTGGAAAGCTCTTTTGCTGTGACCTGGGTGAAATGGTTCCCATTGTATAGTGCTAGTTCAATAAACCCACTTCTTTAAACCTCCTACACCACCACCACCACCATCCTCAAACCACTTCCAACCCCCAAACCTCCATCTGTCTTCACCCCAGCCCCACCTCCCACTGCCCCACAACCCATACTCCCCCCTGGGCCCTTCTGTAGCCCCCAATACCCAGGTCCATATACCCTACACATCAGCCCAAATGCCCCCAACTCCTGGCTGCAACAATTCCCCCCTCCCTTCTTCAGCTGCTCCTGTCCCTGAGGCTCACCCCGGAACTCCCCGCATGGCTCCTCACCTCTTTACCCTGGCACCAGCATCCCACCTTCACTGTGTGCTGGGCAGGGGAACTTTCCCCTCCCTAGTCCTCCCCTTGCTTTTCCCCTTGAGGTGGTCGGGCAGCTCAGCCCCCACTCACTCAGAGGAGCCACCAGAGCAAATCTGTGAGTCATGAGAGCCAATGGGCTGGAGCAGGGAGCTGAGCCCAGCCCCAGAGGACACTGATGTGGCGTGAACAGGGGGAAGGCTGGCTCTCCAAGCCCCATTTCCCCTCGCTGGGGCATCATCTCTGTACCAGGCCAGGGTAGAGACAGCGAAAGCAGGGCCTGGCAATTCTACTGAGCTCCCCAAAGAAGATCTTTACCACCCCCCAGGACACTGGCTCTAAGGGAGCAATCCCGGCTGGCTTGTTCTGGCCTCTGCTGAGCAGGAGATCAGACTAAAATGACCAGAATCGACTTTTTTCACCTTAAAATCTGTGAATCTCCCAGCTCCCCTCCCCTCAGGAAGACTGGGTTAACAGGGAAGCATGACTCTTGCAAGGTGGAGAGAAGGTTGCAAACAAGACACGAGAAGTCATTCTTCCGCTTTACTCTGCGCTGGTTAGGCCTCAACTGGAGTATTGTGTCCAGTTCTGGGCACCGCATTTCAAGAAAGATGTGGAGAAATTGGAGAGGGTCCAGAGAAGAGCAACAAGAATGATTAAAGGTCTTGAGAACATGACCTATGAAGGAAGGCTGAAGGAATTGGGTTTGTTTAGTTTGGAAAAGAGAAGACTGAGAGGGGACATGATAGCAGTTTTCAGGTATCTAAAAGGGTGTCATCAGGAGGAGGGAGAAAACTTGTTCACGTTAGCCTCCAATGATAGAACAAGAAGCAATGGGCTTAAACTGCAGCAAGGGAGATTTAGGCTGGACATTAGGAAAAAGTTCCTAACTGTCAGGGTAATCAAACACTGGAATAGATTGCCTAGGGAAGTTGTGGAATCTCCATCGCTGGAGATATTTAAGAGTAGGTTAGATAAATGTCTATCGGGGATGGTCTAGACAGTATTTGGTCCTGCCATGAGGGCAGGGGACTGGACTCGATGACCTCTCGAGGTCCCTTCCAGTCCTAGAGTCTATGAGTCTATGAGTCTATAAGGTGGGCGAGGTGAGTCCAGGGACCCCTCGCTCTCTCCTGACTCCTGCTCAGCTGAGTAGAAAAGAGCACAGTGAAAACCACAGTGATCTCCTGGGGCACAGACCATTCCTCTCCCCTCTCTGGAAACAGCCTAGGACTGAGCAGTGCACCTACACGCTAGTAATAAACCATAAACCTTGAACATTGGCAGGGAGTCTATAGTGCGACAGAGATGGGGCTTGTTAAGGACTCCACATACAAAGCTGAACAAAGGATGGCAGCCTGCAGTGTGCAACAGCAACTCATATTGGTCCTACAAAGCCCATGAACAATACAGATTCTTGAGCGCCAGCCCCCCGCTCCCAGTCTGTTCACTTACTATTTATCAGAGCTGGTGACAACTTTTCAGCAACAGCAAATTCCAAGAGAAATTGAATTTTGATTAAACAGTTTTTTCATGGAAAATGTCTCCATCCCTCACAGATGTTGATTATTTTTTTTACCAGAAAACTGAAAACACTGCAGCCAATTATTTTTCCAGTTTCCAGCTGAAAGTTTTTAAATTCCGCCCACCAAAAAACAAGACATTTTCATTTTCCACATTTTCTGCCACCCTCTCCCCCTGAAATATATTTTCAGCTACCTCTATTCTTTATAAATATGTATATGCACAAGTATGTCGTTCATACAGCACTTTTGTATCTGGGCCACTTGGCCGTGCTGCTTTGACAACAGAAACCTAATGGATCGAGACTCATTTCATTCAACTAGTTTGGATTCTTTATAAGGGTTACAGCTCTCCTCGCAATATTTATCAAAGCCTCCTTGACCTCTCTGTTTCTCAGGCTGTAGATGAGCGGATTGGCCAGGGGAGTCAGGACTGTGTAGCAGACAGAGAACACTTTGTTCAGGGCTCTCAGGGTGCCGGATTTCGGTATCATGTAGACAACCATGATGGTCCCATAGAAAAGTGCCACCACAATGAGGTGAGAGGAGCAGGTGGAAAAGGCCTTTTGCCTCCCGGTGGTGGACGGGATTTGCAGGATGGTCACAATGATACACATGTAGGATGTCAGGGTTAATAGAAAAGGAGAAACTATATCTAGGAAGGAAAATATATAAATAACTGGTGTGATCTGGCTGATGTCGCTGCAGGAGAGTTGAATCAGTGGCATAAAATCACAAAAGAAATGGTCCATTTCATTAGGGCCGCAGAAAATTAACTGTGGCATAAGACACATGAATAATGTACAAGCTAGAAATCCACTTATCCAAGACCCAGCTGCTAGCTGGAGGCACAGCCTGCCATTCATAAGGGCTCCATAGTGCAGCGGTTTGCATATGGCCAAATACCGATCATAAGACATCACTGTCAGGAGATAACACTCTGTAGTTACCAGAGAACCAAATAAAACCAATTGTGTGATGCAGCCCTCCACAGAAATGGTTCTGTCCCCAGTCAGGAGACTGGCCAGCATCCTGGGCAGGACAGTGGAGATGTAGCAGGTCTCCAAGCAGGACAAGTTCCCCAGGAAGAAGTACATGGGGCTGTAAAGGTGCTGATCAGCCACAACTAGCGCCACAATGAGGATGTTCCCAGCCACGGTTGCAATGTAGATAACTAGGAACATCAGGAAGAGAAGGAGCTGCAGCTCGGGGAGATCCCCAAATCCCAGGAGGATGAATTCCGTGATGGACGTTTGATTTTCCCCTTCTTCTTTCTTCATGAGCTGCATCCTGTGACAGTGAAAAAGTAACGAGCATCGAAAGATTTGGCTGTACCAGGAAATTGGATCAATTTCCATCATTTGATCCCCTAAGAGTTTCCACTGCAAATGGAGAGTTGGGATTATATCGGGGGTAGCCAACCTATGGTATGAGTGCCGAAGGTGACACACGAGCTGATTTTCAGCCGCACTCACACTGCCTGGGTCCTGTGATGTGCGTCTGGGTCTAGCACCCAGACCTTGGCTCTAACTGTGCCTGTCCCTGGGGGTTTGAAAGAGCCCTTTGGTAACCAGTTGTTTCTCCCCACGAAGGTGCTGAGACCTCTACTCAAGTCAATTCTCCTTGACAGGGCCAGCTCCAGGCCACAGCGTGCCAAGCGCGTGCTTGGGGCAGCACGCCACGGGGGGGCACTCTGCCGGTTGCTGGGAGGGCGGCAGGCGGCTCCGGTGGACCTGCCACAGGCATGGCTGTGGATGGTCCGCTGGTCCCGCGGCTCCTGTGGACATCCTGCAGACACGCCTGCGGCAGCTTGATCGAAGCCGCGGGACCAGCTGACCGTCCGCAGAAATGCCTGCGGGAGGTCCACCGGAGTCGCGGGACCGGCGAGCGGCAGATCGCCCCCCGCGGCATGCCACCGTGCTTGGGGCGGCGAAATTGCTAGAGCATTGCTTGATACACCAAACAGCCCCAGCTCTTTAAGTCTCCCACTGCAGGGTATTTCCTTCAGCCCTCACATCATTTGTGTGGCTTTTTTCTGCACCCTCCAAAATCTTTCAATGTACATTTTACACTGTGCCCCCAGCCCTGCACATGGCATTCCAGTGTCGGTGGCACCAGTGCTCTCTAAAGGGGTGAAAATTCCTCTCTGCTTCTGTTCTCTGCTCCCCTGTTTATACAGCAAAGGATGATGTCAGCCCGTGGCCCTCAGCACAGCTTTGGGAGCTGATGTTGGGTTACTTGCCCTCTGTAGCCCCTACCCATGCTGCGATGGGGCCAGGGTCACACACACAAGCTGCCCCCTGGGAAGGGCAGGAGGGATGTGGCGCCATGGCAGTGCCTGCGATGAGGGAGTGACAGTGACCCACAGCACAGACTGGAAAGTGACTCTGCCCCTGGCTGTAACCAGACATAAATCAAACCACCCTCGGGGCAGATGCACACACAGAGTCCTCACGTTCATAGTGCAGTAGTGACTGGTCCAGACACACAGAAACTGCTGATAATGAATTACCAGCTATTACTATTAACTATGAATTACTGCCATGCAGAGGACACCTGATCCTGGTCTGGGTCTTTTATTGACCCCTAAGGCGTGGTCTCAGGGCTTGCATTCAAGATATCTCTGGTCACAAGGCCAGGGCCTTCGCAGAGTACTTGGGGCATCTTCCTGAGACCCTCACTCACACCGGTCTGTCGACCTGAACTTTCCTTCTGACACACCAAACCAGAAGTCTTCCTTTATAACCTACCTAGTCACTTCTAGTGATTCTTCCCAGGGAACCAGAACCCAAAGGCATCAGGCATGTCTGGCAGCAAAGTTCGAATAGAGCATCTGACTCACCCAAATCCCGAGCCTACAGACAGTCCTCCACCAGAAACCCACTATAGGGATTTCAAAAGGTCTCTTATCTTTTCGAGAGGTCAGGGGTCTGGTGGGGAATGGTCCACGGTCTTTGGGGTCTCAGGGGTCTTCATCTAATCCGATTCAAGGCACCAAATGATGTGGAAAAATCAATCCACATGTTGTCTTTTTAATCAGATCAGCCTGAGGCCTTTTTATTGATTACAAGCGTGCAGGGGAGAACTGTTAAGGAAAAGAGCCTCCTCTAAGCTGGTTATAGACAGCCTTATAAAGCTTAAAACCACAATCTTAATATGCAAGTTACATACATCATTTTCTTAGTAACTAGTTACAAAACATTGCAAGGCTAAAGCTGATTGGAGCAAGAGTAAATTTCTTTCACATTAGGCTTTTCCTGTTATTGCTTATCTGTTCTATGCATGTTGACAGTAAGGGATATGACAAAACTGTTATTCAGTCAAGGACTGTTAGGTACTTTCCACTGCCTCCTCTGTGCCCCCGCCCCCTGTTGCTCATCTGGCCAGCCCTGGCCACTTGACATGAGGCCTGGGCCTACATGGCCTTGGATAACACTGGATTTTCCCTTACACTGTCAACCACTGATCATTGTATTGTAGCAGTGCCAGGGGATCAGGTCCTTACTGCACTGGGTGCTGTGTAACCATCCAACAATTAGTAACAATTCCCACCTGCTAGTCGACCCGAGGTTGCTGGGTGGAACTGGAGGCAGAGTCTGTGCCGTATCCCAGCTGCCACAGGGACCCCTAACTCAGCCCTGCTCAATGCTCTCTCACTGCAGTGGCTTCTGAAAATTCCACTATGTGCCTAAATACCTTTCAAAATATGATCCAAAGTGACTTACCCAAGGTTGCCCAGCAAGGCTGAGGCTGAGGCTGAGCAGAGAAGAGTCCCCAGATCTCCTGTCACAGGCTGGGGCCCTAATCACCATGTAACCCACGCTCTGGAGAAAATGAAGTTAGAGCAGCCAATGCTCCGGGAAAGGTTGTGACACCACAGACACAGGGAGCGCTGCCTCATGATCTGCAAGGATTCCAGTCTCCATTCCATGCATTTCTAACATACATCACTTTCCTGGGGGGAGATCAGTAACACCCACAAAATGCTGAGAGCCTCTCTGCTCCCACAGAAAGCCATGAAGGAGATGCTCAGCAGGAGAAACGAAACATCTCAGCACTAGGCTGGGAAGTTGCATCAGAATCTGACCCCCCAGAAAAGGCTGGAGAGGCAGCTGAGAAGCAGCTGAAAATCTGAAGGTCCCTGAGCAAACAATGAGGTGTCCAGACGAAAGAGGGAATAGCCAGCCAGAGGGCAAGAGTGTGCGAGGAGCACAGACAGAGGGATGTGTAAGAGCTGAGATGAGACGTGGGTCTCTTTTCTGATTCATCAGTGTCTCTAGTTGCAAACCGCAAAACAACAGACTCCGAAATCCTTCCTCCAGCAGAGCTCCCAGTGTATGAGGACACTGCCTGAGGGAGTGTCTCAGACCAAGGGCTGCATAGGCGTAAGAACCTGAAGATCTGCCCCAAGGCTAGTGACACTCACCTTCAATCCTCAGCATGCAGCAGTGTGCTCTCCATGGGCAGGCACTGGGGCTGGTGTCAGTCAGCCTTCACGTCTCACTTCCTGGGCAGACCCCTGCCTGTGGCTGCTGGGACAGGTGCCTCTTGCTGCCCAGGGTGATTGCTGGCATCGCACAGACCCTTAGTGCCTCCTGCTCTTGGCTCTTGCCAGGTTTATCAGTGAAAGCAGCTGCCCCCTGGGCCTTACCACTGCTGTTGGGATCTCCCTTGGGACTACTGCTGGCGATGCTCTGGGTTCCCTGCAGAGGGGAATTGATGCTTTGTTACATGTTTTAACAGTGTAACATCATAAGAAAGGCCATATGGGGTCAGACCAAAGCTCCATCTAGCTCAGTGTCCTGTCATCCAACAGTGGCCGGTGCCAAGTGCTTCAGAGGGAATGAACAGAATAGGCCAACTGTCGAGTGATCCGTCCCCTGCGATCCAGTCCCAGCTCCTGGCAGTTAGAAGTTCAGGGACACTCAGAGCCTGGGGTTGGGTCCCTGACCCTCTTGGCTAATAGCCATTGATGGCTTGTCCTCCATGGACTTATCTTGTCCTCATTTCAACCCTGTTATTCTTTTGAGCTTTACAACATCCCCTGGCAATGAGTTCCACGGGTTGACGGTTCAATGTTTGTCTGCCAGAGGTCAGACTCCAGCTGGTCTCTGCAATGTTACCCCAAGCAGGTAAGTTCATGGGACCTGAAGGTTACAGGGGCTGCTCCTTGCTGGTTGCCCAGAGTGGGGAGAACCACCACTTGCTCCGTGGTTTTGTGGCTTCCTTATTATGCCACCGAAAGCTTTGGTGGCATAATAAGCGCTCCAGTTTTAGACATAGACTGAATCTCCACCCAGATGTCAGGGCCTAGCTAGGGTTGGATCCGGGCAGCCAGAGCACATCAGGGCCTAGCTAGGGATGGATCCGGGCAGCCAGAGCACATCAGGGCCTAGCTAGAGATGGAGCCAAGTGACCAGAGAACATCAGGGCCTAGCTAGAGATGGAGCTGGGTGGCGCTCAATGTGCAAGGAATCTACATGCCCCCATGGGATTGTTGCCCTGATGCTCAAGTTGGTGGCTGGCTGACAGTGCTTCTAGCTACACCAAGGCTCGGTTACCTTTGGGAATTGCCTCCCTTCTCGATTCCCAGTTGTCTCGCCTGTGAAATGGGGATGAGGACACTTGCCACCCTTTGCCACGTGCTTTGAGATCCACAGCTGGAAAGTGGTATATAGGAGTTCAATCTGATCATTAAAGGGATTGAAGCTAATTCCCCATTCGCTTGGGCCCTTCATGCACATACAGCACATGCGAACACAGGAGCTTTTCTTGGGAATTTGGATGCCAACTGCACCCGCTTTGATATAACACTGTTTTAACAAGTAACTCTGAATCAGCTCCCCTCTGCAGGGAACCCAGAGCATCGCCAGCAGCAGTCCCAAGGGAGATCCCAACAGCAGTGGTAAGGCCCAGGGGGCAGCTGCTTTCACTGATAAACCCAGCAAAAAGCCAGAGCAGGAGGCACTAACGGTCTGTGAGATGCCAGCAATCACCCTGCACAGCAAGAGGCGCCCGTCCCAGGTAGGGTGACCAGATGTCCCGATTTTATAGGGACAGTCCCAATTTGGGGGTCTTTTTCTTATATAGGCTCCTATTATACCCCATCCCTGTCCCGATTTTTCACATTTGCTGTCTGGTCACTCTAGTCCCAGCAGCCACAGGCAGGGGTCTGCCCAGGGACTGAGACACGAAGGCTGACTGACACAAGCCCCAGTCCCTGCCCATGGAGAGCACACTGCTGCATGCTGAGGATTGAAGGTGAGTGTCACTAGCCTCAAGGCGGATCTTCAGGTCCTTACGCCTACGCAGCCCTTGGTCTGAGACACCCTCTCGGGCAGTGTCCTCACATGCTGGGAGCTCTGCTGGAGGAAGGATTTCAGAGTGGGTTGCTTTGTAGTTTGCAGCTACAGACCCTGATGGATCAGAAAGGAGACCCACATCTCACGTCAGCCCTTACACATGCCTCTGTCTGTGCTCCCCGCACCCTCTTGCCCTCTGGCTGGCTATTCCCTCTCTGTCTCCCTGGTAGCTTGTTGTTTGCTCAGTGACTCTGCCTCTCAGGATCTCAGCTGCCTCTCCACCCTTTTCTGGGGGGCAGATTCCAATACACCTTCCTGGCCCACTGCTGAGATGCTTCATGAGTGCCTCCTCCATGGCTTTCCGTGGGAGCGGAGAGACTATCAGCATTTTGTGAGTGGTACTGAGCTCCCCTCAGGAAAGGGGTGTAGGTTAGAAACGCACTGCATGGAGACAAGAATCCTTACAGATCGGGACGCAGTGACCCATGTCTGTGTCACAGCCTTTTCCCGAGCACTGACTGCTCTCCCTTCATTTTCTCCATATCGTGGGGCAGATGGCAGTTAGAGCTCCAGCCTGTAACAGAAGACCTGGGGTCTCTTCTCTGCTCAACTGCTGGGTGACCTTCGGTAAGTCACTTTGGATCATATTTTGAAAGGTATTTACTCACCTCGTGGGATTTTCAGAAGCACCCAAGCTCCCAATGTTATGTCGCAGGAGTGGTGTGAAGATCAACACATTAGAGATTGTGAGAAGCTTGGACACTGCAGTAACAGGGGCAGATGAGTACCGGGCACAGGCAGACTTTCCATTCTCCCCCCCGTATCTCCCACCCCAGGCCCAGGTACTGCCTTGGTCACAGCCAGGGGCAGAGTCACTTTTCAGTCTGTTCTGTGGGTCAGCGTCACTTCCTCATCACAGGCACTGCCATGGCGCCACCTCCCTCCTGCCCTTCCCGGGGGGCAGCTCGTGTGTGTGACCCTGGCCCCCATCACAGCATGGGTAGGGGCTACAGAGGGCGAGAAACCCAACATCAGCTCCCCGAGCGGTGGGGTGGGGCACGGGCTGACGCAGTCTTGGCTGTGTAAACAGGGGAGCAGAGAACAGGAGCAGGAAGGGGGTTTCACCTCTGCACAGATCCCTGGTGACACCAATGCTGGAATACAGTGTGCAGGGCTGGGGGCACGGTGTAAAATGGACTTTGAAAGATTTTGGAGGGTGCAGAAAAAAGCCACACAAGTGATGTGAGGGCTGGAGAAAATTCCCTCCAGTGAGAGACCTAAAGAGCTTGGGCTTTTTGGTGTATCAAGGAGATGTGACTTGATTACAGCATCTTGATGTCTTCACGGGGAGAAAACCCTCATTACCAAAGGGCTCTTTCATCACCCAGATACAGGCCTAGCCAGAGCCAAGGGCTGGAAGCTGAAGCCAGGCACATTACAATGGGAAATAAGGCACAGGTTTTGGGTTTTTTTCCCAGTGAGGATGATTATCTATTGGAAAAAACTGGCAAGGGAAGAGGTGGATTTTCATCTCCTGCTATCTCCAGACCAGGACTAGCTGCCTTTCTGGAAGGTCTGTCTCCGCCAAACACAAGTTATTGAGCTCAGCGCAGGGTAAGTGGGGAAATTCTGTGGCTTTTCTTTACATAGGGGCTCAGCTTGGATGATCCAATGGACCCTTTTGGTCTTAAATCTAAGGATCTGTGAATTAAAACCATTCGGCTGTGGGGCAGAAGCGTGGCAAATTAACTGGGTAGCCGTGCCTTGGAGTGCAGCCAAAACTTTCGATGCTCATTACATTTTCACTATCACAGGATGCAGCTCATGGAGAAAGGAAAAGGGGAAAATCAAACGGCCGTCATAGAATTCATTCTCTTGGGGTTCGGGGATCTCCCTGAACTGGAGACCCTTCTCTTCCTGGGTTTCCTAGTGATCTACATTGTGACCATGGCTGGGAACATCCTCATCGTTGCACTAGTTGTGACTCATCAGCACCTTCACACCCCCATGTACTGCTTCCTAGGGAACTTGTCCTGCTTGGAGACCTGGTACACTTCCACCATCCTGCCCAGGGTGCTGGCCAGTCTCCTGACTGGGGACAGAACCATTTCTGTGGAGGGCTGCATCACACAATTTCATTTCTTTGGGTCTCTGGTAACAACAGAGTGTTATCTCCTGGCAGCCATGTCTTATGATCGGTATTTAGCCATATGCAAACCGCTGCACTATGGAACCTGTATGAACGGCAGTCTGTGCATTCAGCTAGCAGCTGGGTCTTGGATTAGTGGATTTCTAATTTGTACAATAGTCACATGTGTTATGTCACAGCTAATTTTCTGTGGCCCCAATGAAATTGACCATTTCTTTTGTGATTTCACCTCATTGCTTCAACTCTCCTGCAGTGACACCAGCCAGATCACACCAGTTATTTATATATTTTCCTTCCTAGATGCAGTTTCCCCTTTTCTATTAACCCTGACATCCTACATTTGTATCTTTGCAACCATCCTGCGAATCCCGTCCACCACCGGGAGGCAAAAGGCTTTTTCCACCTGCTCCTCTCACCTCATTGTGGTGGCACTTTTCTATGGGACCATCATGATTGTCTACATGATACCGAAATCCGGCACCCTGAGAGCCCTGAACAAAGTGTTCTCTGTCTGCTACACAGTCCTGACACCCCTGGCCAATCCGCTCATCTACAGCCTGAGAAACAGAGAGGTCAAGGAGGCCCTGAGAAATGCTGTCAAGAGAGCTGTGACCCTTACAAAGAATCCAAACTAATTGAATGAAATTAGGATCAGTCAGTCTGGGTCCTATTGTGAAAGAAGGAGCATCTAAGTGGTTGTGAATACAGAAATACAGTATACAAGAGATGTGTGTGCCCACCGACACCCCTTTATCATACTTATCTATATCTATATCGATATATATATGTGATGTTGCACTCCATAATGCTTTATGAGAATATGCTTATGAATATATATGAGTTAACTAGAATATGTGTTATGCCATGTAACATATCTCTGTAAAGGTTATGATCTATTGAATATATTTGTCCTATTTGTATGCATGTATCATTTTTGTATTCGAAGTCATGAATATTGGTTATGCATTTGTTTAATTTTAAGTAGCCTGAGTGAAGCAGTTGGTCAGCTTCCTAAGAAAAGACTATTCTCAGGAAGTGCCCATTCAAGAAACACTTAAGCTAACAATGAACTTGGAGACACCAATCCATGCCTGAGTTTTCCCAGGAATCTGGCCTGGCTGGTAAGGAACTCAATTATGCATGGACATGTGACTCGCCCATGTGACTCCAAAACTCCATCTTGGAGCTGAATTCCAGATAGGAGAAAGGACGGGAGTCTCCACCCACAAGAGAAAGTCTATTTAAGCCCCTGAAAGACCCATCCATTTTGTCTTCAGCTGGCTAAAGCGAGAGACTCTCCACCTCCAAAGGTTACCTGAAAGAAACTGGAACAAAGGACAGTAACCAGGGCTAGCTCCAGGCCCCAGCACGCCAAGCACGTGCTTGGGGCGGCATGCTGCAGGGGATGCTCTGCTGGTTGCCAGAAGGGCAGCAGGTGGCTCCGGTGGACCTCTCGTAGGCGTGCCTGCAGAGGGTCCGCTGGTCCCGAGGCTCCGGTGGAGCATCCGCAGGCACGCCTGCGGGAGGTCCACCGGAGCTGCAAGACCAGCAGACCCTCCGCAGCCACTTCGGCGGGAGATCCACCAGAGCCGTGGGACAGGCGAGCGGCAGAGCACCCCCGGTGGGGTGCCGCCGTGCTTGGGGAGGCGAAATGGCTAGAGCCGGGCCTGACAGTACCCATAAGGGTGTGAGTGATTGCTGGACTGAAACTAGGAGGAGGTTAGTCTGTAAAGGAAGCTTAGTGGAACATCTCTGAAGGTGAGATTTCATCTGTCATCATATTAGGCATAGACTTCTGTGTTTTATTTTATTTTGCTTGGTAATTCACTTTGTTCTGTCTATTACTGGGAACCACTTAAATCCTACTTTTTGTATTTAATAAAAACACTTTTTACTTATTAATTAACCCAAGGTATGTATTATTAGCTGGAAGGGGGGGGCAAACAGCTGTGCATATCTCTCTATCAGTGCTATAGAGAGTGAACAATTTATGAGTTTACCCTGTATAAGCTTTATACAGAGTAAAATGGATTTATTTGGGGTTTGGACCCCATTGGGATCTGGGCATCTGAGTGCTGGAGACAGGAACACTTCTTAAGCTGAAATGTTTAGGGGACGTGGTTCAGACTTGGGTCTGTGTTTGCAGCAGGCAAGCATGTCTGACTCAAGCCAGGCAAGATTCTGGAGTCCCAAGCTGTCAGGGAAAATGGGTTAGAAGCAGTAACGTAGCCAGCGGGGTGCAGGGGAAGCAACCACTTCCCCTCAGCACATTTTTCAAAAGCAGCACCTGCAGGGCTAGCGCTGGGGGCAGCATGGCCAAAGGAACCATGGGGGGGTGGGGCAACAGGAGCAGCGGGAGGGCCGGTTCCTCAACCACCATGCCCCACGCTCAGCGCGGCAGCAACATCACTGCAGCCACCATTATCAGGCCCCGGCCATGCCATGGGATAGCACATAGCGCCCTGGCCGAGCACGCTGCCATCCTCACAGAGCCTCCCACCCCCCATCCCGCCCCAAGCACATGTGGCATGTCCTGCCACCAGTGGGGAGCCCTGTGCCTCTCCCACTCGGCTGCGCTCCAGCAGCTCCTTCCCTGCCGGTCGGCTGCCGCCTCACTGGAAAGAAGCTGCTGGAGCGCAGCCTAGCAGGAGAGGTGCAGGGCTCCCTGGCAGCGCCAGGCAAGTTTATCAGTTTGGGGGACCCCAACTGGCTCCTCACCCCTGTCCACCGGCCGCCCTGCCTGGGACAAGTCTCGCTCCTGCATTCCCTCTCCACCGCGTGTCTCCAGCAGGCAGCCTACGTCCCTGGGCCATGCTGCCCATGCAGGTCCTGCCCGCTCTGCGCTGCCCCATGGGCTGCAGGGCTGGACCAGCCTCCGTGCTGCACTGCAGCACTCCCAGCCCCAGCTGGCCATGGCCCATCTGCACAGGGGCATCTCCTCCCCGGCCCAGCTTGGGCTCCAATGGGGCAGTGAGGTGGTGGGGCTGGTGGCAGGGATTTGGGGAGGGATCCAATGGGGGAAGGAGGAGGCAGAGTGGGGGCGGCGAGACCACAGGAATAGCCAAAGGAGGGCGTGGCCAGAAGAGGAGCCAAGGGCAGGTGCCTTTCTTATGTTTGCTCCCCTTGCACTTAGAACGTGGCTACGCCACTGGTTAGAAGTAGTCTCAGCACATCAGTTGGCCGTTTCCAAGGGGTTTTCTGTGATCCAACCCCTCACTATATATATATATATATATACATACACACACAGAGTTCACAGACTATCAGAGTTGGAAGGGACCTTAGGAGATCATCTAGTCCAACCCCCTGCTCAAAGCAGGGCCAATTCCCAGGCAGCTTTTTACCCCAGTTCCCTAAATGGCCCCCTCAAGGACTGAACTCACAACCCTAGGTTTAGCAGGCCAATGCTCAAACCACTGAGCTATCCCTCCCCCCAAAACACACACACACACACACACACACACACTCTCTCTCTCTCTCCCGCTCTCTCTCTCTCTCTCTCTCTCTCTCTCTCTCTCTCTCGGCCCCGGTCTCTCTCTCTCTCTCTCTCTCTCTCTCTCTCTCTCTCTCTCTCTCTCTCTCTCTGATTGGAATTTTGCAGGGAGGGAAGAGAAGACTTTGACATTTTGTCAAAACAATGGAAACCTGGAAAATGGAAACATTTTGCTTTTTGGCAACTGACGTGAAAACCAAGACAGGTGAGGTAATATCTTTTATTGGACCACCTTCTACTGATGAAAGACACGAGCTTTCAAACTTATACAGAAGTGCTCCAGGTCAGGTCTGGGAAACACTCAATGTCACAGCTAAATACAAAGTGGAACAGATTGTTTAGATTAAGTAGTTAGAACATATTGAAAGGGATGATATCAAGTGATCGCTTTGTGAATAAAGTGTTCACATCACATGACTGGGTGTTTTTGTCTTTGATCATTTTTCAGTGAGTTCATTTCAGAGCGCAGTGATTGTCTGGTTTGACCCACATAATTGTTATTGAGCATTTAGTGCAATGGATGAGGTACAGCACATGTGATAAGCATGTGTAGGATCCATAGATCTTGACAGGTGTGTTGCGGTGGATGTTGATCATTTTAGCACTGGAGATATGGCTGCTGCTTTTGCAGCTGATGCTCTGGCCAGGGCTGGCGTCTCTTTGAGTTGGTAGGTTCCGGTCTGTGGAGAGCTGGCTCTGCTGATGAGGTTGGAGAAGTGAAGTGGTTGCTTGAAAGCCAGCAGTGGGGATTCAGGAAATATTTTTTTCAGGTTGTGATCCCCATCGAGTGTAGACTGCAGTTTTTTAAATGGCACTTGTCACAAAATGATCACTCTACATCTGACCTCTCAGTCCTCAGCCTCAAAGGAAACCTGCACAACCCAGTCCAAAGATGTGCCTGGGAACGTAAAGTCATAACTCTGCTAGACACTAAAAGGCATGGACTGAACAGAGATGCTAGCTTTATGGCTTATTATACAAACTATAGCCAATGAACAACCCTCACCAGCTGCCTTCTGTTCCTCTCCCCCCCATCCCTCCATGACTGAAAGGGTGGTAACGGGCCACTTCATTTTGAATGGTCCCTTCAAATATGTGTTAATTGATTATGATTAACCAGTAAAGCAAGTAGGGGAATACCGTCCGGTACACAGTACCTGCAAGAGATTTCTAGCCAGTACAGGGTACTGGAAAGACATCGGGCTAGTCTCTGTGACCCTCTCCTCCCCCGCCCCCCCGTCCCGGAGGTGGGATGGGGCTGTGCTCAGCTCCTGAGCATGGGGGCATTCATTCTTTATATGGCTTTAACAGCACAATACATATACTTACAAACTTAAACAAAAGCTTTGTTTAAGTTTGTTGGCATATATATTGTGCTGTTTTACATTGGTGAAGATCGGAGTCCTCAAGAGGGGAGGGTGGGGTGGGGGAGGGACAGAAGGTGTTTTTTATTCTGTTTCTTGCCATTGGTCTGAATTATCCATGACATTAATACTGTATCACATCAAGTCCAAATCATTAGAGGAATACCTCTGCTGACCAGAGGATGTTTGGATTCTGATGTCAGCCCAGTTCTGCAGCCTGACAGGAATCAGTGGCATTGTCCTGAGTGTAAATATAGAATTCTTCTTTGCAGCCAGACTAGTCAAACATGCATTTTGTTAACTGGAATTGGAGCATCAAAACAAAAAAAAAACCAAATGCCTCATTTTCCAGCTTTGTGAGTGAGAGAAATATAAGTGAAGATTATAATACCGGACCTTGCCTTAACCTAGCTGCCTTAGAATTGGAATCTGCCAAGAACCTTGCTGAAAATATGTTCCTCATCTTAGCAACGGACCTAAGACTTACCACATGTCTGCCCACTTTTATTCGAATGAAGCTTCTTCTGATCTGACAGCTCAGACATTGTCAGTTTCATCCACCACAATTTACAAACTTGGAACCTAATCCTGTAAACCCTTAAACCATTTGATCAATCCCATTGAGGACAATGGGACTCATTGCATGACAATGGACCACTTTTGTGGTAAGAGTTTCAGAAGTCTGTTCTGTTCTTATAAAGGAAGTTGAATCTTCCATTGAAATGCAATATTTGGGTACAATACCATAATGCAGTTTAGGATACTGTTCTGCTTACAATTTGTCTTTAATAAGTCACATATATGCTGAAACAGCTCCTCACCCAACTCCAATATTCCATACACACGGACTGAAATACTACATATTTTGGGGGGAAAGTGAATAATTAAGCATGTTGATGTTTGTATATACAAACACCCATTTCATCACTGTACTGGAAAATAGAGCTGAACTTAATTTTCTATGGAATTTGAAGAAAGTTTAACAGCCCTCATTGTTTTCTGTGTTTAGCCGTGTGTATCTGAAAAAACTGTATGCCTTCTAAGAGAAAAGAATCAGTCCACACTTACTAATAAAAAAATACTTCCAATTGATGTTCAAAAGAGTGCTACAAAACATATAACCTCATGAGAAGAGGGCAGACAGGATATTTTCCCACATTATGACCAGCAAAATAAATAAATAAATAATAAAATCTCAGAGGCAGAGGTTCACAGATTTGCAAACCTAAAAACCTGTGTTGTGCTTTAAACCACCTCAGCACATAACTTTTTAATGTTCATAAATCTGGTAACTGCAAAGACACACTGAAGCCCATTAACCTGAATGTGTGCCAATATGCCCTCACTGACTAAAGGTGCAGTCACACCTGCACAGCTAAAAATTAACCTTGCCCTTTTAGGCTAAACAGGGTCATGTCTCTGGCTCCATCTCTGTTGTTACATAACAAAAAAAAACTCCAGTGGGGCATGGTGCTGGTACATAGGGTCTCAGGTACATAGTGTGCGATTTTTCCGAATCTCTTTTGGAAATAGTCATGTAGGTGAAATAGCTGGTACTTATGATTATGCTATTTCTATGCATGTATCATCTTGGTATCTGAAGTTATAAAAATTAGCTATGCTTATTACATGTTTGCTCCTGTGGTAACGCCCGCAAGGTATTTAGCCAGCACGTGAAAGGACAAATCAAGTTGAATGGCTCATTAAGGAAACTTAGCTCTCAATGGACCCTGGAAAAGACCTATCTACATTTAATGGACTTCTTGTGAATGTTCTAACTAGAATACGAGTGGGGGTGATGGACATGTAACTTGCCCATGTGACTCCAAACACCATCTGTCACACTGAGAACAGATTTCCCTTCACTTTGCAGAAGGCGGGGGCCCTGGGCTGAGTACAGGATGAGAAGGAGTCAAATAGAGGGTTACATGGGAAGGTTATTTGCCCTCCCCCCCTTTATGTCCCTCCCATGAGTGCAGTACTGGCAAGAAATAATTTCTACTTGCACCACTGTGATAAACTCAGTGAAAAAGTACATTCTGATCATGTTAGTCCCATCTCCTGTCCAGCAGAGCACAGAGCAGGCCAGTAAGGAATCATTCCCTCAGCACCCGTGCCCTGGGGCAGATCTCCTTTGGGGGAGATCAGTAAAACTGCCAGGCCCCCTTCACTGTCTATCCCAGCCTGGTGGGGCTGTGAGGCCCCAGCGAGAGGAAAGAGGGTTGGAGAGCAAGCCTGCCCCCCTCTCACCACACAGCAGCATCCTGTGGGCTGGGCCCAGCTCCCTGCTCCAGCCCGTTGGCTCTCATCAGGCAGAGATTTGCAGTGGGAGCTCCTCTGAGTGAGGGGTTGAGCCATCCGACCACCCCAAAGGGGATAAGGAAGGGGAGGGCTAAGGAAGGGAAAGGTTCCCAGCCCCACATACAGAGAAGGTGGGATGCTGGTGCCAGGGTAAAGGGGTGAGGGGCCCGGGGGGGGGGGGTTCCTGGGTTAGCCCCAGGGGTCATCAGAGACGGAAGAAGGGAACATAAGAATGTCCAAACTGGGTGTAACCATGCCTTAGTGGGTCAGAACTGAGAATGCCAAATTCAGGACTAACTGCTGGGAAATAGGGCAATGAACCCAAAACTAGTGGTTATTCTTTTATAAGATATATGAAACCAGCCACAAAATTAAACTCCTGTTTCACCACATGGGCTAACGAGAAAACATAAAGGGAGTTTCCTCAGGCATTCCAGTTCTTACATCACCACCAAAACCACTGGCTTCAGAGATGAGTGGTTCTTTACAACCAGTCTCATCTAATAATAGGTTCTTCTGATCCCAAAGGATCAGCCACATACCCAGATCAATATACAACTTAGATCTTACCCAAAAATCATGCTGATGTTAATTCCTTAGTATCTAAAATCTAAATCTATTCATAAAAAGGAGAGAGTTAAAATTGGTTAAAGGAACCAATTACTTACAGTAATGGCAAAGTTCATGGTTCAGGCTTGTAGCAGTGAAGGAATAAACTGTTGGCTTAAGTCAAGTCTCTGGAGCACATCCACAGCTTGGATGGGTCATTCAGTCCATTGTTTAGAGTTTCAGTTTGTAGCAAGTTCCTCCAGAGGTAAGAAGCAGGATTGAAGACAAAATGGAGATGTAGCTGCATTTAATAGTCCCTTTCTATGCAGACTGTGCTTCCTTTGTTCCAAACACAAGCACTCTGCCATGGCTTGGAAGCCTTACAGTTCTCTCCATAGGCATGTCCCTGCATCCTTGCTGAGTCACAAGGTGTACTTGCCTTCTCTTCAGTGGCGGCTCCAGGCGCCAGCACTTCAAGTGCATGCCTGGGGCAGCAAGCCGTGGGGGGCACCCTGCCAGTCCCTGCGAGGATGGCAGTCAGGCAGCCTTCGGCGGTGTGTCTGCAGGACACCCCCCAATCCCACAGATTCAGCAGCAATTCAGTGGTGGGCACGCCGAAGGCACGGGACTGGCAGACCTCCCGCAGGCAAGCCACCTGTGATGTTATTGATATAATCTGGGACCATATAGAACATGGTTGCAACCAAAGTCCTGTAGTGGCACCGAATCTTGCATAAAGGTGGCCAAAGGAAGTGTCTAAGACCAAGTTATGAGTTGCTGGTTATGATTATGCTGTCTGTGTGTATGTATCATTTTGTAGTTGAAGTTATGAATATTGACTCTGTACTGTCTGTATTTCAGACTTGTGCTGTGCTTCTGAGTGACATCCCAGACAAGTTGGTGTTAGCTCTGCCTAGCCTGCTTGATGGCCCATTAAGGACAATCAGCTATAAAACTGACCCATTGAGAGAAGGCAGATACACCTTGTAACTCAGTAGGGTGTGCAGGGACTTACCCATGTGACTCCAGACTCCATTTTGCTGTAATTTTCCACAGTAAGAACAAAGAGGTGTTCTTACACCTGGAAAAGACTATAAAAGGCTGATGCCGCATCTCCATCTTGTCTTCAATCCTCCTTCTTACCTCTGGAGGAACTTTGCTACAAATGGAAGCTCTACACAAAGGACTGAATGACCCATCCCAGCTGGGGATGTGCTTCAGAGACTTGATTTGAACCTGCAGTTTATTCTATCACTGCTACAAGCCTGAACTAAGAACTTTGCCATTACTGTATGTAATTGATTCCATTTAACCAATTCTAGCTCTCATCTCTATCTTTTTCCTTTTATGAATAAACCTTTAGATTTTAGATTCTAAAGGATTGGCAACAGTGTGATTTGTGGGTAAGATCTGATTTGTATATTGACCTGGGTCTGGGGCTTGATTCTTTGGGATCGAGAGAACCTTTTTCTTTTATTGGGCTGTTGGTTTTCATAACCATTTGTCCTCATAACGAGTGGCACTGGTGGTGATACTGGGAAACTGGAGTGTCTAAGAGAATTGCTTGTGTCACTTGTGGTTAGCCAATGGGGTGAGACCAAAGTCCTCTTTGTCTGGCTGGTTTGGTTTGCCTTAGAGATGGAAAAATCCCAGCCTTTGGCTGTAACTGCCCTGTTTTAAGCGATTTGTCCTGAATTGGCACTCTCAGTTGGGTCCTGCCAGAAGCACATCGTCACACCGCCGAAGAAAGCCTGCCTGCCATACTTGGGGCAGCAAAAAAGCTAGAGCCGCCCCTGCTTCTCTCAATGGATCAATTGTAAAACTGATGGTCCTTAACCCATCCCCTGTCACCCATTCCTAGCCTCTGGCAAACAGAAGCTAGGAACACCATCCCTGCCCATCCTTCACAACATCCTCTGGCAAGTAGTTCCACATGTTTGACAGTGCATTGTGTGAAGAAATACTTCATTTTGTTTGTTTTAAACCTGCTGCCTGTTAATTTCATTTGGTGATCCCTAGTTCTTGTGTTAGGAGAGGGAGTTTAGGGAGCCCTAGTGCATCTCTCAGACACTGTGAGCTGCAGTGATCTCCTAGCTGCTGACAAGTGAGGAGGTGCTACACTCTTAAGTTCCTGTGTGAATCACAGAAACATAGGATGGGAAGGAACTTGAGAGGTTCTCACTACCCACGACAAGATGTCCCCAGTGCCCTGCTATTGACACATCCTAAACCAGTGGTTTTCAACCTGGGGGTCCACAGACTGTATCTAAGGGGTCTGTGAAAGTTTGTTGTTACCCTAGAACAGTGGTTTTCAACCAGTGGTCATCAGCCTATGTCTAAGATTTCCAAAGGGGTCCACACCTTCATTCAAAAATTTGTAGGGGTCCACAAATGAAAAAAGGTTGAAAACCACCACCCTAACTGATTCTGTATTGGAATGGGTGCTGACTGCAGTGAGCTAAGCTGGGAAAGCAGTCTATGGCTTTAGCAATGGGCAGGGAAAATATAGCATGCAATGGGGAAAAGGTTGTTGTAACACAGGGCCCAACTGGTGCCAGCTGACAAAGAGTTCCCTGTTTACAATTAATTCCTATCACATATCTGACAAACTCACTACACCTAATGCACCACATTCTAGGTGTTTATCCATCAAGGACAGTGTCCAAGGTCACTACTGAAAGCTTGTAACTTATCAATACTCATAATCATTATGAGATGCATATCTGGGTAATACTTGGAGAAGAATATAACTTTACTACAAATTTTGCCTTTTATGGCCTTGGCGTAAGAGTTGGGAATCCTATGTCTCGGTGATGGCCCATATAAGCTGGAAAGAATTGTCACCTCTCTCTGGCTTGCCTATTACATAGTGTATTGTTCAATTGTCTACCTTTGCACCAACCTGGAATAGCCAACAGAAAGACAAAAATACATCACGACCCCATGGAAGTGAAAAGGCTGATATAACAGCAAGAGGACAGCCCCATCTGGAAATAGAGACAAAAGACTGATTTCCATGTATCACAGGAGAAAGACACTCAATACCCATTCATTGAGGAGGTACCTTGGTGAGCAGGGGTGCTTCATGAAAAATGGTGCTAGCTCCTTGGGACCAGCAAGTGCTGCAACAGCCTGAACTTTGGGGTGAGAATTGACTTTATTAGCTAGGGAAGGTGACCATTAATGAACACAGGCCCTAGCTCACATTTTAGGGTTTGAGCAGTATAGTTATTTGTTTCCATCACTCACTCTTGTTTCTGTGTGAATCTCTTTCCTGACATTTCTTTAAAAAATTCCCTTTTCTTTTACTGTAACTGAATGCAGGTGCTGTGTGACACAGGAGCAGTGGGTTAAGGTGAAACTGGTGGACATGGGTCTTTGGGAACCCTGCTATCGGGGTGGAGGGCAGAATGGGGCACTTTGAATAATAGGGGTCAGATTTTCCTGGATGTGATAGCGGATGGATTTCTTCATCAAGTAGTTGAAGTACCTACGAGAGGGGATGCCATTTTAGATTTGGTGTTGGTGAGCAGTGAGGACCTCGTAGAAGAAATTGTGGTAGGGGACAACCTTGGTTCGAGTGATCATGAGCTGATTCAGTTCAAACTAGATGGAAGGATAAACAAATGTAGATCTGGGATTAGGGTTTTCGACTTCTCGAGGGCTAATTTTAAAGAGTTAAGGAAATTAGTTAGGGAAGTGGATTGGACGGAGGAATTAGTGGATTTAAATGCGGAGGAGGCCTGGAATTACTTTAAGTCGCAGCTGCGGAGACTGTCGGAAGCCTGCATCCCAAGAAAGGGGAAAAAAACCATGGGCAGGAGTTGTAGGCCAAACTGGATGAGCAAGCAACTCAGAGAGGGGATTAGACAAAAGCAGAAAGCTTACAGGGAGTGGAAGAAAGGCAGAATCAGTAAGGAAAGCTACCTTGGTGAGGTCAGAACATGTAGGAATAAAGTGAGGAAGGCTAAAAGCCGCATTGAACTGGACCTTGCAAAGGGAATCAAAACCAATAGTAAAAGGTTCTACAGCCACATAAATAAGAAGAAAACAAAGAAAGAAGAAGTGGGGCCGCTATACACTGAGGATGGAATGGAGGTTAAGGATAACCTAGGCATGGCCCAACATCTAAACAAGTACTTTGCCTCAGTTTTTAATAAGACTAGTGAGGAATCTAGCGATGATGGAGGGATGATAAATGGGAATGTGGATATGGAAGTGGATATTACCGCAATTGAGGTAGAGGCCGTACTTGAACAGCTCAATGGGACGAAGTTGGAGGGCCCGGACAATCTCCATCCGAGGATATTAAAGGAACTGGCGAGTGAAATTGCGAGCCCGTTAGCGAGAATTTTTAAGCAATCGATAAACTCGGGGGTTGTGCTGTATGACTGGAGGATTGCTAATGTAGTTCCTATTTTTAAGAAAGGGAATAAAAGTGATCCGGGTAATTATAGGCCTGTTAGCTTGACGTCTGTAGTATGTAAGGTCTTGGAAAAAATTTTAAGGGAGAAAGTAGTTACGGACATAGAGGTCAATGGTAATTGGGACGAATTGCAACACGGATTTACTAAAGGTAGATCGTGTCAAACCAATCTGATCTCCTTCTTTGAGAAGGTGACGGATTACTTAGATAAAGGAAATGTGGTAGATCTAATTTACCTCGATTTCAGTAAGGCGTTTGACACAGTTCCACATGGGGAACTGTTAGTTAAATTGGAAAAGATGGGGATGAATATGAAAGTTGTAAGGTGGATAAGGAACTGGTTAAAGGGGAGACTCCAGGGGGTCGTATTGAAAGGTGAACTGTCAGGCTGGAAGGAGGTCACTAGTGGAGTCCCTCAAGGATCGGTTTTGGGACCGATCTTATTTAACCTTTTTATTACTGACCTTGGCACAAAGAGCGGGAATGTGCTAATAAAGTTTGCAGATGACACAAAGCTGGGGGGTATTGCTAACACGGAGAAGGACAGGGATACTATTCAGGAAGATCTGAACCACCTTGTAAACTGGAGTAATAGAAATAGGATGAAATACAATAGTGAAAAGTGCAAGGTCATGCACTTAGGAATTAATAATAAGAATTTTGGATATATGTTGGGGGCGCATCAGTTGGAAGCGACGGAGGAGGAGAAGGACCTTGGGGTACTGGTCGATAGCAGGATGACTATGAGTCACCAATGTGATACGGCTGTTAAAAAAGCAAATGCGATTTTGGGATGCATCAGGCGGGGTATTTCCTGCAAGGATAAGGAGGTGTTAGTATCGTTATATAAGGCATTGGTTAGACCCCATCTGAAATACTGTGTGCAGTTCTGGTGTCCCATGTTCAAGAAGGATGAATTCAAACTGGAACAGGTTCAGAGACGGGCTACAAGGATGATCCGAGGAATGGAAAAACTGCCTTATGAAAGGAGACTCAAAGAGCTTGGCTTGTTTAGCCTGGCCAAAAGAAGGCTGCGGTGGGATATGCTTGCTCTATATAAATATATCAGGGGGGTTAACGTTAGGGAGGGAGAGGAATTATTTAAGTTTAGTAGTAATGTAGGCACGAGGACGAATGGGTATAAATTGGATATTAGGAAGTTTAGACTTGAAATTAGATGAAGGTTTCTAACCATTAGGGGAGTGAAGTTCTGGAACAGCCTTCCGAGGGAATTAGTGGGGGAAAAAGACTTTTCTGGCTTTAACACAAAGCTTGATAAGTATATGGAGGGGATGTTATGGTAGGATCGTTAATTTGGGCAATTGATCTTGGATTACCACCAGATAGGTCTGCTCAATGGTCTGCGGGGAGATGTTGGATGGGATGGGAACTGAGTTACTGCAAAGAATTCCTTCTTGGGTGCTGGCTGGTGAGTCTTGCCCACATGCTCAGGGTTTAGCTGATCGCCATATTTGGGGTCGGGAAGGAATTTTCCTCCAGGGCGGATTGGCAGGGGCCCTGGAGGTTTTTCGCCTTCCCCTGCAGCGTGGGGCACGGGTCGCTTGCTGGTGGATTCTCTGCAGCTTGAGGTCTTCAAACCAATTTTGAGGATTTCAATAACTCGGTCCTGGGTTAGGGGTTGTTATAAAATTGGATGGGTGGGGTTCTGTGGCCTGCCTTGTGCAGGAGGTCAGATTAGAAGATCATATTGGTCCCTTCTGACCTATGAGTCTATGAGTCTATGAAGGGACTCCAGCTGGGATGCAGCAATTGGTCTGCAGGGCTGGTGGAGCCCAAAGGAGAGTAGCTGACGGGCTGGTTGTGTCAGGGAGCTGTCACCCAGTCGGCACAGACAGGACTCCCACATTCCAGAGGTGGAAGGTAACAAGGTGGCTGCCAGCCCTGGGTGCCTCAAGCAACATCACTATTATAAGTGTGTTACATTTCACGGGTACAGGCTCAGCCGGAAGGGCCAGGCAGATGCAGGTAGCACCTGTCTATCACCGGGACAGGGCAGAGAGGCAGTGTGTGCATTATGGGCATGGGGAGAGGGAATCACGTACTAAGAGCAGAGTTAAGGTGAGACAAGCCTTTGCCTTACCAGAAATTTGAATTTTGCTGAACTCGATAGTACAGAAGGGCACAAGCTCTATCCTAGGACACACAGTGGTGCTGTGATTCCTCAATGTTTCTCCCCCCACCCCATACGTCAGTTATAGGTCAGTGGTTTTCAGCCTTTTCTCCTATGTGAACCCCTAAAAAATTTCAAATGGAGGCTGTCATGGTATAATTCCCCACTCTGAACCTTAGCATCCAAAAGATGGGGAACCAGCATGAATTCCTCTAAGCTCAATTACCAGCTTAGTACTTGTAGCGCTGCCACCAACCAGGAATTCCAGTGCCTGGTACACTCCGGTCCCCCCAAAACCTTGCCCGGGGACCCCCAAGACCCAGACCCTCTGGATCTTAACACAAGGAAAGTAAACCCTTTCCCTCACCGTTACCTCTCCCAGGCTTCCCCTCCCTGGGTTACCCTGGAAGATCACTGTGATTCAAACTCCTTGAATCTTGAAACAGAGAGGAAAATCCACCTTTCCCCCTCCTTCTCTCTCCCCCTCCCAGACTCTCCCTGAGAGAGAAAGTAATCCTAACACAGAGAGAAAATAACCTTTCTCTCCCCATTCCCTGGTGGCTCCAGACCCAGTCCCCTGGGGTCTCACCAGAATAAAAAAAACAATCAGGTTCTTAAACAAGAAAAGCTTTTAATTAAAGAAAGAAAAAACAGTAAAAATTATCTTTGTAAATTTAAGATGGAATATGTTACAGGGTCTTTCAGCTATAGACATTGGGAATACCCTCCCAGCCTAAGTATACAAGTACAAATTAAAATCCTTTCAGCAAAATACAAATTTGAACTCCTTCCAGCCAAATATGCATTTGCAAATAAAGAAAACAAACATAAGCCTAACTCACCTTATCTACCTAGTACTCACTATTCTGGACATATAAGAGACTGTATCAGAGAGATTGGAGAGAAACCTGGTTGCACGTCTGGTCACTCTCAGAACCCGGAGAGAACAACAACCAAATTCTAACAGCACACACAAAAACTTCCCTCCCTCAAGATTTGAAAGTATCCTGTCCCCTGATTGGTCCTCTGGTGAGGTGACAGCCAGGCTCACTGATCTTGTTAACCCTTTACAGGCAAAAGAGATATGAAGTACTTCTGTTCTATTAACTCTTACTTATCTGTTTATGACAGAGGCACAGACCCCTTTGGAAATCTTTGACTTAGTCTGCAGCTCCCGCAGGGGTCCACAAACCATAGGTTGAAAACCACAGTTACAGTGCAATGTAGATAATGGCCATGCTGTGCAATGTTTGCTGTGTGCAGTTGCTAACGGGGCTGGGGAGAGAAACCTCATCCATGGTCTAGATCCCCAAACCTCAGCAGCTTTACATGGTGGTTACAGTAACTGTAAGTGTTTTATGGACAACTGGAATGTCTCCCTCCTTCTGCACTGCCTCCCCATTAACATGTAATACCTCCCCCCCCCAACATTTCCAGTGCCCCTCCCCTTTCCATTAACACATCTGGAGTTGCTCCTTGAGGTGTCCTGTAATGATACCTGCACACATCACAGGCTGCTGCTTCCTGGAGGGCCACATACTACTTTGGTCACGTGGCTCGAGCTGCACCCTGAGCTGGGCTCCTCACTCCCCCTACCTGCCGCCTGCTGGGACTCTGCCCCTGCTTCAGCCAAGCTCTCTCAACCATGATCCAGGGCCGCCCTGTCCGCCATTCCCCAAAACAGGGTCCCTCCTTCACTCTCCAGCCACTTTCCTCACCCCACCCAGGGGTGATACCCATCATTTTCTGGATTTCAGATGTTTATGTTTGTTACTTTCGCTCCTCCCACCCCAGCTGACACAAAGGGGCAGGGAGAGGGCTCAGACACCCCAAGAGGAGTAGGGTTCCCCAGCTCCCAGCACACAGTGGGTGAGGGAGGGGCTCACAGGGAAGAAAAGAATTCAGGACTCAGAAGCTTCACCCCTTAAACACTTCTGCTACTCCTTTCATTCTCAAACCCCTCCTGTCTCTTCTCCTTCTACTCCCCTAATCCACTCCCCCAACCCTCACTTCCCCCTTTCTACCCATTCCAATTTAGCCCCTTCCCCATAATATCCTGTGATGGGGTGAGTTCACCCCATTCCTCCTGCTGTCCTTTAACTTCAAGTGGTAAGGCCTAAGAACTAAAATTGACAGTGTAACCCCTGGTTCACAGGCCAGTGAGGCCTAGTGGCCATGCTCAATATAGTTACCCTGATTTGTAGGCAGTGAAACCTAGTGGCCAGGATCAATAAAACTGATTCACAGGACAGTAGGGCCTAGTAGCCAGAGCCAATGGGGTTTACCCTGATTTTCAGGGCAGCACAGCCTAGTGGCCAGAGAGCAGTTGCCCTAAGTGGCAGAGTGGTAAGGCCTACTGGTGAGAGTCAATTGGCCACCACCTGGGGGAAGGATGGCAGCTGGGGTAGGGGGACCCAAGCCCACCCTGCTTTACCAGGTCCCGGTCAAGGGGGTTAACAGTGGTGGATGGTTCTGCCACTGAGTCAGCAGGACTCCAGTCAAAACATGCCAACTTTCCACTAGACTATAGTTAGGGGCCCCAGACTACTTCCCACCATATCTTTTGGAGCAGTAGCTGAGGTGTCAGCAGGGTTTCCAGGTTTTTTGGCACATGCGTTTCCCAGGGTCTCTGACCCCTGTCAGATGTCCACAGGCACTTGGACATTGGTCTGGGCTTCCACAGTCGGGAATTCCAGCTGCTCCCAGGGTAGGGCCAGCAAGGAGCATCCTTCTTTCCTGGCAATCAGCCCAGAGTACCCTGGGTTGCTCCCTTTTATACTAGTGTTGCATCTGGAGCATGCCCAGTAGGGACATGGTGGTGTGGCTTCCTCAGCCCACAGTGAGGAGTTAACCCTTTGCCATCCAGTGCAGGGTCAGTTCACCCCATCACATACCCTCTCCCCTCACTGCAGAGCCAAATCCCTATTCTCATCTAGTCCTGCACCCTCCCAGTGAGTATTCACAGGTGACATTTGTTCTTTTAAAAAGTAACTTGAGCAACTTCTTAATTATCTGCTTTATTCTGATCACATTAAAAAATACACACACAAGGAAATACCTTGACGAGGCAGTTTTCCCCAGATGGTTACAGTTCATTCTGATTGCTGCCTAGGGTGAGTTTCAAACTTCAAGGTTGCTAGAAACTGCGAACACAAACCTTTCCCTCTCTCTCGGGGGCTGTACTTCAGGAAGCCCTGGCTCAAATGACCCCATACAATATTAAAAAGGTTCTAGAGCAGTTTTTAAACTAGAAGATGGGGGAAAGCCGACTGCTGCAGAGGAGCATGTGGATCAGACACAGACTTCTCTTAGGGGAGAGTCTGATGATAGAGAATCTCCAGGTTATAGTCAGGAGCAGAGGACGGAAGAGGATAATGTAAGGGCCAGATCAGATGACAAACAGTCACATAAAGAATCTGACACATCAGAAAAGGGCAGACAAATAAACAGGGACAAGTTTTTAAAGTGCTTGTGCACATATGCTAGAAGTCTAAATAATAAGATGGGTGAACTAGAGTGCCTTGTGATAAAGGAGGATATTGATATAATAGCCATCACAGAAACCTGGTGGACTGAGGACAATCAAGGGGACACAATCATTCCAGGGTACGAAATATATCGGAAGGACAGAACAGGTCGTGCAGGGGGAGGAGTGGAACTATATGTGAAAGAAAATGTAGATTCAAATAGAATAAAAATCTTAATCAAATCCACATGTTCTATAGAATCTCTATAGATAGAAATTTCATGCTCTAATAAAAATATAACATTAGGGATCAATTATCGACCACCTGACCAGGACAGTAGTAGTGACGATGAAATGCTAAGGGAGATTAGAGAGGCTATCAAAATTAAGAACCCAATAATAGTGGAGGATTTCAATTATCCCCTTATTGACTGGGAACATTTCACTTCAGGACGAAAGGCAGAGATAAAATTTCTTGGTACTTTAAATGACTGCTTCATTGAGCAACTGGTACGGGAACCCCAAGAGGAGAGGCAACTCTAGATTTAATCCTGAGTGGAGCGCAGGAGCTGGTCCAAGAAGTAACTATAACAGGACTGCTTGGAAATAGTGACCATAATACAATAGCATTCAACATCCCTGTGGTGGGAAGAACATCTTAATTTCAAAAGGGGGAACTATACAAAAATGAGCGGGTTAGTTAAACAGAAATTAAAAGGTACAGTGACCAAAGCGAAATCCCTGCAAACTGCATTGGCGCTTTTTAAAGACACCATAATAGAGGCCCAACTTCAATGTATACCCCAAATTAAGAAACACAGTAAAAGAACTAAAAAAGAGCCACCGTGGCTTAACAATCATGTAAAAGGAGCAGTGAGAGATAAAAAGACTTCCTTTAAAAAGTGGAAGTCAAATCCTAGTGAGGTAAATAGAAAGGAGCATAAACACTGCCAAATTAAGTGCAAGAGTATAATAAGAAAAACCAAAGAGGAGTTTGAGGAACATCTAGCCAAAAACTCCAAAGGTAATAACAAAATGTTTTTTAAGTACCTCAGAAGCAGGAAGCCTGCTAAACAACCAGTGGGGCCCCTTGATGATCGAGATACAAAAGGAGTGCTTAAAGATAATAAAGATAATAAAGTCATTGCGGAGAAACTAAATGGATTCTTTGCTTCAGTTTTCACGGCTGAGGAGGTTAGGGAGATTCCCAAACCTGAGCTGGCTTTTGTAGGTGACAAATCTGAGGAACTGTCACAGATTAAAGTGTCATTAGAAGAGGTTTTGGAATTAATTGATAAACTCAACATTAACAAGTCACCAGGACCAGATGGCATTCACCCAAGAGTTCTGAAGGAACTCAAATGTGAAGTTGCAGAACTATTAACTAAGATTTGTGTAACCCGTCTGCCCCTCTGAGTTGGCAGCAACAAGGGCCGGGTTCAGTATCCAGGGGTTCCGTTTCAATAACGCAATGCAAAACAGGCTCGAGCCCCCACCCAGTGACCTGGGACAATTACATACCACCCCCATGAGCACCTGTAGGAGGCAATACTTCCCCTCTTGCAAGCATAGAGTCTGAGTGTAGCAAAATCCTTTTAATAAAGGAGGGAAACAATGCGGCATCATATTGGGGAAGCACCACAAACAGGATTCATAATGTAAACCATGAGCAAAAGACCCATCAAATAAGTTTTGGCAATGTCATTTTCCCCTTCGTGTCTTAAGTCCAGTCACCCGAAAGTCCAACAACCCAAAAGTCTCTGTCCCTGATCAGTGCAGCACTAGAGTTCAAAAGTTTATCTACAGAGTTTCACTCCCCCCCCCCAGCCTGAGTGGATATGGAGGGGGCACACAGAGTGTTAAGGGGCACCTTACGTGGGCTGGGGCCAACAGCTCTGCTTCTCCGTGGAGTTCTGCTGCAGCCTTCACCACAACCGGCTCCACTCCACCAGCTGTGCCGCTCCTTCAGCCAATCTGTGAGCCACTTCCACAAACCGCTTCGCTCTGCTCACTGTTCTGTGGGCCGCTCCAACCATGCTGCAAACTGCTCCACCCTACCAGCCACTTAGCAATAGGTCTTCAGGCTCCCCCACTAGTTAACACAGCACTCAGTGATCTCAGCTCAGTAAGTTTAGCTCTTTTAGCAATCAGCTCATAGGAGGGGAGTCCCAATGCTGGTGCACCATTAGCCCAAAGTGAATTCAGCTCAGCAGCCACTAGATGAACTCCTAATAGAATCAAAATTAGCTCTACTCTTCAACAGTGAAGAAAGAAAGAGATGCAATTGGTATTCCTAGGCCCCCAAAAGGGGGCCCATACCAGCAGATAGGCACACCACTCCCCAACCTCATCTCCATTCACAGGGGGGTTGGGGGGGTTGGAACCCATGTCCCTTGTCTAGCGAGTGCTACTTAATTGATGGTGAGACTCTCTGTCATAAATCAGTCTCATAGTTCCTCATTCACATAATCAGGGTGACAACATTTTATTCCTTCTACCCCAATAACAAAGAAAATGGGAATCCCAGAGCTGTCAAAATAACCATCCCAGGCTGCCATGGGCTATGCTAGGCAGGGTGGGAGTGCAAATGCAAATACCTGAAATTTCTTTCTACACTCCCCATAATTCACCACCAGATGTCAGAGTAGAGCTCATCCTGACTCTGCTTACATCCCTAACCTGACCTTTAGATCAGCTTCTGTACCCAATGACTGGAAGTTCGCTAATGTAAGGCCAATATTTAAAAAGGGCTCTAGAGGTGATCCCGGCAATTACAGACTGGTAAGTCTAACGTTGGTACCAGGAAAATTAGTCAAAACAATAGTTAAGAATAAAATTATCAGACACATAGAAAAACATAAACTGTTGAGCAATAGTCAACATGGTTTTTGTAAAGAGAAATCGTGTCTTACTAATCTATTAGAGTTCTTTGAAGGGGTCAACAAATGTGGACAAGCGGGATCCAGTGGACATAGTATACTTAGATTTCCAGAAAGCCTTTGACAAGGTCCCTCACCAAAGGCTGTTATGTAAATTAAGCTGTCATGGGATAAAAGGGAAGGTCCTTTCATGGACTGAGAACTGGTTAAAAGACAGGGAACAAATGGTAGGAATTAATGGTAAATTCTCAGAATGGAGAAGGGTAACTAATGGTGTTCCCCGAGGCTCAGTCCTCAGACCAATCCTATTCAATTTATTCATAAATGATCTGGAGAAAGGGGTAAACAGTGAGGTGGCAAAGTTTGCAGATGTTACTAAACTGCTCAAGATAGTTAAGACCAAAGCAGATTGTGAAGAACTTCAAAAAGATCTCACAAAACTAAGTGATTGGGCAACAAAATGGCACATGAAATTTAATGTGGAGAAATGTAAAGTAATGCACATTGGGAAAAAAAAACCCAACTATACATACAATATGATAGGGGCTAATTTAGCTACAACAAGTCAGGAAAAAGATCTTAGAGTCATCATGGACAGTTATCTGAAGATGTCCACGCAGTGTGCAGAGGCAGTCAAAAAAGCAAACAGGATGTTAGGAATCATTAAAAAGGGGATAGAGAATAAGACTGACAATATATTATTGCCCTTATAGAAATCCATAGTATGCCCACATCTTGAATACTGTGTACAGATATGGTCTCCTCACTTCAAAAAAGATATATTGGCACTAGAAAAGGTTCAGAAAAAGGCAACTAAAATGATTAGGGGTTTGGAGAGGGTCCCATATGAAGAAAGATTAAAGAGGCTAGGACTCTTCAGCTTGGAAAAGAGGAGATTAAGGGGGGATATGATAGAGGTATATAAAATCATGAGTGATGTGGAGAAAGTAGATAAGGAAAAGTTTATTTATTTATTCCCATAATACAAGAACTAGGGGTCACCAAATGAAATTAATGGGCAGCAGGATTAAAACAAATAAAAGGAAGTTCTTCTTCACGCAGCGCACAGTCAACTTGTGGGACTCCTTGCCTGAGTAGGTTGTGAAGGCTGGGACTATAACAGCGTTTAGAAGAGAACTGGATAAATTCATGGTGATTAAGTCCATAAATGGCTATTAGCCAGGATGGGTAAGGAACGGTGTCCCTAGCCTCTGTTTGTCAGAGGATGGAAATGGATGGCAGGAGAGAGATCACATGATAATTGCCTGTTAGGTTCACTCCCTCTGGGGCATATGGCATTGGCCACTGTCGGTAGACAGATACTGGGGCAGATGGACCTTTGGTCTGACCCGGTATGGCCGTTCTTATGTTCTTATGTTTGGCTCACTAGCCCTACCCTGCACTCCCATGAGGCATGACAAGTCTCAAGACAATCTGCATCAGCAGATGAGTTTTAGAACACTTAGAAGAGTCATTCATTAAACACAGTAGGCTTTCCACCTGGACTAGGGTGGAGCTGCCACGGCCCTCTATTATACTGTACATTGCTACTGTACGAAGTAGAGGGAGAATGGAGGGGAGGGGGCTCCACCCCAGCCATCAGCAGTTTCTGATGTATCAAGTGCTCCCGTTCTCAGCAGTGCGTTCTTGGGGCATGCCTTGAGCCTGCCTGTTCTCTGCTCCCCATCCAGAGGGCAGGGCTCCCCAGACCCTGGCTCATGGAAAAGCAAGTCCCACCAGAATTGAGCTCACCTAGGGAGAGACTGGGGGGGGTAGGTCAGACCCCCATGGGTGGGCAGGGGCCCCAAAATACTGCAGAATGGTGTGGGGACCATAAATTGGAGTGAACAGGACATGGCTGCGAGTGCATATTAGTGAGTCCTGACCGCAGTGCTGACACAGACCATCTTTCACTGCCATGTGGCTGGCTGTGGCCATCCTCCGCCACTCGGCCCTTTGGAAATCTCAGCCTCATTGCCATTCACTGCCAGTGCACTGCCACACAGCTAGGCCTGGTGATTAGCTCTCACCCCATGGGGTGTCCTCTTCTGTCAGCTGACTCAGGATGCTCCCTCTTTGTGACTCAGCCCTTCAGCCAGGTCACTATATGGCCCCTGCCTCCACCAGGGTAACGATGTCCCAGCAGACAGGCCATCCATCTGCCTTCTCAGGCAGCCTTCTGTCCCACCACTAGCTCCTGGACCACTCTGCCAGCGACTGGTGGGGGAACTCAGGTCTCCCCACTTCTCCAGCTCCCAGCCCAGGGACCCTATGACTAGCACACTAGATCTGCTTCGTCTTAGACCCTGTGACTGTCCCCCAGCTCTCTATCTCCTTGCCTACCTCTGCTTTTACCCCTGCAGCTTCACCCACTCTCACTTCGCCCCTTTTGTGAGACCTCCTAAGTCTAGGGAAGAACCACTGGATCTCCTCCTTGTCCCAGGCCAACTCCTTGTCTCTCTAGGAAGCAGCTGCTGACATCTTGCCTCCCAGCAGCCCATGGCTGCTCAGGATTCCTGGCTTTGTAATGCTGTGTCTGCTCCTCCTACAGCTAGGCTCAATCTGCTAGTAGGACCAGGGCCGGCTCTGGCTTTATTGCCACCCCAAGCCAAAAAAAAAGGGGGGGGGCCACTGGAGCAGCAAAGGAGGGGGGAAAAAAGGCGCGGCTGGAGCAGCAAAGCGGGGTGGAGAAACAACAGTGCGGCCGGCAGAGCAGGGGAAAAACAAAACAAAAACCCTACAGGGCAGCTGGAGCCAGGGGGCTCCCTGTGCTGCAGAGTGCGTGCCCGGTCTAATGGGGGTGGGGGGAGGGAACGGGGAGGGAGAGAGAGAAGGGGGGCGGCCAGCACTTCAGCGGGGTGCTCACCACGCGGCCCCAACCACCACGCCTCCTGCCAGGAGGGCTCTGCTCCGCTTCAGACGGCGGGGAGGGAAGGACGCGAGCTGCTCTGCCAAGTTTGCTGCAGGGCGCTCCCCTCCTCTGCGCCGCTACCCCCTACAGGGCTGCCGGAGCACAGAACCAAAAAAAACGGCCATGCCGCCCTAGGTTTGGGCAGGAAGCCTCTCCGTAGAATCTGCCGCCCCAAGTACGAGCTTGCTCAGCTGGTGCCTGGAGCCGGCCCTGAGTAGGACCCCATCAAGCCCTGGGTTCCCTCCAAAGTAGCATCTAAAGGTAATTGGCCCCTCCCAGCCCACATTAACCCCCTCAGGGCTTGTGCAGGGGGGACACTCCATCACACACCCCCAGTGCAATTTTCATTGGTGGAGGCAAAAAACCAAACTGACTTCCAGCCTGGGTGTGGTAAGTGTCTGGAGGGGCTGGGATGATGGAACTGCCTACAATGCATGTAGCCAATCTGCGCCTGCTAATCAGCAAATATCTCCCAACAGCTGGTGACAGGTCACTAGCTGGGGAGGGCTCGGAGTTACTACCGAAATTCTTTCCCAGGGCCTGGCTAGTGGGTCTTGCCCACATACTCAGGGTCTTCCTGATCACCATATTTGGGGTAGGGAAGGAATTTTCCCCCAGGTCAGATTTGCAGAGATCCTGGGGCGTTTTCCCCTTTCTCTGCAGCATGGGACATGGGTCACTTGCAGGTTTGAACTAGGATAAATGGTGGATTCTCTGTAATCTGAAGTCTTTAAATTGGGAGCTGAGGATGTCAGTAACTCAGCTGGAGGTTCGGGGTTTGTTACAGGTGTGGGCGGGTGAGGGTCTGTGACCTGTGACCCTTCTGGCCTTAAAGTCTATGAGTCTAAGTGACCTCATTATTCTCTGATTGAGGGGGGAAACTGAGGCAGCCCACAGCAGAACCACACTCGGCTGCAATGGGGTGCTCCTGGAGATGATGGTGCCCTTCTACACACCCCGGATCAATTGCATTTGAATCCCATTAATTTCAATAATGCTCTGGTTAAGTCAAAAATAATCATTCATAAAGAACCCCAAAAAAGCCTGCTTCAGTCAGTGCTTGTTAAAACCATCCCTCTTAAGAGCAGGTTAGAAAGGCCTGGCAGGGATGGTCTAGATAATACTTAGTCCTGCCTGAGTGCAGGGAACTGGACTAGATGACCTCTCTCGCCGTCCCTTCCAGCCCGACACTTCTACGCTTCTATTAGCCAAGCACCTTCTACAAAGAACTCTCTTCAATTAGCCCCTGGCGCACCTGTGGCTGTACAGAGACCTACAGGAGGAGACACGTGGGTCATTAGAGCTTCACATGCCTTAATGAGCACTCCAGGGGTTCAGCCCAGCCCGGAGCTGGGCCCTGCCTTGAGAACTCGCCAAGGCTTACACCAAGATAGGCATCAATTTAATGGGCCCCGCCGAGAGCCATTAGCCTGGAGATGCCACTGGGAAATGCTGGGCTCAGGGGCGGTCTCATGGGGGCTGATTAGAAGAGAAAGCCAGGGGCACTAATCAAGTTAGACAGAGGACGGGACGGGTCTGTTTCTATGCAAACAAACCTGATGTGTAAAGTGCCAGGAGTCAAGCCGTTCGCTGCCAGGACCTGGGACAGGTGATATGGCCCTTTGTACATTCCAGCAGGCTCCCAGGGAGCAAGGGAACATTAGCAGTGGGGAATGCAGTGAAACAGACACATGAACAAGCCTCAGTTTCCCATGCAGTCAGAAAAGGCAGCACTACCCAGTGAGCAAAAGGCAATTCTGGGTTTCCAGGCCACAGTGACTGATGGGCATTGCTGTCCTGCCCACAGCCCACAGCCCTGCCCGTGTCCTCGGTCCTAACCCACAGCCCCCTTCTCCCCCACACCCTTCCATCCCAGGGCTCACATATGCTCACAGCTCTGCTGCTGCCCCTCAGTCCTGCCCTAAGTTCCTGTAAGCTGCACGGCCGCCTATTTAGCCATGTCCAGGGACTGGTTTTTAAAGGGTCGGTGGAGGTTCCCACCTCAGGGAACCTGCCCCACCTAGCCCGGTCATCACTCCCCCAGGCCCAACTCAGCCTGCGGCCCGGACCTGCTGCAGCCGGGGCGACAAGACCAGAGCAGCCCAGACCCAGGCACGGCCCTCCCTTGGACCAGACCCAGGCACAGCCGGGGCAGCCCTCCCCAAGCCAGGACCTGCTGGGGACAGGGGAGGGGTGCTTATCATGTAGCCCCAGCCCCAGAGCTCCCGTGGCAGTGAGAGATGCATCTTCCCCCCCCCCCCCCACAGTCCAGGTGCTGCTGCAGGGAGAGCGCACTGGGGGAGTCCTCTCTCACCGCCACAGCCCCAGAGCACCCTTCTGCACCCCAAACCCCTCATCCCTGGCCCACCCCAGAGCCTGCACCCCCAGAGCCTTCACCCCCTGCACCCAACCTTCTGCCCCAGCCCTGAGCCCCTCATCCCCCGCCCCACCCCAGAGCGTCCTGAGCGTGCTGGTATTTCTGCTGAGTTCTGCGCTCCAGCAGCCCCTGGCTGGCCAGTCCCAGGCAGAACTGAGTGGTCTCCATGCATCACCCCCACCCCCACCTCTGCAAACACAAAGACCAGGCACCTTTCTTTTCACAGGGTGCACAGAAGGGAAATACACACACCGAGCAGCAGCCAAGGACACAGGGATGCACCCACACACTGAGCAGGTCTCGTTCCCTCCCGCCAAGGACCACACACACACACCCCAGATCGGATAGCCTCCAGCAGGGGGAACAGCCTCACATACTGTCCGGGATCCCCAGGATCAGTGCTACACCCCAGCTTTGAAGCAGCCCCTTGCTGAACCCCCACGGAGTCCAACTCTCCCTTCAGAGGAGGCCACGCAGCCTCACTGCCTCTTGGGCTGACCCTCAGGGGCTCCAGCCCTCCTGCCTCCCCCCCGTGAGCTCCATGAGGTGAGGCCAGCGGAGCCAGACCCCAGGGAGAGCCATGGCCATTTGGCAGGGACCGAAGCGCCTCCCTCGTGATTTGCAGCGACACTCAAGCAGCGCATACGAAACAGCCGGGTTTATTAGTCACTCGGACACAGCATTGGCACTTCGCACATTGGCACAGAGAAATGAAAGTGAAAGCAGCGTGGGTTCGGGTCAGCCCAGCGCCCACCCCAGCTGGAGTAGCACCCTGTGTTCTGGCTGTGTCTGTCTGATCTCCATAGTCCATTCCCAGGAGAGAGAGATCCCAGAAGCCACCTCTTCCCCTCAGCTCCCAGCTCCCCAGTCCTTCCTTCTCCAGCTGGGGTCTTTGCTCTGCTTCACTGCTGAGACAGTGGGGGAGATCCAGTGGCAGCAGCCCTGGCATCAGGTCGCTGGGCACCTTGTTCACATGGGTTGGTTCTAGCCTGTTCCTTAATAACTCTTCATTCCCCCTGGGCAGGGAGGTGTCACGAATGCCTGTGTCTTTTAGCCTTTCCTGAAAACACAGAGTCCTTTGCCCCTGCTGGGCAACCACGCTGCATATGGGGAAACTGAGGCACACAGCAGGGTCACAATAATAACACCCCAAAATCCCCCCTTCCTCCCATACACACACAGTTATATAGCATCAAAAACACTTACACTTCTATCTTCACAGTATAAATCAGACTTAACCGGGGCTGATGTTGCTATACATCAGGGCATGTGAGACCGGCTTTGTCTCCAGAGGTCAGTTTCTAACCTTGCTCTCGCTGGCATAAGTTTGGCAAAGGAGAAGAATTCATAATAACGACAGTTTGGAGCACCTGATGGGGATCCAGAGACCTTCACTGTGATCCCAGAGCTGCCCAGGCTTCCTTTGCGCCCTCAGCCCAATCCCTTTCACAAAAGTTTTCAAACTCAGGTGCCTCAAGGTAGCCAGAAAAAAATCCCTGGCCAGACATCTCAGGCCTGCCCAGCAAGCCTGAAAAAAACTGGCTAAAACCGAGACATTAAGGCAAAGGTTTCCAAACTGCCTAAGAGGTTTAGATGCCCAGGTTCTAGTCCTCTCTAGGGGAGTTAGGCCAGAGGAACAGGAAGCCACCTGCTAAACGATTGCTTTGAACAGCCTTGTAACAGTTTCACTAGGAGAGTTGCAGATTCCCAGCTGCTCTAAGGCCAGAAGGGAGCATTGCTATGTAGCCTCGTCTGTGCATGGCACATGACAGAGACCCCAGCAGGGAGATGACGGCTGGGCATGTGTTTGAGGCATCAGACAGGCCCTTGGAACTTAGAGCTCTGTTCCTGGCCTTGCTGCAGGCTCCCTGGCAGGGGCGGCTCTAGGGATTTTGCCGCCCCAGGCATATCAGGCAGGCTGCCTCCGGTGTTTGCCTGCGGAGGGTCCGCTGGTCCCCCGGCTTGGTGAACCTGCCGCAAGCATGCCTGCGGGAGGTCCTCCAAAGCCATGGGACCAGCGGACCCTCCGCAGGCACGCCTGCGGGAGGTCCACCAAAGCACGGGACCAGCGGACCCTCCACAGGCAGACCACCAGAGGCAGCCTGCCTGCCACCCTCATGGCACCAGCAGAGCGTCCCCCATGACTTGCCACCCCAAGCACATGCTTGGCGTGCTGGGGCCTGGAGCCGCTCCTGCTCCCTGGGTGCCTCTGAGCGGGTCACTTAGGTTGAGGTTTTCAGACTAAATTTAATGGGAATTGTGTGTCCAAATCCCCTAGTCAGAATTGGAAAATCTCAACTTAAGCTCTGTGGGACAGATCTTCATCTGGTGTCCATCAGTCGTCGTGCCATTGGAGTCACTGGGCCAGATCCTCAGTTGACGTGATTTGGTTGTAGCTCCATTGGAATCACATCATCCCTGCTCAACTCTTACAGTGATCAGAAGCATTTACCTTCCTAGATAGACAGCGGGTGCAAAACCTGTCCCCGCTGAGATCAAAGGCCAAACTCCTATGGGCCCCCATCTCACTAGGACTGGCACCCACATGCATTACCTGTTGGTGAATTAACAATACAAAGGCAAATCTGTGCGGGTGCCTGGCACCCTGCGAACCGATCCAACCAGCCCTTGGTGTGTAGCCGTTTGGACTGACAAATGGAAGAGAAGTGTTTGGAAGCGAACCGGTAATGAGCAAAGATGGAGAACAAGGCTGACGGTGGTGGAATTCTGGTTCCTTCATGTGGTCACCAGAGGGCAGCAACGGCTAAGGAATGAGACAGAAGCTGCATTACAGGTACTGGACAGGAGGAGATGACTGACTGGGCTCTTCTGGCCTTGATCAACGTGACCATCTCCTCTGCCCCTCCTGTGTAATACAGGCCCAGCAACACTAATCTCACTCTGGGCTGTATTAAAGGGAGGGTCGTAGATAGGACACGGCAGGGAATTGTCCTGCTCCACTCGGCGCTGGTGAGGCCCCAGCTGCAGTTCTGGGCGCCGCATTTTAGGCAAGACGTGGATAAATTGGAGGAGTCTAGAGGAGAGCAGAAAAAGTGAGCAAAGGTTTAGAAAACCTGACCTAGGAAGAAAGATTAAAAAACAAACAAACCAGGGCCTGTTTAGTCTTGAGAACAGAAGACTTGGGGGTGACCTGACAGTCTGCAAATACCTTATGGCTGGTTCTAAAGAGGATGGGAATCAGTTGTTCCCCATGTCCTCTGAAGGTGGGACAAGCCGTAATGAACTGAATCTGCAGCAAGGCAGATTGAGGCGACATATCAGGAAACACTTTCTAACTCTCAGGGGAGTGAAGCTCTGCAACAGGCTGCCCAGGGAGGTGGCGGAGTCCCTGTCACTGGAGGATTTTAAGAACAGGCTGGACAAACACCTCTCAGGCTAGCCTAGGTTCCCCCTGCCCGACTCACATCAAGAGGAGATGTGAACTAGCTATTTGATATGAGCCGTTTCTTGTTCAGAACCATTTCTGGGTCAGTAATTGACTCAGCACCGCCAGCACTCAGGGCCCTACGCTGCAGTGAAGGGGGGTGGGGCAGAGCCCAAATCCAGCGGAGACATGGGTCTGAGCCCTGTTGTTTCCAGAGTCTGTGCAGCGCAGTGTGGACGTATAAGCACAGCCATGAGAGCCAGGTCCAGCAAGCATACACACCCAGGCTTCCCATGCAGTGCAGACGCTCAAGCACTTGGAAGCCCCTTGTCTCCAAGCCTGGGTTTCTGATGCCATCCAGACACGCTGCTAGAGACAGGGCTCCAGAGAAGTTCCACGCCCTCGGGGCGGGTCACACAGACTGGGCCAGGCTGACTTTCCAGAACCGAGGAACTAAAGAAAGGCCTTTGGCTCTGAAAGGATGAGCAGGAACTCACGCAGACCCATCACATGGCCAGGACCTTCTAGCCATGGGGCCTGCATCCTGGCAGAAGGGTGGGAAAGACTCTGGCCCACTAAGGCCCTGTAAGACTGAGGGTGACTCCTGCTCTGCTCAGTGTGTTTGCATCTGTTTAGTGTCTGTGATGCTTTTACCACAGGAGAAGCCAGGATTCCTGAGTCCCAGCCCCCCTGCTCGACCCCCGAGGCCATCTCTGACTCCAGGAACCAGAGCAGAACCCAGGAACGCCATGGGTCAGGCCCCTGTTCTAGTCCCTATCACCCAAAGCCAACCCAGGGCCAAGCGGAGCAGCTAGGAACCGGGGACCAGATGGGCACAGACAGAGCGTTACATGTTGGACTGTTCAGACATTACTGGCTGTGCTACACCACGTGAGGCCACGGACGTGTGAGTACAGACAGTCGTATGACTTGATGGTGTTATTCTGCATGTGGATCTTCTCTCTCTCTCTCTCTAAAGGCTCAGGTATATAGACAGGGCCTGCCTCGAGGGCCACTGAAGTCAGCTGCTAACTGGGCTTTCCAAAGGAGCCTATGGGAACTAGGCAACCAGCTTCTGTCGATGGAGTTTATCTAAAGGCCACTGAAAAGACTTGGGCTGAAATTCTGCACTTGCTGGAGTGGAAGACAAAAGGCCATTTGGTTTCATTGGAGCCAGGATGTCACCAATGGCATCTAAGTCCCACTGTTCATAGTGGGTCGTGAGAATTAGGATCTCTGAGTTCCATCTGCCCCTTGGGGGGAATCTCAGCCAAAGGGCTGCGTTCCTTCCCAGTGCTGGCTCAAGGCAATCGATCAAATACCTGGTCTCCTGATCCTCCCCCAGAGCCTCCGTGCAATGAGGGGCACGGGGCGGCGATGGGATCTGGGGACTGTGCATTACATTGGCTGAGCTGCCTTCTCAGACATGGAAAGGCTGAAATAGGGACACAACCCAGCATAGAGGCACGTGGTGAGAGCAGTTCGAGGGGGATCGATGCTGGTTAACGCGAAGAGGGAAAACTGTTTGCTGCTTTGCTATTTTCGGGCAGTTCCTTGATAAACGTAACACTTTCTCCCTGGGGAATTAAAGAACTGAGCTCTTCCAGTGTTTGCTTGAGCCCTAGAACGTCCTGAGAAGAGCCTGCCACTGCGCAAGGTGGGCCGTCAGGATGGATGGCCAGGTTTTAAGCATTTCTTCCTTTGGTAGAGAATTCAGCAGCTGGTGAATGGGGACAGATTCACAACACACAGCGTCCTCTCTGATGCCCACTTCCACCTGTCAGCCTTTCCCACTGAATCTCAGCTGCCAACTGAACACTCTTCAGCTGGAACACGTCAGACCAGCTCTGCTCTGGACATAGAGCAGATCAATAATGTGTGCAAATCCCTGAGCTACAGTTCACGTTCCGGACGGTCTATCAAAGAGATATCTGCCATTATGACCAAATGAAGTTGTGTTTGGACATGCCAAGATCCTGTCAGTCTGTCTGTCAAATAGCTGAACTCCATGTAGATGGGACTAGGTTTACACTCGATGGCTCATGCAGGGCGAGGTCAGTGCAGCCACCAATGGCGGGTCATTTAGAAAAAGCGAATAAATGTGCGACATTGACACGGCGATCCAGAGGACTCCCCCACAAAATCCTGAGAGGAGGTGGCAGCTATGAGCTGTGTGGGGGTTACTGAACACTGGGTCAGCGTGGGGTGGAGCCAGAGGACAGCCATGGAGCCTCTTCAGCCAGCAGGAGCCAAATTGGTGGCAGTGGTGGGATCTCAGCGCGGGGTTAGCTCCGGGCTGGGCACAGGCCGGCCAGGTGGGTCTACACCCAGTGCCCTCTGCTGACCTTTGGGGCTTCCCAGCTGGAGTTAGGGTAGCTTAGGGGGTGGGAACGCAGATCCTGCAGGGGGGCTCAGAGCCTGAAGATGGCAGAGCCAACAGTGCACCCCAGCAGGGTGTTAGCAGCTTCCAGGCATTCGCTCAGCCGGGGCTCTGAAACAAGAAGGGGGCGTCAGGGGGGAAACATCAGCCAGGAAAAGGAGTGGGGGGAGGGAACGGACACCAGTTGAAGAATAGGGTAGCGAGGGCCGGGGAGAGAGGGGAGACATCAGCCTGGGAAGTGAGGAGAGGGACATTTCAGGTGGTTGGGGGGGGAAATAGGCTGGGAAATGGGGTAGTGAGAAACAGGGGTGGGCCTAGGAACAAAGGGCAGAGAGCTCACAGAGTGTGGGGGACTGGCATGGGGGGGCAGGGCAGAAAAGGCACTGGGGGGGTTGGCAAGGAGACCCTGGACGGGTGCTGAGATCGGGACAGGGAGCCGCTGGGCATAGGGGCTCTTGAGGGCTGGGCTATGGGGCCCTGGGAGGCAGGGCTAGGGCTCTGGGCTGTGGGGTTTCCATGGGGCCCAGGGTTCTCCAGTTGAGGCCCTGGGCCCTGCCCTCAACCCCCAACTCCCATCTCACCTGCTTGGCCCCGCACCCAGCCCACAGCCTTGGCCTCCAGCAGCTCCCACTCGTTGCGCTGCCCCGCGGCCCGGCCATGCAGCCAGACCACAGCCAGCACCGTGGCCCAGACGTTGGGGGGCACATCCTGGGGGGGGGGGAAAGAGAGAGAGAAAGAGCCTGAGACAGCACCTGCCCTGAGGACCCCTCCTGCCCCCCCGAGCGCTGCCTCCTCCCCCTGCCCTGTGGACCCCCCCCCAATATCCCTGAGTGGTAACACCCCATCCCCCCACCCTGGGAACCCCACCAGCACTGCCCCCATCCCCCTACCCTGGGAACCCCCCAATCCAGCGCTCCCTCCTCAGACTCAGAAGGTTCCCAGCTTTAGCACCGTGGACCCCCTACCCAGATATCCAGTGCCGTGCCCAGGGGATGGGAGACAGCCTCAGAGGGGGCCCAGCCTGGGCCTCCCCATGTCCCCTCCTCCTTCAGCCCTAGGACCTCTTGATCCAATGCTCCAACCCATTTGGGGGTTCTCAGCCCTCTGCTCTGGGCCCGTCTCACCCACTGGGCTCCAGCCAGGTTCAAGGGTCTTTTGTTCCAGTTGCCCTCAGACCTGCCCCCGGCCTGGGTCACACCCAGTCTTATCTGGGAGCAAGCGAACAGGCTCAACTCATGGCACCTGAGCCCCATCTCTCCCCACCTCTCCTTTGTCCCTGTCCCCTCCTGCACTCACCTTACTGGGCATCCTCCCCCTGGCGTCGGTCTCGCTCACTCCCAGTGCAGCAGCCAGCCGGGAGTCCAGGTCCCACGAGCCATCAGCATTCTGAAGAGACACCAGCCTCAGCAGGAGATACTCCTCCGGTGCCCCCTCTAGGGAGAGATGGGCTGGGACATGGTTACACAACAGTGACATGGCCTGTCCAGGCTAAGGGACAGCCTACAACCTTAACTGTGCCCCTCCATGAATGTCCTTAACCCTGCCCCATCCATGGGTGTCCTTTACCTGCTTCTCAGCACCGTTAAGCCCTTCGTAGGCACCCTGAACTCTGCCCCTTTCTGCACCCATGGGATGACAATTAACTTTAGTTAGGCACCCAACTCCCTTGGGCCCCTGTGAATGTCCCGGCCCCTGCCATTAATCCCACAACTCCAGGGTGCTTCTCAAACACAATCTGATCCCAGGACCATCCCACACTACAACTTGTGATACAAACCTATGTCTGGGGAAACACACAGTCATCTAAGAGTGTAGGGGAAATAGGATGTTACAGAGGCTAAACGATATTATAGCTATGCCTGTTCCAGGGTTGTGGGGCAGAGTTTTTTGCCTGTGAGTTTCCTCATTTTTTATTTATTTTGTTGCAAGATAATTTGCATCACGACACTTAAAAAAAAAAAAAACAGCTGCGGATTCCCCCTTCCTCCAACATCACACTGCTGTTTTGCTCAGGAAGTTCCTTCACTTTCTATGTAGCTGTTAAACACTTGCCCACTCTGGGACTGTCAGGACACGTCTGTCTCTGACCCAAGAAAGCATCATCCTGGCGTTTGCTGCCCACCTTGAGTCCTGACTCCCAGCCCCTGCCCCCCTCACCTTCCTGGGGCGCGGTCTCTGGAGGGGCGCTGTGTTTGCAGGACTTGCTGCCCTCATGTTGGGAGCTCCTCCGGATGAACTCTGAGAGGCGATAGAGCCAGGACAGACACTTCGGAGGGGGGAGCTGCTTGTAGAAGTGGTGCACGTTCTCCACAGCCACCATCCTGGTGGAGCGTTGGTTGCCTTTGTCCAGGCGAATGACTCCTGCAAAGGTGTATGGTGCATTGTACTGCAAATGGCCTGACATCAAATCAAACCCTAGGGAGCAGATGGTCAGAGAGAAGGACAGACAGATGGACATGCAGACAGAGACAAGCTAAGGGATGAAAGCAAAATCCTCCCCCACCTGGCACCCAGAGCCAACACGCCAGTAGGACCCCTCCTCCCTGCCCCCCAGCTGGGACCCCCACACACACCCAGCCCCATCCTCCTCTCCCCTTAGCTCCCTCAGAGTCAGGATCCCCTCCCAGCCTCTGGGCTGGGACCGCCCCAGATTCAGCCCCTCCCTTGCAACTTCCCCCCAGCTGGGACCCCTCTTCCAACCCCAAGGGATGCGGTGGGCGGGGGGTGCTGTGCCCCATGGATGAGGGCAGGACACTGGGGCACGAGAGGCCCCCGCTAGCCAAGCCTGCTCATGCCAGCAATGCACCTGCCCCTCTGGTCCCTGCCTTTGTCTGGGTCGGCCTGCCTGTCTCATGGCGTCTGTTTGTCCATCTCCATCTCCCCGTCTGGGTCTATTTATCTGATTCTCGGTCTCTGCCCCCATCTGTTTGGGTCTCCGGTTCTGGGTCCGTCCATATGGCCACCTGTCCACCCCACAGGCCCCATTCTCCCAACTTGGAATGGCCAGGCCCCGCAGGCTGCTCCCCTGTCTCACCTGCCCAGTGCCGGGGAGACCGGGGTCACTCTAGGGGGCAGGGTGGGGCCAGCAGAGCCACATGATAGCTGGGGCAAGGAGAGGGGCAAAGGGACATTAGCCTATATCCATGATTCCTCCCCAGGCATCCAGGTGCCCCCCCACCAACTGGGATTCCCCGTGCTGGGATCCCTCCTGGATTTCCTCTGCTAGTGGCAGGTTCCACCCTCACCCCACTCCTCCCAGTCCCAGGTTCCCTCTCCCATCTGAGCCCCCCACCCACATGCTTCCCCCCTGGCCCCAGGTTCCCCCTCCCACCCTAAGCCCCCACCCACATGCTGCCCCCCCGGCCCCAGGTTCCCCCTCCCACCCGAACCCCCCACCCACATGCTGCCCCCCTGCCCCAGGTTCCCCCTCCCATCCGAGGGCCCCCCCAACCTTTCCAGGGTTACCTGGGAGCGGGATGTCCCATCTCACAAGCGGCCCCTGCACCGGCTGCGTCCGCTCTGTGTCCACCCCCACATAGGCCGTGAGGGAGCAGACGACCCCCGAGCTCAGGCTGGTCTCCAGCGCCCGGCACCGGTCCCCCTCCGACCTGGTGTCCACGGCCTCCTCCAGCTCCAGCAGCAGTGACTTGGCTGCCAGCCGGTGAACGGGCAGCCTGTGCCAGGAACAGAGAGTCAGGGGGATGAGCCCTGGATGCCTGGGTTCCAGCAGTGCAGGAAGGGGAGCAGGGGCTAGTGGGATAGTGTATTGCGGGGAGCCAGGACTCCTGGGTTCTAGTGGTTACAGCAGGGGGACTGGGAGCCAGGACTTCTGCTTCCCTCTGTGAGCTGAGGCAGGTCCCTTCCCATTCCTGTCCTGTTGGGGGTGGGGATGGAGGGGGCAGGACCTAGATACCTGGGGGTAATGGGGGTCACAGGAGTGTTGCTGTCACCTGTCTCCATCCTGTGGCTTCAGGGGGAACTGCAGCGTCTCCTTGTAGGTCTGGTCCTGGATGCGGTACTGCAGGGTGACGCTCCCCATGGCAGTGTCTGGGGGCTGCAGGCAGAGAAAGGGGGTCAGAGGTGGAGTTCAAGGGGGGAGAAGATGCCCGGGGACCCCCCCAGACCCAGGTTACAGAACAAAAGGGGTAAATACACCTGATTAACAGCAGTTGAGGGGCTACCCAGTTAGCCTAATTGCCATTAGTAGGGTCCGGAGTTAATGATCCTGACGGAGATCAACTCAGTTGGAGTAGCACAGAGACCCCCAAGCCAAAGGCCATCGTTAGGGGTCCGAGTTATCACCCAGGAGGGGGTGGGAGGTTCCCGGCTCAGTCACTGACCCCGAGCCCTGGGGGTGTCCCAGAAGGGGGGGTTGCTCTCTCACCTGGGGCTGCCCGCGGAGCTGGGCGTAGATGAGGCACCGCTGCCCAGGGAAGATCACCTCAGGGCCCCGGCCCAGCAGCACCGCCTCCATCCCGGGGGGCAGATCCCAGCACAACGAGATCTGAGTCACGGCCGGCTGCAGGGCTCGCTTCAGAGACTGCAGCGCCTGGGGGAGAGACCAGCATCCTGGGACCAGGAGGTTTGGGTCTTATCTCTGGTCTAGGAGAGGAGTGAGGGCTGGTGGGTTAGAGCAGGGTCGGGGAGGATCCCAGACTCCTAGGTTCTCTCTCATCTCTAGGAGGGGAGTGGGGTCTGGAGGGTTAGCGAAGGAAGGGGATGGAGGAGCCCGGACTCCTGGGTTCTCACCTTGGGCTGCATGCGGTCCTGGCCCGTGATGAACTCGGCGCTGCCCCCTGCTGCCCGGGCAATGCCTTTGACCAGAGCCTTGGAGGCCCCTTCCCCGATGCCGAAGGAGAAGCACCTGCAGGGGGGCAGAGTCCAAGGGGGTGAAAGCAGTTGAAAAGGGGGCAGAGTTGGGGTTCACTTGGGGGTTGCTGGGGGGCAGGGTTAGAAGAGCGCTGGGGGAGGGACAGGCTCCCTGTTACCTGTGGGCCCCCTGGTGACGCTGCACCTCAGCAATGACGTCCTGGGCGTTCGACACCTCCCCGTCCGTGAATACGAACAGCTGGTGGGGGAGAGATGCTGTCAGAGCCGGGGATCCCAGAGCCGGGGATCCCAAATCTCCCACAGACATCCCCTCCCCATGGGAATGGGGGCAGCCCGCAGAGAGCCTGCCTCACTGACCCCCCTCCCAGAGACCCCTGACTCCATGAGACTCCCTGCATAGCCCTCTTCCTTCTCTCCCAGAGCCCCCCCCCGGGGGGGGTCTGACAGATGAGGACCTCTGACCTTTTCCCCATCTCTAACTGTGACCCCAACCCCCACTTGTCACCTCTTCCCCAGCCCCTAGAGACACTAACCCCCCACAACAGCCGTGGGCATCTTTCTGGGAGCTCCCTCCTCAACCCCCCCACACGTGCCCTCCCTGCCCCATGGCTGCAGGGCGCCCCCCATAGCTGGGCGCAACACCCAGAGCTGCCCCCCAGCTCTGTACAGAGATGCCCTGCCCCAACTCTTGCCCAACATGCCCTGCTTATACCGCCAGGGGCATCATCCCCCTTCCCACTCCGAGCCCCCACACTCCCAAAGCCCCCATCAGCTGTCCCCAGGGTTCCCAGCCCCTCTCCAAGTCCAGGAAGTTCAGGAACAGCCTCCTGAGGGCAGCAGGAGGCGTGAGCCATGGCAGGGAGGCCAGGTGCAGAGGGGCCTGCGATGGTGCACAGCCCATGGCGACAGCTGGAGGGCAAACATCCCCCCAGCTGCGGACAGGGCACTAGGTGTAGGGGGGGCTCAGAGTTACTGCAGAGAATCCTTCCTAGGGGCTGGCTAGGGTCTCGCCCTCACGCTTGGGGCTCACTGACCCCCACGTGTGGGGTGGGGGCTGGGGAAGGGACTTTCCTGCATCAGATGTGCAGAGACCCTGGGGGGATCATCACCCTCAGCAGCCAGGGCCCTGGAGTAATGGGGGGGCTCTGTGACCCGACGTCTGTACCTCAGGGCTTGGGGGGTTGGTGACTCAGACTCAGGGGCTGGGCCTGTCAAGGGGCTGTCACGGGGGGAGCGAGGGGCTGGGGCCAGACAAGATCATCAGGATGGTCCCTTCTGGCCTGAAAGTCTCTGAGTTTATTCCCTCCCCAACCCCATTTCCTTCTGACATCCTCCAACCCTCCTCAGCTCCCCCAGCCCCTCTCCGGCTCCCTGGGACACCCTGCAGCTGCCCTCAGCACCTGGCGTGGGTGCCCATCCCGGCAGGGAATGCGGTAAATGGCTCGTAGCGGCGCCAAGATCTCAGTGCCCCCGAGGTCAGCCTGGAGCTGCTGGACGCGCTGCAGGGACTTGGCCATGGTCTGTTGGGTGTATGCTACGCTCTGCCTGCAGGGGGGCGCAAAGGGATCAGAGGCCAGGACAGCTGGAGCCAGGGACACCCCGACCCCAGCTAGCCCTGCCCCCAACCCACAGACACTCCCACTCCAGCCAGCACTGCCCCCAACCCACAGACACCCTGACCCCAGCCTGCCCTGCCTCCAACCCACAGACACTCCGACCCCAGCCTGCCCTGCTCCCTAACCCAGCCAGCAAACACGCGCTCCCGCCGTGGACTCACGGGTAGAAGGACTCGAACTCAGACCCAAAGCCGTAGATGTTGAAATAACAGCCTAGGGGCAAACTTTTCAACAGCAGGACCAAGGTCTCCTGGGGACAGACAGATGGACGGAGTCACGCCCCCAGGCCCAGCCAGCCTGAGCTGCTCCCCTCCACAGGCCCATCTAGTCCGGCCTCCCACCTGGCCGTACCTTGGCGCTGTCGATGCGCTGAGTGGAGCGGTCTTGGCCGTCCATGGGGCACTCCATGCTGGCGGAGCGATCCAGCAGGAAGATGAACTCCCCGGCTGAGCTCTGGCCTGGCACCGCCTCGGGCAGGCTGGGCAGCAGGGTCACCATCACGGCCGGGTCGCCCATCAGGGAGCCTGCGGGGAGATGGGGCCAGCCCCAAATGGAGCAGGCATGGGGTCGAGCCCTGTGAGCCTGCGAGAGCCCCCAGGCGCCCCCGACTGCCCCAGAGCCCCACCCATGTCCCTTCCCCCATAGATCCCCCACCGTCCTCAGCCCCAGCCCCCCAGCATCCCCCAACTATCCCAGAGCCCCACTCCCACTCCTCTGACCCTCTCCCAACTCTGCCCTCCCCATAGATCCCCCACCTTCCCCAGCCCCTCAGTGCCCCCTGACTGCCCCAGAGCCCCACTCCCACCCCTTTCCCTCCCCCTACACCGCCCTCTCCCCAGATCCCCAACCAACCCCAGCCTCCTAGCAACCCCATCTTCCTGAGTACCTCCCCCGCTCATCTGTCCCTCCCCCTGCCCTCCTCTTACGTCCCTCACTCCCCCCAGCCCCTGCTCTCCCAAACCTGCAGTGAGTCCCAGTGTCCACCTGTTGACACCCCACCTTCCCATCTCCAGCTCCGCCAAGACCCCCCATCCTGTCCCCCCAACCCTCACTTTCCCTGATTCCCCCAGCACCACTCTGAGAATCTAGCCCTAGCACCCCCCATTCCCCTTATTGCCCCATGCCTCCCCGATTCCCTATCACAGCCCAGCACACCCCTCTCCAACCCCATAGACACCCCTCTGCCCAGGGGCAGCAGGGTGCAGGGGTCCCCACCTGGCTCCACTCCAGGCAGCCCAGCCTCCAGCACAGCAGTGGGTTTGTGCGGCTCCGCGTAAAACACCAGCAGCTCCACGTCCCGGCCCCACGGGGGGGCCTCAGCTAGTGACACCTGGGGGGAGACAGACACTGTCACCTCCCCTCAGCTCCTGTGGGACTTGGCTCTTCCTGGAAGAAACTGCAAACTTCTGATTTTTGTTTGGCTAAATCTTTCCAATTTGGGGGTCACATTTTCCCACCCCCGCCCCATTTTCCCCACTGACAATCAAGGAGCGGGAAACTCCCAGAAAGTGAAGAGAAGCACGGGCCCATCGAACGCCCAGGATTTCACCCCCACGGGCTGGTTCCAGCCCCGCAAGTTCTTCCCCAGAGAACTCGGGCAATTCCCCGGATTGACCCGCACACACACCTTCTGGGACCAACCTCCCTGCCCCGCCCCAGCGCTCCCACTCCCCTGCACACTGCCCCCAGGACCCATGGCCAGATGGTCCCCAGGACCTGCCCCCCCCAGCCTCAGCCCAAATCCCCCAGCACTTCCCCGACACTGACCCTCCCAGCGGGGATGGCTGGGACCCAGGTGTCCGGGTGAGCCCTTACCTGGGCGGTGGTCCGGTTCCCGGCCGTGTAGCTCAGGGGGGTAAGGGAGCAGTTGGAGAGCACGCGGTCGATGCCGTGAGGAGACTGCAGCGTGGCGCTCAGGTTCAGGGTATAGGGCAGCTCCCCCTGGGGGACTCGCGGGACCCCCTGGGTGACGTCCTCCCCGTCCCACCCTGCAGAGAGACATAGGGTGTGGGCCGGGGACTGAGAGAGCGGGAGGGTCCTGGGGGTTGGCATAGCAGGGGAAGATGGGGGTATGGGATATTGGGAGGCATGGGAGGATATCTGGGAGCACCTGAAGGGCTGGGATAGCAGAGGATTTGGGGGTGGCTGGGGGGGGTCACATACCCTGGAGCAGGGATTGTGGGGTTGGGGGGGCACTTACTGTGGGGCACATAGTAGTAGCCTAGGGGGTGTTATGGGGCTGAGGGTCCATGTGGGATACGTAGCAGGGGCTAGGGAATCTCACGGGGGCTATGGGCTGTGGGGTCATTGACTGTGGGGTATGTAGTGGGGAGTTGCGGACTATGGGTCCCACTGTGGGGTGCAGGGAGAAGAGCAGGGGATCTGTGGGTCTCACTGTGGGGCAAGTGGGGGACACAAGGGGGATCTGTGGGTCTCACCATGGGGCGTGTAGCGGGGGTGCAGCACGGCTGGCAGCATGTAGCGGGCGGCCCCATCGGGCTCTAGCGGCAGCTCACAGACGTAGCGGAGGGTCAGTGCCGCCTCCTCCCCAGGGGGCAAGTTCCCCAGGGAGCAGCTGAAAACGTCACCCCCAGTCCCCTCCTGCTGCAGCAGGAACGAGCTCTGCCCCCCAGCCAGTGCATCCCCGTACAGCTCCTGCGCCTGCCGGAGAGACAGGGTCATCTTGAGATCCTACTGTCCCCAACAGCCTCCTGCCCCTGACAGCCCCCTGCCCTGCCCCTTGGCCAGTATGTTCCAATATAGCTCCTGGGCCTGCTGGACAGACAGGGTCACCCTGAGATCCCTCTGCCATCCCCCTGCCCTAACCCCCAGCCACTGCATCTCCGTACAGGTTACGCCTGGGGGAATTCTACACCACCGCTCAAGCTCAGAATTTGTGTCTGGCGCAGAATTCTTTTCCACCACAGAAAATACATTCTGGCCCAGAAGTGCTGCAGTTACCCCTGACTCCCCCAAGCCTTTGCACTATTTCCTGCACCTGTGAGAAACACAGTTCTGCATTGAAATTTAAATGAATTATTAGTCAAAGTTCTGTATGATTATGCCTACTTAAAGCTACTGCTGACAGGTATTTTGAAATAAATTACCAAAATAATTGAAACTGATGTGATTATATTGTGTTATTTTGACAAATAAAATATGCAGATTTTGTAGAATTTTAAAATATTGTGCACTGAATTTTTTATTTTTTTGGAACAGAATTCCCCCAGGACTAACAGGTCCTGCGCCTGCCGGAGAGACGGGGTCACCCCAAGATCCCCCTGCTCCCCAAAATCCCCTTTCCCCCAGCCAGCATGTCCCCACACAGCTCCTGCGCTTGCCAGAGGAGACAGGGTCACCTCAAGATCCCCTTGCATCCCAAAATCCCCCCTGTCCATCGAGATCCTCATGCCCCCTGTGTCACTGACAGGCCAGCTCAGATCACAGTCTCTGTAGCATTTGCTTGGGTGTGAATGTCAGAGAAGGAAGGTACTGGCTCACTCGTACAGGAGAACAGTTCCCAGCAACCCAGTGGTTTTGTTTTACCTGTGTGTTTCCTGGGACTTCCCTCCCTGTTCTCAGCCTCAGATCTAAAGACAGTTTGGGTGCCAAGAAGAGGAGATGTCTGATGTGCAAACTGCATGGAATCGAAGGAACTAAACCCATCCTGTGCCCGCAGCCTGGGCACTGCATGCGAAGAAACATGCTCACGTCACAGCATGGGTTGGCCATGGAAAACCTCCAGAGCCAGGCTGTGCTGGACACACTTGCTGGACGTCCCTGCGGGCAATGACCCTAAGCCGGGATCCTGTATCTCTGCATGGATAGCTTCTGCCAGGGGAATCCTGAGTGACGGGACAGAGCTCCTTAGAGCCCTTCTAGGGAACCCGGCAAGCTTTAGGGACCACTGGCAAATCTCTCCACCTCTGCTCTCCCTTGCTCTGCAAACTGTGACTCACCTGGCCGATATTTTACCTGCCTGAACCTCTCCACAGCTCATTTCTTCCTCTTGGCTAACAAACCTTTCATTGTTTGCTAGAGAAGCTGGCTGCAGTGCTGTCCTTGGGGAGAGCCTGAGCGCCCACAGACCGGGGGAGAGCGACCCACCCTTTGGGATTGGAAGAAACCTGACGGGAGGTGAGCTGGGGTTTTACTACCCTCCTGCCCCAACGTCCAGCCTGGCCTAGAGATGGAGGGGCTGGCCGGGGCTCTGGGGAGACTGACAGTGTGAGCCAGGAGTTCACATCAGGTGCTGGCCAGATGAAACCCCAGGATCAGGACATCCAGCAGGTAGGGGCATCTGCCCTGTTTTCTGATACTCGGCCCTGAGACTGGCACTCTCAGTTGTGAGCCACTCCAGACAGCGAGACACCCTGATATCCCACTGCTCTGCCCCCCGTACAGCTCCTGCGGGGAGAGAAGGGATCACCCCAACATCCCCCTCCCCTGCCCCCCATACAGCTCCTGCAGGGAGAGAAGGGGTCACCCCAACATCCTCCTCCCCTGCCCCCCATACAGCTCCTGCAGGGAGACATGGGGTCACCCTGACATCCCCCTGCCCCTCGACATCCTCCTGCCCTGCCCCCTGTACAGCTCCTGCAGGGAGAGATAGGGTCACTCCAACATCCCCCCTACCCCCGACAGCCCCCTGCCCCCTGGCCAGCACATCCCCATACAGCTCCTGTGCCTGCTGGACAGATGGGTCACCTCAAGATTCCCCCCCCAGTCCCACCCACCACCACCCTCTTTCCCCTCCCAGGATCTTTGCCCCCCCAGTACCTGTTTCTTCTCGTGGAGCTGGGCCTGGATGCAGGTGCCCCCCAGACGGGCCTCGAAGGCGTAGACGGCCGCCTCGGGGTCCACGGGGAACACGAACACGGCCTCCATGGGCCCCTGCTCCTCATTCCTGTAGAGCAGCTCACAGCCCACGTCGGCCACGAAGCCTCGGATCAGCACCGTCACCGAGACGCTGCGCAAGGGCACTGCAGGGAACCGGGTCATCAGCCAGGGGGCCCCATGGGTGCTTGGGGGGGTGTCAGCTATGGGACCCCACAGACCCCCAAGGGCACCGGGCCCCACGCAGCCCCAACCCCAACCCCAGCCCTGACTCACCTGGCTTGTTGGAGCCAGTCAGGAGACCGCACTGCGTCATTTCAACTCTGGAGTCGGGAGATCTGTGCAGGGGAAGCAGGGTGAGATACAGGGTTCCTATGAAAACTGACAGGCACAGGGTGCCCCCTCGCAGCAATGGCTCCGAGACCCCAGCGCCATCCCCCTGCACAGCCAAGTCCTGTGGCAGGAAGTCCCACAGAGATCACAGTGATGGCTCCTCTAGGGGCCCCCCTCCCCGCACACGGTGCCAGCCAGTGATGGGGAGTGAGTGGAGAAATGTAGAAGGTGGTGTGTGGGGATGTATGGACAGGCGGACAGATGGAAGGAGGGAAGTGGGGATGGATAGAGCACGTGGGGGGCTGAGGATGGATGGACAGACGGAAGGGTGGGGGTTCGGTCTGTGCGCAGGGGAGGGGCTAGTGGTTAGAGTGGGGGGAGGCTGGGAGCCAGAACTCCTGGGTTCTATCCCCAGCCCCTGGGGAGGGGGGTCCTGGAGCAGTGCCTGAGCTGCAGGGAACCCAGGTGGGTCACTAGGGGGTTGTTCACCCAGCTAGGATGTCACCCTGCAGAGAACAGAAGAGGTTTACAGAGCAGCCGTTCCAAGTGGGGGGTGCTGCTATTTACCTTCACCTGGGGCTGCCATGAACCCCCCGGCCTGAGGCTGCAAAGTCCAGCCCTGGCCACAGCTGGGGGCTCCTGCTCCCTGTCCCAGAGCCAGCCGGCCTGGGCCTGGTGGGAGTGAAAGGCCAGCAGCAGGCTAGGTTCTCCAGCAGCAGGATGCCGAGGGGGTGAGGCACACCAGGGCTGCCATGACCAAGAGGGCTCCACAGACCGAAGTTCCCTCTAAGCTGCATGGCCATGCAGTTGGCTACCAAGGGCTGCGCAGGAGCTGCCACGGAAAGGTGCCTCTCCCTTGGCCCAGTCCCAAGCTGCTGCAGGGAGAGAGGGCTGGGGGGGAGACCTTTCTCCTCAGGGCAGTCTGCACCCCAAATCCCTCATCCTCAGCCCCACCCCAGAACCCACATCCCCAGCCAGAGCCCACATCTCATCCTGCACCTCAACTCTCTGCCCCAGCCCTGAGCCCCCTCCCTCCCTCCCTCAAACTCTTCATCCCTGGCCCCACCCCAGAGCCTGCACCCCCAGCCAGAGCCCACATCCCAACCCTCTGCCCCAGCCCTGGGCCCCCTCCCACACTCTGAACCCCTAGGCCCACCCCCACCACACATCACCTCCATATTGCTGCATATAACAAAATTCATTCCACACATGCAGGTAAAAAATTAGAGGGAACATTGCTCCAGACCCCAGTCTCGGAGCCTCATGTCATCTCGCCACCGCTGGGCCAGCTGGAGAATTCCCAGTTCCAAGGTCAGACGGAAACGATGGGATCACCCAGGTAACCCATATGCCCGGGAGGGCCCAGAATGAACTCTTGGGGAAACTGAAGCCCAACCCCCTCCATTCCGCATCAAATGCTGGCTGCCATGGAGGATACACCACAGCCCCGGGTGAGCTGTGCTAATGGCTAGTTACCCACTTGCAGAAACATGCGCCTTCCTTCCAGTGCAACCTCATCTGCTTGCCACCCCTAGCCCCGGGCCAATGCCAGAGCAGGGACTGCTACCTGTCGCATCCCAACAGAGCAGGTATTCACAGCTGGGGGCCAGGCGCCTCTTCGCCTGCTCCAGGGTAAGTGCCACAGACCAGGAAATGGCAGAGGCCCCAGGAAAGGCTCTGGTGGGGAAGGGAAGCTGGTTCTTTGTACCTGGGATTTAACCCTGATGCCTAGTTCCCAGGCTGGAGAAAGGGAGTCGGTGTAAAAGCTACAGCAATTCACTGGCTGCAGCTCTCGCTGCCGCAATTGCTTCTGGCAGAGCGCCTGAGGCTGAGTCACTGTGCTGGGAGGTGTGGTCTGAGTGGGGAACAGGCCCCCAGCAGACCCCAGAGATCGTGGGGAGCAGGACCAACCCAGCCGGGTGCCACGGGGATGGGCAGCAGGAGATCCATGCAGGGAAAAGTACAAAAAGGAGCAGAAAGGTGGGAGAGTAGGTTGGAACCAGGAAGGTTTAGGAGTCACATCCCTCCAACCCCTGCCCCCACTAAAAAACCCTGTCCCTGCACACCGGGCCCCCACATCCAGGGAGGGGAGCCTCTGCAGGAGCAAAGCCCCAAGTCAGGGGGATGGGCCGAGATCAGGGGCTGGGGGTGAGAGGGGATCCCAAGACACGGGAGGAGGACAGGACCCAGAGAGGATGGAAGGGGCCCCTAGACCCAGAGAAGGGGGGGGCCCGTGGACCCAGAGAGGATGGAGGGGACCATGGATCCAGAGAAGGGGAGACCCGTGGACCCAGAGAGGATGGAGGGGACCATGGACCCAGGGGACAGGACCAGGATGGGCCATGGACCCCAGGAGATGGTGCTCTGGGGGGCCCGATCCCACGGGCCCGATCTGCACCCCCGGTACCTTCCCTCTCGATCCCTGTGCAGCGAAGCCTTGAGTCAGCTGGAAGGGAAACTAGCTCCGCCTCCCGCCGCGGAGAATCTGCAAACTCCCCACCCTCAGCTACTGGAAACCAGGGGCCGTCTGCAAAGTTCCACCCACCCTCTGGGAGCCAGGGACCGTCTGCAAACCCTTCGCTCCACACAGCCCGCCATGTGCCGGTACAGAGCCACTCAGCCTTTCCAGACGGCTACACCCCCTTTCGGGAGTGTGGTGTGTCTGGCGTACCCCCAAATTTCACCTCACTTAAAACCACTTGCTTGCAGAATGAGACATAAAAATGCAAAGGTACTGCAGCACACTGTGACTCCCGAATGGCTGACCTGCTCCTTTCTAGCAGACAATTAGAAAATAAATCAGCTGGAATATAAATCTCGTACTGACATTTCAGTGTACAGGGTATGGAGCAGAATAAACAAGGCATTGGCTATATGAAATGTTCATTTGTACTGACTTCACTGGTGCTTTTTTTGTCGCCTGTTGTACAAAATTGGGCAAATCTCTAGATGAGTTGAGGTAACCCCTGGAAGATCCCTGTGTATCCCCAGTGGTAGATGTACCCCTGGTTGAGAATCACTGTGCTAGGGCACATCTCAAACTGGCCCCTCCCACATACACACACACACTGAATTGGGGCTAGAGGTGTCTCCAAACTGCCCCTCGCTCCTTCCTGACCCTTGCTGCCCTCTGGGAGCCATTTCACTGGCAGGCCTAATGTGCATCCCAGTCGTGCTGCCTTCCCCAAGGAGGATGTGACCTGCCAGACACATGCATCCCAGGTGTAAGCAGAGTCAGGATGAGCGTTACCCTGACATCTGTTGGTGAATTGTTGGGAGTATGGAAAGAATTTCAAGAATTTCAAAGAGTGTGGAAAGCGATCTCGAGCATTTGCATTGGCACCCATTCCCCACTTAGCATAAGCCCACAGCAGACTGGGATGGTTGTTTTAACAGCTCTGGGATCCCCAATTTCTTCATTATTGGGGTAGGAGGAAAAAAAAGTTTGTCACCCTGATTGTGTGAATGGGGAGCTGTGGGGCTGCTTTGTGACAGAGATGACTTAACCTCAGTTGGGTGGTACTTGCTAAACATGGGATATGGGTTCCAAAACCCCATGAATTGAGAGAAGTTGGGGACTGGTGTGTGTACACCTGGTGGTATGGTTTATCTTTGGGGGCTTGGAACACCAATTGCACATCCTCCTCTCTCCAGTGTTAAAGAATAGGGCTAGTTTTGATTCCATTAGGAGTCTATCTAGAGACTGTTGAGCTGAATTCATGTTGGGCCAATGGTGCACCAGCACCAGGGCTCCTCTACTAAGAGCTAAAATCACTGAGTGCTGTGTTAACTTGAGGGGGGTGGAGCAAGAAGAGCTATTGTTAAGCAGCTGGCAGAGGGGAGCAGTTGCAGCTAGTTGGAGCCGCCCATGGAACAGTGAGTGGAGTGAAGTGGTTTGCAGGGACAGCTGGAGGAGTGGTACAGCTGGTGTGGTGGAGTGGGTTGTGGTGAAGGCTGCAGCAGAACTCCATGGAGAGGTGGAGCAGTTGGCCCTGGTCCACGTAAGGTGCCCCTCAACATCCTGTGTGGACTCCTCCCCTTTCCACCCAGGCTGGGGGGGTAAAACTCTGCAGATAAACTCTTGAATTCTGGGGTGGCACTGACCAGAGACTTTTGGGTTGTTGGACTTTGGAGTAATTGGACTTAAGACCCTAAGGGGAAAAGGACATTGCCAAATGTATTTGGAGGTGGGTTTTTGTCTATGGTTTGTGTTATAATCCTGTTTGTGGTGTTTCTCCAATGGGATGCCGCATTGTTTCCTTCCTTTATTAAAAGGATTTTGCTACACTCAGACTCTGTGCTTGTGAGAGGGAAAGTATTGCTTCCTAGAGGCACCCAGGAGGGTGTGATATGTAAGTGTCCCAGGTCACTGGGTGGGAGCTCCAGCCGGTTATGCATTGTGTTATTGAAACGGAACCCCTGGATACTGAACCCGGCCCTTGTTGCTGCCAACTCAGAGGGGCAGAAGGGTTACACAGGGAACCCCAAAGCCCAGCCCTGGGTGGGCAGCAAATCTGTTTGGTGACACTAAAACTCACAGTATTGATCCCCAGGCCACCCTGGCCTCATTACCCCTCAGCTGTCATTTGTCAGACACAAGGTGAAACAAAACTCTGGAGGGTAAAACGGATTAGTATTTTTTATTTATTTATTTGTTGCTATTTCTGACGCATTTCATTTCAGACTCTTTGGCACGTGCTCCCTTCCCCCCCCCTTCCGACCCCCAATAAGACTCACCATCCCTTTAGGACTCATGATCCAACTCTTGAAGCAATGGGCTCAGACTGTCTGCAAACTCAGGCAGCGTTGATCACACTCGGGGCAACTCCCCGCTCTTACAGCTCAGCTGGCTGGGAACAGCAGGGGCCCATGGAAAGCCCAGGAGCTGCAAGCAGGCAGGGGCTGCAGGAACATGTTCTGCAGTCACTCCCGGGGCCAAGGGAGGCATGTTTGGGGCTATGGAGTGGAGTCTGTGGTTACTACCTGCCTGGGAAGAGAGAGTCTGAGCTGGCAAATCCAGAGTGGGGAGACAGAAAGGCCCTGGGGAAAGCTGTGGGGGAATGAGCTGCGGGTGTCCCCCTGGAGCTGCAGTGCAGAAGAGCGCACTGACTGCTGAACTGCAGGTGTCGCCCGGGAAGCTGCCATAGGGAATGGCTAAGAGGAGCCATTCAGCCAGATAGTGAGCAAGTGACACTGGAGCCTGGTGCCCCAGAGCTCCCTGGGGAGCGGGAGAGCAGGAACCCGTCCCCTGACTAGTGAGTTATTGATCCAGAGTGAAACAGCTCCGGTTGGAGCCTCCCTGGGTTAGCCCAGAGCTCTGGGTTCAGGTACTGCAGCCAGGTGAGAGGCCCATGCTCCCGGCCTCTCTCCCCAGCCAGCAGGGCGGGGAGCTGAACCGGGGCAAGTGCTCGAACCCCTGGGGTACAAGCCATAAGGAGACAGCTGCTGCTCAGAGCACAGCCACTGGATCCGGCATTGTGATAGCAGCTTGGAGCCTCCCCCTTGGGCTGGACATGGGGCTGAGAGCCTGGGCACCTACCGGAGGTGCAGAGCCTGGGGCAGAAATGGAGGTGCTATAGGGATCCTGACAGGGAGCTTACGGTGCTCAGCAGCAGCTGAGTGGGGTTTGGGTAATGCCAGGGGAGCCTGAACATGGGACATCAGAGCTGGAAGTGGGAGTTGGGCACCTCTGTCTGAACGGTAAGATCCTGTGCCAGCCCCAGGCAGTTAAAGGCATTTGGGGGCAATGCTCTGTGTTTCCTGGCTGAATGGGTTTGCATTTCTTTTCAGTGTCACAGGGACAGGGAGTCTCTGGGGTTTGCAAGACGGGCTGTGGGGATCCTGGCACCAGCCATGGGATATTTCTCACCCCACAGGGACAGGCACCCCCCCTCACCTTGAACTTCACCTTCACGGACCTTTCTGCCTGGCGACCTACAAAGAGCCTGGATTTTCCCTGCCCCCACCCAGCTCCTGGGCTCAGAAGTGGGGGTTTGGCCCACCCCTAGATGCCGCTTCTCTGTCCCATTACAATACTACTGTGTCCTCGCTCCAGGAAGGGTGGCGGTTCTCAAGCTTCAGGGGGGCTGGACATCCAGTTCCCAGGTATCTGAACGGGAATCATACATCCAAATGGCCAAGGTGCTTTGGAGATATCAGCCAGAGATTATTTTCCAAGCATCAAGTTACCCTGCGCTGCCCCTCAGGTGAGCAGGGGCAGATTTTCTGGGCCTGGCTGCTCATTCTCCTGGTGGAGCAGAGACCACTGAAGGGTTGTCAGGGATCCTCATAGATCTACATCTAAAACGTCCTGCTAAACCCTGCCCTGCATCTGCCACCTGCACCACACATGCTCCCTGCTCTCTGGAGCTCCTTCTGGCCCCAGCCAGCCGCCCCAGTGTCTCGGTCCAGCTGCTCTGCCCCACCAGAAAGCCAGAGCTGGGGGCTTGGCTACACTCGAAACTTCAAAGCGCTGCCACGGGAGCGCTGCCGCAGCAGCGTTTTGAAGTGCAAGTGTAGTCGCAGCGCCAGCACTGGGAGAGAGCTCTCCTAGCGCTGCACGTACTCCACCTCCTCATAGGGATTAGCTTGCAGCGCTGGGAGCCGCACTCCCAGAGCTGCGGCACTGTTTACACTGGCGCTTTATAGCGCTGTATCTTGCAGCGCTCGGGGGGGTGTTTTTTTCACACCCCTGAGTGAGAAAGTTGCAGCGCTGTAAAGTGCCTGTGTAGCCAAGGCCTACGAGCGCTAATCCACCCACTCAGGGTTGATGGTCCCTGACCCTGCTGGGAACTCAGTGCTGTGGGCAGCCATGGAGAGCGCGGAGCCCCGGGACCCCAGCCAAAGCCAGGCAGACAGACAAAGCACTGAGACAAACTTAGGGAAAGCACTTGTGACTGGATCCCTGGGGTGCACCCTGGGACTGTGGGACCTCTGTGCTCCCTTCACTCACTAATCTGGGTTGTCCCTCACAATCCTTTACTGTTGACAAGTAGCAAACCCCTCCAGGTGCTGTTATCACTCAGCACAACTGCATGTGCAGCCCCATACCCAGCTAGATTGCATGAATGCCCCCAGAGCCACTCACGAATCACACAGAGAAAGGCACCAGCCAGATCCCCACAGCTACCAGCCTAGTACCTCAGGAATATACCGTCTTGCACTGCTCAAGACCTTTCCTTGAGCAATGCAAATTTATTAATTGGTTCACCACTTCATCAATGGAAAGTGGACACACACCAGCCTTTGTAACCGGAGCAGATTTACCAACCACTTCAGGCAAACTCCCTGCTAAGGACAAACATTAGAATAAGTTTATTGATTACAAAAGATGGATTTTAAGTGATCATAAGTGATAGGCAAAAAGTTAGAGCAGTTACCAAAATAAAATAAAATAAAATATAAGCGCCCAGTCTAAACTCTCAACCCTATTAGACTGGGCAACACCTAGATTTAAGCAGTTTTTCTTACCCCACTGGATATTGCAGGTTGGTTACAGCATTCTATAAACAGGCTTTCCCCTCTTAGTCTGGGAACCAGTCTCTTCAGCTCCAGCATTCTCGATGCCGTAAGTGTAGGTGGAGGAGAAGAGAAAGGACAAAGCATGGGACCACTGTGTTCTGTGTTATACCCTTAGTTCATGTGCTTGGAGAGCACAAGTCCAGGCATGTCTGGTGGGAACTGCTAAGTCCCCAGGCAAGATTGAGCAATTCCCCTGGTGTGGCCTTGTGCAAGTGAGTCATCGTATTGTAGCTCCCTTGCTGGACAATGGCTATTGATGGTTGTTTCACACTTGCCCACCCAGATGTTGATTATCTCCCTGGTTGCTGTCTTTGGGAAGCTAGTATCTGGGCACTTCCCAAACCCATTGCATGTTTTAGTGACAACCATTGTGACATTCTGTACCTCGTAGGAACACCCTACACCCCCAGGGTCATCCTTATAATATGATTGTCTGGTATCCAATGCAAAGTTTGTCATCTCGGGTGTCTTCGGAAGGCTCATGATGCACTGAGCATTGTTGTAATAGTGAAGTTATAGGTTGTAATTTCATGTATATAGTTATGAGGCTGAAAATGTGTCTTCATGGCTTAAAACACGCCCAGGCAAAACTCTCCAAGAGCAGAAGGGCAGTTCACACCTCATCAGAGCACGTATGGGGCAAACCCAGCCCAGCCTCACAGGAACAAAGGACACTGGCCTAGGCAGCAACAAAGGATCTGTTGGACTCTCAAGTGAGTCAACCCCCTTCCTCTGGTCAGTTTGGGACTATGATGAGGTAATGCTCATCTGACCCTGAAGTTTAAAGGCAAGAGGGAAGAAAGAACATGATAAAAGGGAGAGACATTTCCCATGCTCTTCCTCTCTCTTCCACCTACATCTACAGACATCACTGTGATGGGTTCGGTCACACAGATCCCCTTGGGACTGTCACCTGACATGCTGCCATTACCTCTGAGACCGTTTTCCCTGCCAGCTTGGGATTCCAGAACCCTGCCTTGTTGAGTCAGACACACTAGCCTGTTGCAACACAAACTCAGAATCTGAACCACATCGCCAAAAGCTGCAAGCTTTAACTGAAAACCACACAGCAGGTACTCCTGCCTCCAGCACCCAAATACCCAGCTCCCAATGGGATCCAAACCCCAAATAAATCTGTTTTACTCTGTATAAAGCTTATACAGGGTAAGCTCATAAATTGTTCACCCTCTATAACACTGATAGAGAGATAGGCACAGCTGTTTGCTCTCCCAGGTATTAATCACTTAGTCTAGGCTCAATAATAAACAAAAGTGATTTTTTTAAGAATAAAAAGTAGAATTTAAGTGGTTTCAAGTAATAACAGACAGAACAAAGTAAGTTATCAAGCAAAACAAAACACACAAGTCTAAGGCTAATACATTAAGAAACTGAATACAGGTAAATCCCACCCTCAGAGATGTTCCAATAAGCTTCTTTCACAGACTAGACTCCCTCTTAGTCTCAGCCCAATCCTCCCCCCTGATACAGTTCCTGTTAGCCCCAGCTCGGGTGGTAACTAGGGGCTTTCTCTCTTCCACCCCCTTTTATGGCTTTGGCATAAGGCAGGAATCTTTTGTCTCTCTGGGTCCCCACCCCTCCTTCTAAATGGAAAAGCAGCAGGTTTAAGATGGATTCCAGTACCAGGTGACATGGTCATATGTCACTGTAAGATCTCCTTCTTCATTACCTAGGAGCTGTCTGACACAGTATACAGGAAGGCTTTCCGGTAAACAAACCCGTTCACAGTTCATTGATTCTGAAGCACCTTTAATGGCTTCCACTTAATATGTTTACATCAGTAATAAAAGTTTATATCCTATTCTCCTAACTCCAGACATAGAAATAATACATGCAAACAAATAGGATGCACACACTCAGTAGATCATAAGCTTTGTAATGATACCTTAGAAGAGCCCTTTTGTATGAAGCATATTCCAGTTACATTATATTCACACTCGTAAGCATACTCTTAAGCATATTGCCATAGAACGTTATGGAGTGCAACATGACATAAAAGGGAAAGACATTTGCCATGCCCTTCCTCTCTCTCTTCCACCCGCATCTACAGACATCACCACCAAGTGACTGAAGCGCTGATCAAAGGGGAGAGCCTGGCTGAAGAGCAACCAGCCAGCCTGTGGTGAGAAGCACTTAAGTTTGTAAGGGCACTGAAAGTGTTAAGATCAGCTTAGAATGTATTTTGCTTTTATTTCATTTGATCAGATCTGACTAGTTGTGCTTTAACTTATAATCACTTAATCTAGCTTTCATAGTTAACATATCTGTTCATTTAATCTACCTGAAGCAGTATGTTTGGTTTGAAGTGTGTTAGAGTCTCCCCTTGGGATAACAAGCCTGGTACATATCAATTTCTTTGTTAAATTGCAAGCTTATGAGTTCATCAGTGTCCAGCAGGCATAATGGGATACTGCAAGACGGAGATTCCTAGGGTTGTGTCTGGGACTGGAGATATTGGCTAGTGTCATTCAGTTGCACAATCCAAGGAGCAGCTTACATGCCAGAGGCGTGAACAGCCCGGGAGTGGGGATTCTCCCAGCATAGCAGGGTAAGGCTGGCTCCCAGAGTCAAGGATTGGAGTGACCTAGCAGATCACCAGTCCAGATAACACCAGAGGAATGTCACAACCATGCAACACAATTCTCATAACTTCATACAAATAACCTATTTAGTTGGAACAGTGGGTATCAGCAGATCATAATCTTTCCCATGACACCTTACGTGGCCTACTTTATATGCAATATCACAACTATATACAAATGATGAATATGAGGGTTACAGGGCACTTCCCCGGGTGTAGAGTGTAGCACTATTTTATTGCAGTGAGGAACTCACAGAGACGGCTCCTACCCCCAGCACCAAGGGTCTGTCTACACAACGACCTTCCTGCTATATGAATTACGGTGTCAATTCAAACTGATTTGGTTACACCAGGGGTCGGCAACCTTTCAGAAGTGGTGTGCTGAGTCTTCATTTATTCGCTCTAATTTAAGGTTTCACATGCCAGTCATACATTTTAACGTTTTTAGAAGGTCTCTTTCTATAAGTCTATAATATATAACTAAACTATTGTCATATATAAAGTAAATAAGGTTTTTAAAATGTTTAAGAAGCTTCATTTAAAATTAAGTTAAAATGCAGAGTCCCCCAGACTGGTGGCTAGGACCCAGGCAGTGTGAGTGCCACTGAAAATCAGCTCGCGTGCTGCCTTCCGCACACGTGCCATACGTTCCCTACCCCTGGGTTACACTTATACAAACCAACTGGATGCTCTAAATTTGGTTTAAGAACAGCTTGTATTGGTTGAGCTTAAGTCATTTGGGAAGAGGTTTAAGCTAAACTGAAATGAGGCATCCTTAACCCAAAATAGAGGTGACCACATGGGTTTGCATCAGCTCAATTAGATAAACAGGTGCAACTCTGAGATAAACAGGTGCAACTCTTCCACACAGAAACTCAGGGTGAGGAATCCAGGCTCCTGACAAAGAGCGTCTTGCTTGCAATTCTCCGCAGAGCCTGCTTTAGCTCCTTGTTTTGCAGGCCGTAGATGACGGGGTTCAGGACTGGCGGCAGCACAGAATACAACACAAGCTGCAGAGAAGACATGGACCATGGACGCATGTAAGAGAACATGGCAGTGCAGGTAAATAAAGAAAACACAACCAGGTGCAGCAGGCAGGTTGCTTTACATCTTCCCAGCATGGAGGGGAGTCTCAGCACAGCAACGAAGATATGAAAGTAGGTAATAAATATAAAAACAAAGCAGAACACGTCTACTATCGACCCAAGAGTGGGCATCAAAACTTCATTAGGCCACATCTCAGTGCAAGAAATCTTCTGCAGCTGTGGGATAGAGATGATTCTACACCAGGGTGGCCGGGTAAATGACTAGAAATATCATAAAGTGCAGAATCTGCAGCTCCCAGAGGTCAGAGAATCCCAGGAGAAGGAATTTGGCCAGGGTGGTTCGGCTGGGTATTTGTTGCCTTGGCTGCCCAGTGCTGAGGGAAGGACATAGAGAGCAAACAGAGAAAGAGGAGTCAAAGGCAGAAAACAGAGCAGAGAAGATACTGGGTGTTTACAAAGTAAGAATGAGAGCTCATGTTTAGCACCATGCCCAGTGCCCAGTGTGTCCATGTGTCTGTTCTTAGGCCACTTGTCTGGCTGTCTCTAGCAAATACTCATGTGGACACGGTGGAGCTGTAGAGGACACACTCAGCCATTCCGTCGAATTTTGCATTTGACTTGCTGTTCCGTGGAAAGTCCAATGTCTGGGCAGCGTTGATGACACTTATAAAGTTGTGAGGGAACTGATCTCCTGGCGTCAGAGGATTGGCCTCCTCTGCCCCGGCCCGCTAGCTCACTGTGCTAGGACGTGTGACTTCCTGGACCTTACATGAGGCCTCCCCTCCCTCAGAGCGCCCCAGTCCTGTCCGGAGCTTTGTCACAGATTCACTCCGGTCTCGGGCTGGTACATATTGCCACGCTGGGAGCTCTTCATGCCCTGTGAGGAAGCTGACCTCTGCCCCGCTAGGGCAAGAGATGAACTCTCCTGTCAACCTCGCTGTGGCCACCAAGATCCGGGTTTCTGGCACTGCCAGGCACCGGAGTGGCATCTACACTGCAGCTGTGCCGCCAGCATGTCTTGTGTAGACAGCTCTCTCTCTCTCTCTCGAACGCTGGCATTGTATTAGCAGTTCAAGGCCAAAAACAGAGCAATTTGAGAGCTCCTCTGCGTCTCACACTCCTCCGGCCCAGACAGAAACAGACTCCGACCCATCGCTCTGCCCAGATGAGCTCCCTGGTAGTCACTGTGTGGCTCTGTGGGAAGGGGGTTTATCCGGTTCTGTTCTCCAAGGGCTCTCGGCAGCTTGCTCCCCGGAGCCCTGCACAGAGGCGCAGAGGCAGAAATTAACACCTCTCCTCCAGGAGCTTTCTGCATGTTCCCCAAGGTTGAGAGACAGCAGTGCCTAGTGGGGAGAGCTGCAGGCTGGAGCCCAGGAACTGCTGAGTCCTAGGCCCGGCCCGTGGAAAGAACAGGTGTGCGAGCCATTCTGTGTGCCCTGTAGCTTTCTGTCTCTATTCTGCACACTGCATTTGGCAGCGCGGTTCCCGGCCTGGGGCCACAGACTTGTGCCAGCAGGGCTTGGGCCAGCCCCATAGCTATGCAGACAGCTTGGGCCAGGGCTCAGTCTCTGGCTCCCCGCCTCTCCCCAGGTTGGCACAACCTGTGCAGGGAAGCCTGGGGGAGGCGGGCCTCACTTTCCCAATGAGCGCAGCTGGCCAGCTCTTGATCTTGCTGAGAGGGTCCGGGTGGAGGCAGCATTCTACAGGTGCTGTAATTCCCATGCCCCAGGACAGAGGTGAGAAGGGGCACCGCTGGGCCGCTGCTCCCTGGGGCTGGGTTTGGCCCCGGGGACCTAGAGGGAAAAGTGGCTGCTCCAGCCTTTCTCTCCTGAGCCAGCCAGCCTGCTCCAAACTGCCAGAGCATTTGCTACCTCAACGCCCTCCCAGCATCTGGTGGGGGCTCAGGCCCAGGGCTGTCGGTTCTCTGGGGACATCTGCCCAGGGCCTTCCACGGTGTCAGGCTTCTGCATGGTGTGCCAGGCACACGTCCCAGCCCAGGGATTCAGGGGCTCCCGGCAACCCCAGCGAGCAGGGAACCAGGTAGGAAACACAACTCGCTCGAGCCCCACACAGCTATGACTATCTCCAGAGGGCACCAGCTGGGGAGTGACTAGAAAACAGCTCCCCAGAGCAGGCCCGAGAGCCCTGTGCCCCAGGTCCACTGAATGCCAGCTGGCAGAGGGCATAAGGATATCGAAATCCCCTGGGTCTGGTGCTTACAGCCGACTTCACCTGCAGGGGGCATGGAAGGTCTCCGCAAAGACATAAACATTGGTGTACATTACTGGGGTAGGGTCCTTTGGTTAGACCAGCATTTCTCAAACTGTGTTCGTGCGGAACACCAGTGTTCTGCAGATGTGAATAGGTTTTCCGTGAAAGACTCTCGCACTTGATTTTTGTACTACTTTATACACGCTTTCCAGTTAGAAATTATTACTTCAAGTTATTTTAAATTTTTACTTTTGCTTTGTTTTATAAAATAAAATATATTTGAGCATAAATAACGCAATTTTTTACTTGAAAACCAAACAACTATTATAAAAAAATATTATTAGTGTTCTGTAATAGGCTAAAAAGTGTTCCGTGGCCAAAAAAAGATTGGGAAATGCTGGGTTAGACCGTTGGTGCACATGGAAAAGAGCTGTTCTGTGCACTAACCGTGCCCTGCACAAGCCAGGCCATGTGAACCTCTGGGTGTGACTCCCCCTGCTCCTGTGTGCAGACCCACGCGTGTGGGAGAGCGAGGGAGATGCCCCCAGCCCAGAGGCCTTGCAGGCTAGACTTGGAGGGGTGACCCAACCCCAATGAGGGGACCACACTGGGGAGAAGGTGTAACAATGCTGCCTTTGGTGGGACACAACTGAGAGCATCAATTCAAGACAAATTGCTTAGAGCAGGGCAGTTACAGCACAAGGCTGGGTTTCCTTTACCATTAAGGCAAACCAAACCAGCCACGCAGAAAGGACTTCAGTTTCATCCCACTAGCTAACCAGAAGTCATACAAGCAATTCCCTTAGACACTCCAGTTTCCCAGTATCACTGCCAATTCCGCTCCTTATGGGGATGAACAGTTATGAAAACCAATACCCCAGTGTAACAGGGTGCTGGCTTAAGAGGCACTGAACCAGCCCCTGTTAGCTCAGAACCTGCTAGTGTAAGTGGGGGAATGGTCCCGCTATTGTGAGGAACCTTCCTGGCTTCTGCACTACCCCGATGAAGTAAGCTAGCGAAAGGATCTGAGTCCTCACTCCCACTTCCTTTACCCAGAGGCCTCCCTGCCCTTGAGGACTCCCCTTCCACTCTCCTGTCTGGCAGAGTGCTCGTAACTCCAACAAGGCTGGGCCCAGGATTCCTGGGGGAGGCTCAACCCCCAACCCTGCTGTGGTCACCTTGGACAGGGACTAGGGTGTACCCACTCCAGGGTACTCTCCTGGCACTGGGCACCTTCATGACCCACTGATCACATCATACAATTTAAAGCAAATACAAGTTATTTAATTAACAATTAATTTAAGAAAAAGAATATGGAAAAATGAGAAAGGTTAAAGGAAAACACATCACCCCACTCTGTGGCAGGGAACATCACAAACAGTGTATCTGGACATCAGGGCACTTCACAGTCTGTTCCTTGTAAGTCCCAGGCCTCCTTCTCAGGCCCTGGCTGTGCTGCAGGGATGCTGCGGGTTTGTTGGTGTCACTAGGCATAAATCTAGGTAGCTCGGGAGGGTGGACGATCATGAGTGCCGATGAAGCCCTCCTGCTCAGGCCTCAGTGAACCATTGTTCCTCCATGTTAAACACTTTGTGTAACCTAGTGTACTAATAGCTGCAAAAATGTAGTGTTAGCAGTTACTTTTTGGTTGTAACAGCCAGTTCTCTGCTGTAATACATTGAAGTTAGGCTAAAGCATGCTCAAGGCCGTTTTAAGATACTTTATACATGTCTCAGCAGCGGAGGGGGGGAGGAAGGGGGAAGACAAAAGATTGAATGAGAAAAGATACTGCAGCTGGATGGGAAAGGAGGGAGGAGGGAGAGATCAGCTAGTCAGCAAGAAAAAGTTTTGTAGTAAACAGCTGGGATATAAAAGGAAGAAACTGCTTGTTTTAGGTGTGCAGGATCTGAGATTGTTATTTCTCCCTTGCACCTTATTTGAGCTCAAATAAACTTGTGTTTTGCTTCTCCACCCTGGTGTGTTCATTGGCACTACGCACTCTGGGCAACGAACCACTGTTGCTTGCCTCGGGCACCCTCTGTGTCAGCAACAGGTTGGACACTTGCTCTGGTGGTGGCCACGCACTCTCAGGCTCTGGGTGGCAGGACCCTTCTCCCCAGCGTCACCCCCGCCCTGTCAGGGTTACGATCCCCCTCCAAGCCTGGCCTGCAGGGCCTCTTGGCTGAGGCATCTCTCTGTGCTGGGCCCACTGCCCAGGGTCCCCCTCGCTCTTCCCAGCTGCTCACCATACCCGGCTCTGGATTGCTCCAGCCCCAGCTCCACACTGCCTCAGCACGGCTGCTGCTGCTGCTGCTGCTCTGCCTTCAGCTCCCTGGGCTGCTTCTCTGGCTCCAGTTGCTACAGCTCTGCTCCCAGGGCAGGTCTGCTCTACAGGATGCTTCTGTGACTCTGCTGCCAGCTCTCACCTGCTTCCTGGGCCCCTTGTCTGGCCCCTCTGGCTCTGCTCGCTGCAGCTCTGCTCCCAGGGCTGTGCTCTGGCTTTTTGGGCTGCAGCTCTGCTCCCATCAGCTTAGCTTGGGCCCCTGCTCTCTCTTTAGCTCAGCCCCACTCCATCTGACTCAGACAATTCCAGCTCACATGGAGGATGGGACCCTCCTGACTCCTTGATTCACCTGCCTGCCCACCCTGTCAATCAGGCTGATCTGGAGCATTGGCCTCTCCACATTGTTCCTGGAGACTGTCAGCTTCAGGCTCCTGATTTCCCATCAACTCCTCCCTTTTTAGTGCTGGGAGCTAGCAACCAAATACCCCACTGAAAGTTAGTAAGGGGGCAACAGTCCCCTTACACTAGCATAGCTCCCATCAAGGGGAATGGCTAGAGCTGGCAGGGTGCGGCTCATTAAAGGAGCCTGAGAGCAATCACCTGTGAACCTGCTGAGGGGAAGGCCTATAAAGCCAGCAGGAAGGAAGTAGGGAGGGGGAACAGGAGAGTGAGGACTTGTTGCTTCCAGCTGCTGTAAGAGTAGGCTGTTCCCTAAGGGGCTACCTGACTGGCGTTGAATTGTATATAGCTGTATATATGCGGTGGTGGGAAAATAGTGGGAAATAAAAGGGTACTGGTGTGTGAAAGAGTGGTCTCCAGTGAATTTGTACCACTAGCAACAAAGCACTTGTCTACACCTAGTAAAAGAAAAATGGTTCTCCCAATCCTAAAGGACCAAGCCCCAGGTCAATATATGTCAGATTTTGCCAACAAATCACGCTGCTGCTAATCCTTTAGAATTTAAAATCTAAAGGCTTATTCATAAAAAGAAAGAAATGTAAATGAGAGTTAAAATTGGTTAAATGGAATCAATTACATACAGTAATGGCAAAGTTCTTGGTTCAGGCTTGTAGCAGTGCCGTAACAAGGGCAAGGTGAAGCAGTTGCCTCGGGCGTGCAAAGCGGAGGGGTACAGCTCTACCTCCCAAGTGGGGCAGAGAAGGTTCAAAAAAAAAAAGCGCGATTGGTGGCAATTCAGTGGCAGGTCCCTCAGTCCCTCTCGGAGGGAAGGATCTGCAGCTGAATTGTCACCGCAGCTTCATTCATTCTTTGGCGGCAAGTCGGCAGCAGGTCCTTCCCTCCGAGACGGACAGAGGGACCCGCTGCTGAAGAGCCTGGAGCCAGCCCTTGCCTTGGGTGCAAAAATTCCTTCTTACAGCTTTGGTTCAGAGTGTCAGTTTGTAGCAAAGTTCCTCCAGAGGTAAGAAGCAGGACTGAAGACAAGATGGAGAAGATGCAGCTGCCTTTTATAGTCTCTTGCCATATAGCCTCTGCTTTTGGCCCAAAGACAAGCTGTCCAGCACATGGCATGGAAAAACCTCCGAGTTCTGTCCATAGGCATGTCCCCTGCCGCCTCGCTGAGTTACAAGGTGTATCTGCCTTCTCTCAATGGGTCAGTTGTATAGCTGATGGCCCTTAATGAGCCATCAAGCAGGCTAGGCAGTGCTGATGCCAAATGATCTGGAGTGTCACCCAGAAGCATGGCACAAGTTTACAGTATAGAGCCAATGTTTCATAACTTCAACCACAAAAATGATACAGCAGCAAAGAATCCTGTGGCACCTTATAGACTAACAGACGTTTTGGAGCATGAGCTTTCGTGGGTGAATACCCACTTCTTCAGATGCATGTGGTGGAAATATCCAGGGGCAGGTATATATATGCTAGCAAGCAAGCTAGAGAAATGATACACATATCTGAAAAATGATACACATATACAGATAGTATAATCATCACCAGCAAATCATAACCTCTCCTAGACACCTTATTTGATCTCCTTCGTCCAAGATTCGGCGCCATTACAGGACCTTGGTTGCAACAATGATCTATACTATCACAGTTCATATTAATAACATCACAGAAGGGTCCTGACACCCAGGGCCGGTGGAACGACTAGGCGACCTAGGGCGCCAGGATTTGGGGGATGGCGTTTTGGGTCCCTCAGCGGCATTTTGGCAGTGACATTTCACGACAGCCGCCCCGATTTTCAGCGGCATTTCGGTGGCAGGATCTTTGGCCGCCATCGCCTTCGGCAGCATTTTGGCAGCGACTCCTCCCAGAACCGCCCCTCTCCTGTCCTCTTCCGTCCTTGGCACTGCCTGGGGCAGCAAAAAAGCTGGTGCTGCTCCTGCTGCCACCCAGAGCCTGAGGGCGCGTTGGCACTGCCAGAGCCTGTCCGACTCGCAGGGTCACCACAGCGCAGCCAGTGGCTGAGACGTGGGAGGAGCAGGCTGTGAACATCCCTCACATCCCAGAGACAGCTGGTTGTGGTGTAGCATCTGGACAGGCACCACCCCCACAATTCTGTCCTTCCCCCAACACCCTCTCTCTAGGTCCCCCCACCATCCCCATCCCTATCCCCTCAGCATCCTCAACTACCCCAGAGTCTCACCTCCACCCCTGCTTCTCACCCCACAACTCTTTCCCCTAGATCCCCCACTGCCCCCAATCTCCAGCCCCCTAGTGCCTTCCGTTCCATACCATGTTCTTCCCCATGCCCCCCAAATCTGCTGGGTACCCCACTGCCTGGCTCCTCCCAGGCACCCCACCCTCCAACCCCAGCCCCTGCTCCCCACACCCCAATGCCCACTCCCTGATCCTGTCCCTAGTCCCCTTCACACACACTATCCCCCGCTCCTTCACTGCCCACCCCTAGTTCCCACCCCACAGACTCCACCTTACCCAAGGGAAGCAGGGTACAGGACTCCCCACCCCCACCTGGCTCTGATTCAGGCAGTCCAGCCTCCAGCACCATGCTGGGTTAGTGCAGCTCCGTGTAATACACCAGAAGCTCCATGTCCCGGTCCCATGAGGGGGCCTCGGCCAGAGACACCTGGGGGACGACAGACACACAGTCCCCTCGCTTCAGCTCCTGGGGGCAGGGTCCCACTGGCTCTTGTACCCAGCTCAATGCCCCTCCATTGAGCTGGAGGGGAGGGGGTGACCCAGGAACGTGGGCTGCACCACCCCTGGGAACTGCGGCTGGGCCCCCCGAGTTAGGTGGGAGGGAGAGAGGGAAAAACACCTGGGGACAGGGCCGGGGACAGGGCCAGCTCCAGGCACCAGCCGACCAAGCATGTGCTTGAGGCGGCACCTTATAAGAGGAGGCCAATCTTGGTTCAGCAGGGCAGCATTCGGGGTTTTGTTTGTTTGTTTGTTTTGGGGTTGTTTGGTTCGGCGGGGCGGTGCTCGGCGGGGTTGGTTTTGGTTCAGCGGGGCAGCACTGGGTTTTTTTGGTTGTTTTTGGTTCGGCGGGGCGGTGCTCTGGGGGGTTGGTTTTGGTTCGGCGGGGCAGCACTGGGTTTTTTTGTTGTTTTTGGTTCAGCGGGGCGGTGCTCTGGGGGGTTGGTTTTGGTTCGGCAGGGCAGCACTGGGTTTTTTTGGTTGTTTTTGGTTCGGCGAGGCGATGCTCTGGGGGGTTGGTTTTGGTTCAGCGGGGCAGCACTGGGTTTTTTGGGTTGTTTTTGGTTTGGCGGGGCGGTGCTCGGGGGGGTTGGTTTTGTTTCGGCGGGGCGGTGCTCGGATGGGGTTGTTTTTGGTTTGACGGGTGGCGCTTTTATTTTTTTTTGGTTGGGGTGGCAAAAAATTTAGAGCTGGCCCTGCCTGGGGAAAACACTGCCCCCTCTGCTTCCCAGCCCCAGCTTGGTAGCTGCTGCGGAAGGAGAGAGACAGCTCTCCCCAGACTAGTGGGGCCAGATCTTTGCTACCTGGTGTAGTTCTGGCTCTGCAGAGTTCACCCAGTGACTCTTAAGCAGGAAGCAGCACTAGGTTTGGTGGGGATGCTGCTAGGTGTTCTGTAGGATAAAGACCTTATCTGCAAGCTTTTTGAAGCAGGGATCTGTCTGCAAACTCCAAGCCTTGTGTCCATGTGCTCCAGGGCTTCTCAAAACTCCAGGAGTCCACTGTGAGTTTTTCAGCTGGTGACACACACAGTGTGAAACCAGGAGAACTGTGCCTGTCTCTACAGGGCTCTGTTGAACTTTAACAGCTTGGATCCTAAACACCCATTGAAAATACCCATAACCAACCATGTGATGTTTTATTTCCCTTCCCATTTTCAATGTTGTCACTTGTTTGTTTGTGGTTTCCCTCTGCTGTTTGTGCTGCTTTATTACTTATTTTTACTGTTCTAGGTGTATGATGTGTTAATCAAATTTAAAGTGGACGTCTCAGAGAAATTGCATACGCCTGAGTGAATGCCTTTTCCACTCCTTTCCAGTATCAGAACATAGTGTATTAATATTTGCAATGAGAGCATGACTATTTCGAGTTGACTCATAGATTTGTTTAGCATCTTAGAGCTGCGCTATGTATGCAGATAATATGCATGCAAGAGAGAGAGTTAATTATTATTAGGATTTTTTTATATTGCGCTTTTATCCAACAATAGTTAGCTACCAGTACAAACAACATTAGGAAAGATCATTTAGTTGGGGGTGATCCTGCTTTGAGCAGAGGGTTGGACTAGAGACCTCCTGAGGTCTCTTCCAACCCTGATATTCTACAATTCTATGGCTAAGTGGTCCACCAAGATCCTCAGCAATTTTCAAGTGGTCTGTGGGGAAAAAAAGGTTGAGAACCACTGCCCTAGAAACTTGCCCATTGCCCCCTGGCTTTTGTTATCAGTTGCTGTTTACTCCAGTGTTTCTGCTTTGAACTGTATGTAGTCGCCAGCGGGGCAAGGAGGCATCAGGTGTGGCGAGAGCACCCCGGAGCGGGGACACCCCAGCCCTGCCCTGAGTCACCAAGCTCCTGGGCCCAGCCTGTCGGGGCTTTGAGGACTCGGCCCAGCCGGAGGGAGGGGAGCCCTGGGGCGCACCCAGGCCTCCGGGCACAGGGAGCTGGAGCGAGGACTCGGGGTTCAGTAGCCGACTCCGCCGGGGCGGTGCAGACGCCAGGAAGGTTCCCCACGACAGCTGGACCATCCCAGGGCCCCTGGGTGAGTAGCTGCAGGCGGGGAGTTTGCAGACGCTCCCTGGCTGGGGCTAGCCCGGAAAAGTGACTTTCGGTTTCGCTTCTCCAGCTTCTGCGCCACAGTCCGGGCTAGTGAAGGTAACGGGGCCCCCGGGAGCCCCAAAGCCCCTGCGGTCCAGGGCCCCCAGCCGGGGAGAGAACCCAGGAGTCCTGCCCCCGCCTCCCAGCCGGGGTTATAAGTGTGTGTGCTGCCCCTGTAACACAGCCGGGGAGGGGCGTGTCTCTCCCACCCCCAGCACTGCGCAGGGTGAAGGGGGGGGTTGGAGTCACGGCCTGGCCCAGGCCCCCGCTCCCCCCCCCCGCACTGGCCGGGCCCGGGCGTCCCGGGGACTCGCCCTCAGCAGAGCGGGGTCTCTGACCCGGGCGGGCAGGTCCGGCTTTGTCCAGCAGGGGGCAACGCGGCGCTGGGGCCGGGGTCGGATCGGAGCCAGTGCAGGAAATTCAGCAACTTGCTGGGTTAGCGCTGCCCCCGACTTCAGTGCATCCTCAACCTCCCCCCACTGTGCAACCCCCCCTTCCGTCTGTCTCTCCAGCCTCAACCCCCCGCACTGTCCGACCCCCCTTCAGTCTGTCTGTCCATCCTCACCCCCCCACACACTGTCCAACCCCCCCTTCCGTATGTCTGTCCAGCCTCACCCCCCGCACTCTGCAACCCCCCATCTGTCCATCCTCACCCCCCCCACACGCTGTCCAACCCCCCTTCTGTCCGTCTGTCCATCCTCACCCCCCCCACGCTGTCCAACCTCCCCTCCATCTGTCTGTCCAGCCTCACCCCCCGCACTGTGCAACCCCCCATCTGTCCAGCCTCACCCCCACGCACACTGTGCAACACCCCTTTCATCCGTCTGTCAGTCCTCATCCCCTGCACTGTCCAACCCCGCTTCTGTCCATCTGTCCATCCTCACCCCCCCGCACTATCCGACACCCCCCCCCTTCAGTCAGCGGCGTATTATCGTGTAGGCCAACAAATTTGCAGGGGTAGCAAATTTGCTCACGCCCCCTCCCCGACTCCACCCCTTCCCCAAATCCCCGGCCGGCCCCTCCCCTAGGCGCACCGCGCTTCCCCCCTTCCACCTCCCTGTCAGGGCTTGTCTACATCAGAAAGTTGCAGCGCTGGTGAGGGAGTTACAGCGCTGCAACTTAGGAGGTGTACACATCTGCAGGGCACCACCAGCGCTGCAACTCCCTGTTTGCAGCGCTGGCCGTGCTCCCGTTTTGTCTCGGGTGTAGAGGATCCAGCGCTGGTGATCCAGCGCTGGTAATCAAGTATAGACACTTACCAGCGCTTTTCTTGACCTCCGTGGAATAAGCAGGTATCCCAGCATACCTGAGGAAGCCTCTGGTAATCAAACTGGTCTCCTTCCCCAGCTTGCTCTCGCGTTCCCCGAACCCCGAGCAAGCAGGTCTCCTTCCCTGAGGTTTGCTGGGTGGTTCCGGGAACGCGAGAGCAAACCGCGGCGAAGCTGGTCTCCTTCCCCGGTTTGCTCTCGCGTTCCCCGAATCCCCGAGCAAGCAGGTCTCCTTCCCTGCGGTTTGCAGGGTGGTTCGGGGAACGCGAGAGCAAACCGGGAAAGGAGACCAGCTTCGCCGCAGTTTGCTCTCGCGTTCCCCGAACCACCCTGCAAACCGCAGGGAAGGAGACCTGCTTGCTCGGGGTTCAGGGAACGAGAGAGCAAACCGGGAAAGGAGACCAGCTTCGCCACGGTTTGCTCTCGCGTTCCCCGAACCACCCAGCAAACCTCAGGGAAGGAGACCTGCTTGCTCGGGGGTTCGGGGAACGAGAGAGCAAACCAGGAAAGGAGACCAGCTTCGCCGCGGTTTGCTCTCGCGTTCCCCGAACAAGCAGGTCTCCTTCCCTGCGGTTTGCAGGGTGGTTCGGGGAACGCGAGAGCAAACCGCGGCGAAGCTGGTCTCCTTTCCCGGTTTGCTCTCTCGCTCCCCGAACCCCCGAGCAAGCAGGTCTCCTTCCCTGCGGTTTGCAGGGTGGTCCGGGGAACGCGAGAGCAAACCGCGGCGAAGCTGGTCTCCTTTCCCGGTTTGCTCTCGCGTTCCCCGAACCCCCCTTGAAGCCGCCCAACAGCGCTGCAGTGTGGCCACATCTAACACCACTTGCAGCGCTGGTTGCTGTAAGTGTGGCCACTCTGCAGCGCTGGCCCTATACAGCTGTACTAATACAGCTGTAACAACCAGCGCTGCAAAATTTTAGATGTAGACATGGCCTCAGACTTGCCACGCAAAAGCGCTGGCAGGGAGAAGTGAGTAGCGGCGCGCTTGGGGGATAGCGGAGGTGACTTGGGGCCAGCAGGTGCGGAGAGTAACTCTTCTGGGGGGGTCAGGGAACTGCTCCCCACCCAGCTCGCAATCACTCCACCTCCACCATCCTCTGAACATGCCACATCTCCCCCTCCCTCCAAGGCTTGCCACAGGGGAGCAGAGGCGAGCTGATGCGGGGGGGGGGGCGCAAATTTGTTAATCTGCAATTGCCTTCTGTCCATCCTCACCCCCCCACGCACTGTCCGGCCCCCCCTTCTGTCCATCCTCACCCACACACACTGTCCAGCCCCCCCTCCGTCCGTCTGTCCATCCATCCCCATTACCTCCTCCATGCACACATTTCTCCATCCAGCTCCCAGCTGTGCCCTGGTCCCTGCCTGCACCTGCTTTTTGGAGGCTGGCGCTGTGTGCAGGAAAGGGAGCCCGGGAGGCCCGAGAGAGAGGCCCATGAGCCTGCGGGACTCCCTGCCACAGGACCTGGCTGAGCAGGGGGATGAGGATGGGGTCTCAGAGCTGTTGCTGGGGACACTCCCTGTGCCCATCAGTTTCCACTGGAACCCTGTATCTCACCGCACACCCTTCCCCTGCACAGATCCCCAACCGCAGACCGAGAAGATGAGCTGTGGCCTCCTGAACAGTTCCAATGAGCCGGGTGAGTCAGGACAGGGGGTGGTGTCCCATGGCTGATGCCCCACTCCCCTGGAGCCCATAGGAGGTGTTGTGGGGGGACCCATGGCTGACATCCCCCTTCCCCGGCACCCGTGGGGGTCAGAGGAGTCCCTGGCTGATGTCCGTCTCCCCCCAGTGCCCCTGCGCAGTGGCTCGGTGACGGTACTGATCCGAGGCTTCGTGGCGGACGTGAGCTGTGAGCTGCTCTACAGGAATGAGGAACAGGGGCCTGTGGAGGCCGTGTTCGTGTTCCCCGTGGACACCGAGGCAGCCGTCTATGCCTTCGAGGCCCACCTGGGGGGCACCTGCATCCAGGCCCAGCTCCGCGAGAAGAAACAGGTACCAGGGGGCATGGGTCCCATGGGGGAGAGAAGGTACCAAGGGGGCAGAGTATGGGTACGTGCTGGCTTGGGGGCAGGGCAGGGGGATCTTGGGGTGACCCCATCTCTCCCGGTAGGTGCAAGAGCTGTACAGAGACCCACTGGCTGGGTGGCAGGGCAGGGGAATGTTGGGGGAATGGGGAATCTCAGAGTGACCCCATCTCTCCTGGCAGGTGCAACAGCTGTACAGGGATGCACTGGCAGGGGGGCAGGGCAGGGGAATGTTGGGGGAATGGGGAATCTCAGAGTGACCCCTTGTCTCCCGGCACACACAGGAGCTATCTCCCGGCACACACAGGGGACACCTTGGCAAGGGGATCTCGTGGGATAAGGAGATCTCAGCTTGACCCTGTCTCTCCAGGAGGTGCAGGAGCTGTTACTTCTGGGGGAATTAGGCACCAAAAAAATTAAAATTCTGTGTACAATATTTTAAAATTCTGCATTTTTTTGGTCAAAATAACACAGTATAATCACTCCAGTTTCCATTATTTTGTTAATTTATTTCAAAATAATGTCAGCAAGTTCGTCTGTAACAACACAAACAAAAAAAAAAGATTCTGGTAAATTTTTCCACGAATAGATTCCTTTCTAAGCCTATTCACACAGAACTTGGTGTAAGAATTTATTGAAACTACAATATAGAACGGTATTTCCCGCCCCCCCTCAGAAGCAGCACAAAGGCTTCGGAGCGTCAGGAGTAACGAAGGAGCTGAGAGAGAGGGAAGAAGTCTGGAGTGAACCTTGAAGAATATTAGGGGTGGGTGGGAGAAGTATGAAACAGGTGTTTTGTGGGGGAGGGATTGTTAGGGAGTTGGGGAGCCTCTCCCGTGAAGACCCTGGCTCACCCCAAGCCTCTCCCATTCAGTCAGGCACATCTGCCCCTGTCTCCACACCCCCCATCGGTCTCTGCAACCTCCTCCCTCATCCCTGTGTGTCCCTGCAGCTCCCTTCCCCTCTTCCCACATGGCTCTGCAGCCCCCTTCCCATTCAGTCCTTGGCTCAATGGTGTCACCGCACTAGCTCCTGAGCCCACAGCCCAGTCTCTTCCTCCCCACCAGCCCTTCTGACCCCCATCCTGTGATCCTCCCCGCTCCTCCAATGCTACAGCAGCCTCTGGTGGGTGAAGGTGGAACTACAGCACTTCTTGGGCAGAATGTATTTTCGGCCGGGGGGGATTCTGTGCCAGACGTGAATTCTCTGCATACGCCGTGGTGCAGAATTCCCCCAGAAATAACCTGTATGAGGATGTGCTGTCTGGGGGACAGGGCAGGGGGATCTCAGGGGCCGGCGGAACTCGGGGTGACCCTGTCTCTCCGGCAGGCGCAGGAGCTGTACGGGGATGCGCTGGCCGGGGGGCAGAGCTCTTTCCTGCTGCAGCAGGAGGGGACCAAGGGCGACGTGTTCAGCTGCTCCCTGGGGAACCTGCCCCCTGGGGAGGAGGCGGCACTGACCCTGCGCTACGTCTGTGAGCTGCCGCTAGAGCCAGATGGAGCCGCCCGCTACATGCTGCCAGCCGTGCTGCGCCCCCGCTACACGCCCCATGGTGAGACCCACAGATACTCTTGCCACATTAGCCTGCCTGGTGAGACTCATAGTCCCCAACACCGCCACTGCACACCCTACAGTGAGTTACCCCACTGTCTGTAATCCCCCCCCAAAGTCCCTTAGCCCCTGCTACGTACCCCACAGGGAAAGACCCACATGGACCCCCATAGGCCATTACTATGTGCCCCATGTTAAGCCCACCCCCCCAGCCCTGCAGTCCACGCCCCAGGGTATGTGACCTCCCCCTGGGCCCTCTTCTGATCTCCCAGCATCCCCCTATGCCCTTCAATAGGCCTTTCCCCCCATAGAATCATAGGACTGGAAGGGACCTCACAAGGTCATCTAATCCAGTCCCCTGCACTCGTGGCAGGATTAATTATCTAGACCATTCCTGACAGGTGTTTGTCTAACCTGCTCTTAGAAATCACCAATGATGGAGATTGCACAAGCTCCCTAGGCAATTTATTCCAGTGCTTAACCACCCGGATAGGAAGCTTTTCCTAATGTTCATTCTAAACCTCCCTTGCTGCAATTTAAGCCCATTGCTTCTTGTCCTATCATCAGAGGTTAAGAAAAACATTTTTTTTTCCTCCTCCTTGTAACAACTTTATCCATACTTGAAAACTGTTATCATGTCACCTCTCAGTCTTCCCTTCCCCAGGCTAAACAAACCCAGTGTTTTCAATCTTCCCTCATAGGTCCTGTTTTCTAGACCCTTAATCATTTTTGTTGCTCTTCTCTGGACTCTCTCCAATTTGTCCACATCCTTCCTCCAATGTGGCACCCAAAACTGGACACAATATTTCAGTTGAGGCCTAATCAGTGCAGAGTGGAGCGGAAGAATTACTTCTTGTGTCTTGCTTACAACATTCCTGCTAATACAGCCCAGAATGATTTTCGCATTTTTTGCAGAAGTGGTACACTGTTGACCCATATTTACCTTGTGATTCACTGTGACTCCCATATCCTTTTCCACAATACTCCTTCCTAGGCAGTCATTTCCCATTTCACATGTGTGCAACTGATTGTTCCTTCCTAAGTGGAGTACTTTGCATTTGTCCTTCAGACCATTTCTCCAGTTTGTCCAGATCATTTTGAATTTTAATCCAATCCTCCAAAGCACTTCCAGCACCTCCCGGCTTGGTATCGTCCGCAAACTTTATAAGTGTACTCTCTATGCCATTATCTAAATCATTGATGAAGATATTGAACAGAACCGGACCCAGAACTGGTCCCTGCGGGACCCCACTCGTTATACCCTTCTAGCATGACTGTGTATGACCGGTTGGATCACAGAAACCCTCTTGGGAGCTACCACCCGAAGTGCCAAGTCTACTTTTACCCCTGCTTTTCCTGCCAGCTCAGGACTCCAGCACCCTGTCTTGCTGAGCCAGACACTTCCATTGCCCAACAAAGACCCAGGTTCTGAATTACTTGCCCCAAAGCTGCAGGTTAACCTGAAAGCAGCTAACAAAAGTGGCTTGTCTTTAGCATTGGATGCCCAACTCCCAATGGGGTCTAAACCCAAATAAATCCGTTTTACCCTGTATAAAGCTTATGCAGGTAAACTCATAAATTGTTCACCCTCTGAACTGAATACAGATAATCTCAGCCTCAGAGATGCTTCAGTAAGCTTTTTCCTCAGACTGGACACCTTCCAGGCCTGGGCACAATTCTTTCCCCGGTACAACTCTTGTTCCAGCTCAGGTGGTAGCCAGGGGATTCTTCATGATGGCTCCTCTTCCCTCTTTGTTCTGTTCCACCCTTTATATATTTTTTGCATAAGGCAGGAATTCTTTTGTCTCTCTCTGGGTTCCCACCCCTTCCTTCTCAATGAAAAAACACCAGGTTAAAGATGGATTCCAGTTCAGGTGACATGATCACTGCAAGACTTCAAGCCTTCATTCCTCCCAGCCTGACTCGCAGGAAGGCCTGCCTACAAACAGCCATCCAGTCTATTGCCCTGGTTAATGAGAGTCATCAAGATTCCAAACCACCATTAATGGCCCACACGTTTCATAATTACAATAGGTCCTCAGAATTATATTTTATATTTCTAGTTTCAGATACAAACGTGGTACATTTATACAAATAGAATAATCACACTCGGTAAGTAATAAGCTTTCTAATGATACCTTACAAGAGACCTTTTCCATGAAGCATATTCCAGTTATATTACATTCACTCATTAGCATATTTTTATAAAATGATATAGGCTGTAACGTCACACTGTGAACCACTGATAACTACTCTCTGGGAACAGTTTTCCAACCAGTTTTGCACCCACCTTATAGTAGCTCCATCTAGGTTGCGTGTCCCTAGTTTGTTTAAGAGAAGGCATGGGAGACAGTCTCAAAAGCCTTACTAACGTCAAGATATACCACATCTACTGCTTCCCCCCATCCACAAGGCTTGTTACCCTGTCAAAGAAGACTACCAGGTTGGTTTGACAGGACTGGTTTTTGACAAATCCATGGTGATTGTTACTTATCACATTATTATCTTTTAGGTGTTCGCAAATTGAGTGTGTAATTATTTGTTCTGTTATCTTTCCAGGTACAGAAATTAAGTTGACTGGTCTGTAATTTCCCAGGTTGTCCTTGTTTTCCCTTTTATAAACAGACACTGTATTTGCCCTTTTCATCTCTCCCATCTTCCATGACTTTGCAAAGATAATTGCTAATGGCTCAGGTATCTCCTCAGTCAGCTCCTGGAGTATTCTAGGATGCATTTCATCAGGCCCTGAGGACTTGAAGACATCTAACTGGTCTAAGTCATTTTTAACTTGTTCTTTCCCTATTTTAGTCTCTTCTGATCCTACCTCGTTTTCACTGGCGTTCACTGTGTTAGACATCCAGTCACCACCAACCTCCTTGGTGAAAACCAAAACAAAGAAGTCATTAAGCACCTCTGCCATTTCTGCATTTTCTGTTATTTCCTGCCCCCCAATGAGTAATGGGCCTACCCTGTCCTTCATCTTCCTCTTGTTTCTAATGTATTTGTAGAATATTTTCTTGTTACTCTTTATGTCTCTGGCTGGTTTGATCTCGTTTTGTGCCTTGGTCTTTCTAATTTTGTCCCTACATACTTGTGTTATGTGTTTATTTTCATCCTTTGTGATTATACCGAGTTTCCACTTTTTGTTGGACTCATTTGATTTTTAGATCACTGACGATCTCCTGGTTACTCTAGGGTGGGCTCTTACCACACTTCCTATCTTTCCTCTTGTTTCCTTAATACTGTGTCCTTGAAAAACTGCCAACTGTCTCCAGTTATTTTTCCCTTTAGACTCGCTTCCCATGGGATCTTACCTGCCAACTCCCTGAGTTTGCTAAAGTTGCCTTCCTGAAGTCAACTGTCTTTATTTTGCTGTTCTCCCTCCTACCATTCCTTAGAATCATGAACTCTATCATTTCGTGATCACTTTCATCCCAGCTGCCTTCCACTTTCAGATTCTCAACTAGTTCCTCCCTATTTGTCAAAATCAAATCCAGAACAGCCTTTCCCCTGGTAGCTTTCTCCACCTTCTGAAGTAAAAAATTGTCTCCACTACATTCCACAAACTTTTTATCTAATCTGTGCCCTGCTGTGTTTTCCCAACAGATGTCTGGGTAGTTGAAGTCCCCCATCACCGCCCAGTCCTGTGCTTTCAATGATTTTGTTAGTTGTTAGCTGTTTAAAAAAAGCCTCATCCACCTCTTCTTCCTGGTTAGGCTGGCTGTAGTAGACCCCTGCCATGGCGTCACCCTTGTTTTTTACCTCTTTTATCCTTACCCAGAGACTTTCAACAAGTCTGTCTCCTAGTTCCATCTAAATCTTAGTCCAAGCATACACCTTTTTAATATATAAGGCAACACCTCCTACCTTTTCCCCTGCCTGTCCTTCATGAGCAAGTTGTACCCTTCTGTCCCAATATTCCAGTCATGCGTATTATCCCACCAAGTCTTTGTGATGCCAACTATGTCATAGTTGTGTTTCTTTACTAGCATTTTGAGGTCTTCCTGCTTATTCCCCCGTACTTCTCACCTTCGTGTACAGACAGCTAAGATACTGATTTGATTTCCCCTTCACCCCCCACCAGTTCTGTCTCGTCTCTCCTTTATCTCTCCCATAACAGCCCATGCTCCCCCCAAATTCCAAACCTTCTCCCAGGTCTCCATGTTCTTGACTTACCTGTGGGCTTTGGTCACCTGCCCCCTTCAAACCTAGTTTCAAGCCCTCCTCACTAGGTTAGCCAGTCTGTAGCCAAACATGCTCTTCCCCTTCCTCGCTAGCTGGGCCCCATCTCAGCTTAGCAGTTCTTCCTGGAACAGCATCTCGTGGTCAAGAAAGCCAAAGCCCTTCTGGTGACACCATCTTCACAGCCAGGTATTCACCTCCAGGATGCATCTGTCTCTGCCTGGGCCCTATGCTCACCACGTCTCTCTTTCTGCAGGGTGGGACGGAGAGGACGTCACCCAAGGGGTCCCACGAGTTCCCCAAGGGGAGCTGCCCTACACCCTGAGCCTGAGCGCCACGCTGCAGTCACCCCACGGCATCGACCGCGTGCTCTCCAACTGCTCCCTCACCCCGCTGAGCTACACAGCTGGGAACCGGACCAGCGCCCAGGTAATGGCTCACCCAGACACTTGGGTCCCCACTATCCCCACTGGGAGGGTCAGTATGGGTGAGTGACTCTGAGCAGGGGGGTGATGGGGGCTCTGGGCTGAGGGGTGGGTGCCAGGGAACTGGGCGTGGGTCCTAGGTGAGCATATATAAGGATGGGAGCTCTGGGGCAGGGCACGGGGTGGGTCCCAGAGACACATGGGGGGGCGGAGGGGGACCGGGAAAAGGGTTGAACGACACCAATGGATCGAGGGAACTGCCCACGTTCTCTGGGGAAAATCTCAAGGGGCTGAGACCAGCCTGTGGGAGTGAAATCCTGGACATTCGAGGGGTCCTGGTTCCCTTTGCTTTGTGGGAGTTTCCTTCTCCTTGATTTTGAATGAAAGAAAATGGGGGGGCGGGAAAATATCACCCCCAAATTGGAAAGATTTAGCCAAGCAAAGTCAGAATTTTCCCAGTGTTTTCTGCAAGAAGAGCCAAGTCCCTGTGTTGCCTTTGGGGTGTTTTTCCCTTCCTCCCTCCCTCCTAACCCAGAGTTGCTCCCTCCCCCCAGCTGCATGGGGGGCACTGAGCTGGGACTCCTGCCCCCCCCAGGAGCTGAGGGGAGGTGACGGTGTCTGTCTCTCCCCAGGTGTCTCTGGCTGAGGTCCCCCCGTGGGACCGGGACGTGGAGCTGCTAGTGTATTACACGGAGCCGCACAAACCCAGCGCAATGCTGGAGATCGGGTTGCCCGGAGCAGAGCCAGGTGTGGGGGGTCCGGCACCCTGCTGCCCCTAGCTGGAGGAGTGGGAATGAGGGGGTCCATGGGGTGGGGATGTGGGGGAGAGGGTGTTCTTGGGGGCCTGGCGCAATGAGGGGGATGGTAGGGGAATGAGGGAGTCCTAGGGGTGATGTGGGTGCATGCTCAGAGAGGTGCTGGGGGAATCTGGGGGCGAGGTTAAAAAGGTCATAGAGCAAATTTTAAACTAAGGGCTGAGGGGAAGCCGACAGGTGCAGAGGAGCATGTGATTCGGACAGAGGGAGGATCTGCTGATGGAGACTCTCTATATTCTAGTACGGAGGAGAGGATAGAAGATGATGATAAAATACAGATAGGATCTGATCAGAAAGTCAAATGAAAGAAAGTCTCATTCAATTACATCATGTAATGGCAGACAGCTAAAGTGCTTAGCTGTCTGCCATTAAAGTGCTTAGATACCAGTCCTAGAATTCTAAATAATAAGATGGGTGAACTAGAGTGCCATGTATTTAATGAGGATATTGTTATAAAAGGCATCACAAAAACTTGGTGGAATGAGGATAATCAGTGGGACACAGTAACACCAGGGTACAAAATATATCAGAAGGACAGAACAGGTGGTGCTGATGGGGGAGTGGCACTATATGTGAAACAAAGAATAGACTCAAATGAAGTAAAAATCGTAAATGAACCAAACTGCACCAGAGAATCTCTGTGGATAGTAATTCCATGCTCAAATAAAAAGAATATAGTAATAGGGAGATACTACTGACCGCCTGACCAGGATGGTGATAGTGACTGTGAAATGCTCAGGGAGATTAGAGGCTCTTAAAATAAAGAAAATCAGTAATACTGGGGGATTTCAACTATCCCCATATTGACTGGGTACATGTCACCTCAGGGTGGGATGCAGAGATAGTTTCTTGACACCTTAAATGACTAGTCCTGGAACCCACAAGAGGAGAGGCAATTCTTTATTAGTCCTTAGTGGAGTACAGGATCTGGTCCAAGAAGTGACCATAGCTGGGCTGCTTGGTAATAGTGAGCATAATATAATTAAATGTAACATCCCTGTGGCCAGGAAGACACACCAACAGCCCACCATAATTTCAGAAATGGGGAACTACACAAAACTGAGGAAGTTTATACAGAAATTAAAAGGTACAGCGCCAAAAGTGATATCTCTGCAAGCTGCATGGAAACTTTTTAAAGACACCATAATAGAGGCTCAACTTATCGTATACCTCACATTAAAAAACATAGCAAACTAAAAAAGTGCCACCATGGCTAAACAACAAAGTAAAATAAGCAGTGAGAGGTAAAAGGCATCCTTTAAAAAGTAGAAGTTAAGTCCTACTGAGGGAAAAAGAAAGGAGCATAAACGCTGGCAAGTGAAATGTAAAAATACACTTAGGAAGGCCAAAAACGAATTTGAAGAACAGCTAGCCAAAGACTCAGAAAGTAATAGCAAAAATGTTTTTAAGTGCATCAGAAGCAGGAAGCCTGTTAAACAACCAGTGGGGCCACTGGACAATCAAGATGCTGAAGGAGCACTCGAGGATAAGGGCATTGTGGAGAAACTAAAGGAATTTGCATTGGTCTTCACAGCTGAGGATGTGAGGGAGAGTCCCAAACATGAGTCATTCTCATTAGGGGACAAGTCTGAGGAATGGTCCCAGATTGAGGTTTCATTAGAGGAGCTTTTGGAACAAATTGATGAACTAAACAGTAAGAGTGACCAGGACCAGATGGGATTCACCCAAGAGTTTTGAAGGAACTCAGATATGAAATTGCAGAACTACTAACTGTGGTATGTAACCTGTCATTTAAATCAACTTTTGCGGCAAATGACTGGAGAATAGCTAATGTGACACCAATTTTTAGAAAGGGCTCCAGAGGTGAGCCTGTCAATTACAGGCCAGTAAGCCTGATTTCAATACCGGGCAAACGGGTTGAAACTATAGTAAAGAACGGAATTCTCAGACACAAAGATGAAGATGATTTGTTGGGGAAGAGTCAACATGGTTTTGAGAGGGTCAGCAAGCATGTGGACAAGAGTGATCCAACGAATATAGTGTACTTGGACTTTCAGAAAGCCTTTGACAAGGACCCTCACCAAAGGCTCGTAAGCAAAGTAAGCTGTCGTGGGATAAGAGGGAACAAAGGGTAGGAATAAATGGTCAGTTCTCAGAATGGAGTGGGGTAAATAGTGGTGGGACCAGGGCTGTTCAACATATTCATAAATGATGTGGAGAAAGGGTAAACAGTGAGGTGGCAAAATTTGCAGAAGATACAAAACTACTCAAGATAGCTAAGCCCAAAGCAGACTGTGGAGAGTTACAAAGGGACCTCACAAAACTGAGTGACTGAGCAACAAAGTGGCAGATGAAATTTACTGTTGATAAGTGCGTAGTGATGCACACTGGTAAACGTAATCCCAACTATACATATAAAATGACGAGGTCTAAATTAGCTGTGACCACTGAAGAAAGATTTTGGAGTCATTGTGGCTAGTTCTCTGAAAACATTACTCCTGCGGGCATTCTGCACCAAAACGTTAAAAATTCTGCTCCAAAAATATAAAAATTCCATGCATGTTTTAAATTTCTGCAAATGTTATATGTCAAATGTAGAGGCTCCAGCCTGGCAGTAGGGCACACCGGCCACTGGCTGCACAAAGGTGGGAGATCACTGTGCAGTGCCCCCCCCGGGACACGGACTCAGCGCTGAGGCTGCACCCAACCCTGACAGTGCAAGGACCGGGCCTGCCCCAGAAACACCCCAAGGCTCTGCCCTTGTGTGCCAGGCGCACCAGGTGTGGGGCAGGCAGTCTCAGTAAGGCAGGATCCAAGTGTGCAGGAGCTTAGTGTGGGGGGATGCAGGTATGGGTTGAGAGGGTTCTGTGTGGGGCAGTCTGGGTGCAGGCAGCTCAGTGGGGGATCTGCAGACAAGGGGATCTGAATGCACAGGAGCTTGTTGAGAGGTTCTGGGTGCAATAGTAATGGGAGTCTACAGGGGGCTTCCAGGTTAAGGTGGTTGGGGCTCAGCAGGGTGGACTCAGTTTGGGGGGAAAGCTCGTCTGGGGATCTAGGTGTGGGTGGCTCAGTGGGGTGGGGATCTAGATGCAGCTGGTTGAGGCTCTGTGGAGTTGGGATCTGAGTGCAGATGGCTCATTGGGGCGGTCCAGGTGCAGCGAGAGTGGGGCTCATCAGGGTAGGTTATGAGTGCGGGAGGGTGAGGCTCGGCGGGAGAGTCTGGGTGTGAGGGTGTCTGGATGCACATGGGTTGGACAGATGGGGAAGCAGCTCCCTGTACAAGGATCCCTCCCCCTTCGGTGACAAACGGGTGCAGGAAGTGGTGGTGGGGTCGAGGGGAGATTACAGAGCTTCCTGCAGCTGGGGGAGAAATCTGGGGGTGGTTCTCCCCAACCCAGCCGGGACTAGCAGCTGAACCCTGCAGAGGGTAGGAGCCACTAGTTGGGTCTTTCCCAGTCCTGCCCCCTGCCCCACAGTGATTTACCTCTCCGTTGGCTGCCCTGGGCACCTGAAACATACGGCTGGGAGGGTCACATGACCGCTCTTGTGGCTTCCCTTTGCTTCCCCGTCAGAAAGTCATTTTTTTGCAGGAAAGCGAGGAAATCGGCACTGGACATAAATTCTGCACATGCGCAGTGGTGCCGAATTCCCCCGGGAGTAAAACATCCACTGAAAGTGCGGTGGGTGGCAATCCAAAAAACAAACCAAATGTTAGGAATCCTTAGGAAAGGGATAGATAATAAGACAGAAAATATCATATCACCTCTAGATAAGCAGTTCTCAAACTGTAGCAACCCAGGGTTCTCCATTTTGATTTAAAAAATTTTGAAGACCCCCTGCTTTGCCCCTTGCTGGTCAGTGGGAGCTGCAGAGCCAGGACTCAGGCGGGGACAGTGAGCAGAACCTCACAGGCCGCCCAGGCCCCTAGGGGCCACAGGGAGCTGACAACCACTTCCATGTTCAAGGGGGGAGGGGGAGGAGTTGGTCAGCGGGTCCCATGAACACCATGGAGCTCCCTCACAGACCCCCAGGGGTCCGTGGACCCCAGTTTGAGAAACACTGCTCTAGGTAAATCCATGGTTCGCTCTCATATTGAATACTACGAGCAGATGTGGTCGCCCCATCTCAAAAAAGATGTATTGGAATCAGAAAAGGGCACCGAAAATGATGATTATGACTAGTGTGGAGAAAGTAAATAAGTTTTACTTACTCCTCTTAAAACACAAGAACCAGAGGTCACCAAATGAAACTAATAGGCAGTGGATTGAAAACAAACAAAAGGAAGTATTTCTTCACACATTGCACAGTCAACCTGTGGAACATCCTTGAGGATGTAAGGAAGGCCAAGACTATAACAGGGTTCAGAAATGAGCTAGATAAATTCATGGTCCATGGTCCTGTTAGCCAGGATGTATAGGATGGTGTCCCTAGCCTCTGTGTGCCAGAAGCTGGGAATGGGCAACAGGATGGATCACTTGACGATTCCCTGTTCTGTTCCCTCTGAAGCACCTGGCATTAGCCACTGTTGGCAGACAGGATACTGGGCTAGATGGACCTTTGGTTTGACCCAGTCTGGCCACTCTTATAATTATGGGTGGGCGTTGAAGGAGCTGGGGATGAAGTGTGTGCAGTGGCTGTGGAGACCAGAGTGGGGGGTCTCAGCAGAGCTGGGGGTGGGAGGGTGGGGTGCCTGGACACTGAATGCACTGCAGGTTTGGGGATATAGGGAGTGGAAGGGCAGGTGCTGGCGGGATGATCATTGGGGGCAGTGTAAAATCTAGGGGAAAGGTGTGGGGGAGGGACAGGGGTGGCGGTAGGGCTCTGGGGCAGTTGGGGGATGCTGAGGGGATGGTGGTTGTGGGGATCTAGGGAGAGAGTGATATGGGGGGAGGGACAGAAGGAAGGGGCTCTGGAGCAGTCAGGGGGGCCTGGGGCTCTCGCAGGCTCACAGGGCTCGACTCCATGCCTGCTCCATTTGGGGCTGGCCCCATCTCCCCACAGGCTCCCTAATGGGTGACCCAGCCATGATGGTGACCCTGCTGCCCAGCCTGCCCGAGGCGGTGCTGGGCCAGAGCTCAGCTGGGGAGTTCATCTTCCTGCTGGATCGCTCTGGCAGCATGGAGTGCCCCATGGACAGCCGAGACCGCTCGCCTCAGCGCATCGACAGTGCCAAGGTACGGCCAGGCGGGAGGCTGTGCTTGATGGGCCTGTGGAGGGGAGCAGCTCAGGCTGGTTGGGCCCATGGGGGTGACTCCATCTGTTTGTCTGTCCCCAGGAGACCCTGGTCCTGCTCTTAAAGAGTTTGCCCCTGGGCTGTTATTTCAACATCTACAGCTTTGGGTCTCAGTTCGAGTCCTTCTACCCGTGAGTTCCAGGGGGGCCGAGTGCTGCTGGCTGCGTTGGGGCAGGGCGGGCTGGGGTTGGGGGCAGGGCTGGCTGGGGTCCAGATGTCCCTGTTTCCAGCTGTCCTGGCCCCTGAGCCGTTGGCGCTCCCCACAGGCAGAGCGTAGGATACACCCAACAGACCATGGCCAAGTCCCTGCAGCGCGTCCAGCAGCTCCAGGCCGATCTGGGGGGCACCGAGATCTTGGCGCCGCTACAAGCCATTTACCGCAGCCCCTGCCAGGACGGGCACCCACGCCAGGTATCGGGCAGCTGCAGGGCATACCGGGTGCTCGAAGAGGGGCTGGGACTGGGGGGAGCTGATGAAGGTCGTTTGGAGAGGGGCTAGGTGGGGGTAGCTGTTTGCGGCTTGGGTGGGGGGGCTCAGACTAGGACTGGGGCCGGGGGACCAGTGCTCCTGGGTGTGGGAGCAGGCCATGGTAGGCTGGGGGGGTATCTCTGTATAGAGCTGGGGGGCAGCACTGGATGCTGTGCCCAGTTCTGGGGGCATCTTGTAGCCAGGGGGCAGAGAGGGCACATGGTGGGGGGCAGGAGGGAGCTCCCAGAAAGGTGCCCACAGCAGTCAGGCAGGTTAGTTTCTCCAGGGGCCAGGGAAGAGGTAACAGTTGGGGTCACAGTTAGAGTCAGGGGTCCTTGTCTGTCAGCCCCCACCCCGCCCTCCGGGGAGGCTTCTGGGAGGTAGAGATGAGTACCGGGGGGCGTGTCTCATGGGGCAGGGGGTCTCTGGGATGGGGGTCAGTTGGGCAGGCTCTTTGAGGGCTGCCCCCGTTCCTGGGGGGGGGGCGTCTCCAGGGGGATTTAGGGTCCCCGGCTCTGACAGCGCCTCTCCCCCGCCAGCTGTTTGTGTTCACGGACGGGGAGGTGGGGAACACCAAGGAGGTCATCACTGAGGTGCAGCGTCACCGGGGGTCCCACAGGTAATAGGGGCACCTGCCCCCCAGCATTCCTCTCACCCGGCCGCTAAGCACCCTCTGAGCCCTGCCCCCTAACCCTGCCTCCTGGCGACTCCCCACCCTTCCCCCTAGCATCCCCACAACCTTACTGTCATCTTGTACTAGCCCGAGTGTGCGGCGGCCCTGCAGCGGGTCTGTGATATGTGCACTGGCGCTAATCAATCGTAACCTGTCACACAGCGTCATGCCTGCCGGCCTGGGGACTGTCTGCCCCACAGCACCCCTCAACCCAGCCCCCAGCCCTGCCAGCCTGGGGACCCCAGCACCCCCAAACCCTGCCTCCCAATATCTCCCCAAAGCTGCCCCCTGCCCTGCTGTCCTGGAGACCCTCCAGCAACCCCAAACTCTCTCCCTCCAGCCCTGCCAGCATGGAGAACCTCTACCCCTATCATCTCCCCAACCCTGCCCCCCAGCCCTGCCAGCAGAGAAACCCCCAACTCCAGCATCTGCCCATCCCTTCACTTCACCCTGCCCCCCAGTCCTACTCACCGCTCTCCAGCTGCCCCCCAGCTCTGCCCCTGCACATCCTGTCTCTAACCACCCCCACCCCCGGACTCTGCCTTCCTGCAGATGCTTCTCCTTTGGCATCGGGGAAGGGGCCTCCACGGCTCTGGTCAAAGGCATCGCCCAGGCAGCAGGGGGCAGCGCCGAGTTCATCACGGGCCAGGACCGCATGCAGCCCAAGGTGAGAACCCAGGAATCCAGGCTCCCCCGGCTCTAACCCACCAGACCCCACTCCCCTTCCAGAGCTGGGAGAGAACCCAGGAGTCCTGACTCCCAGCCCCCCGGCTCTAACCCACCCGTCCCCATGCCTCCCCTCCCCCCCATGCCAGGGTAGGACCATGGTGTCCTGGCCCCACCCTGAGTGTTCCGATCTCTCCCCAGGCGCTGCAGTCTCTGAAGCGGGCCCTGCAGCCGGCCATGACCAGGATCTCACTGAGCTGGGATCTGCCTCCCGGGATGGAGGCGGCACTGCTGGGCCGGGGCCCTGAGGTCATCTTCCCTGGGCAGCGGTGCCTCATCTACGCCCAGCTCCGCGGGCAGCCCCAGGTGAGAGAGCAACACACACACACACACACACACACACACACACACACACACACACACACACACACACACACACACACACACACACACACACACACACACACACACACACACACACACACACACACACACACACACACAATGCCCCCAGGGCTTGGGATCAGTGACTAATCCAGAAACTTCCCACCCCCTCCTGGGTGGTACCTCTGAAAGAAGCAGTGAGAGGTAAAAAGGCATCTTTTAAAACGTGGAAGTTAAATCCTAGTGAGGAAAATAGAAAGAAGCATAAACTCTGGCAAGTGAAGTGAAAAAATATAATTAGGACGGTCAGAAAAGAATGTGAAGACAGCTTGCCAAAGACTCAAAAAGTAACAGCAAAAATTGTTAAGAACATCAGAAGCAGGAAGCCTGTTAAACAACCAGAGGGGCCACTGGACGATGGAGATGCTAAAGGAGCACTCAAGGACGATAAGGCCATTGTGGAGAAACTAAATTCATTATTTGCATCGGTCTTCACAGCTGAGGATGGGTCAGGGGGGAGGGATTCCCAAACTGAGCCATTCTGTTTAGATGACAAATCTGAGGAACAGTCCCAGATTGAGGTGTCATTCGAGGAGGTTTTGGAACAAATTGATAAACTAAACATGACTGGAGGATAGCTAATGTGACACCAAATTTTAAAAATGGCTCCAGAGGCGATCCCGGCAGTTACAGGCCAATACACCTGACTTCAGTACCGGGAAAACCGGTTGAAATTATAGTAAAGAACAGAATTGGCAGGCGCATAGGTGAACAGAATTTGTTGGGGAAGAGTAAACATGGTTTTTGTAAAGGGAAATCATGCCTCACCAATCTACTCAAATTCTTTGAGGGGGTCAAGAAGCATGCGGACAAGGGTGATCCAGTGGCTATAGTGTACTTGGACTTTCAGAAAACCTTTGACAAGGTCCCTCACCAAAGGCTCTTAAGCAAAGTAAGCTGTCGTGGGATAAGAGGAAAGGTTCTCTCATGGATCAGTAACTTGTTAAAAGATAGGAAATGAAGAGCAGGAATAAATGGTCAGTTTTCAGAATGGATAGAGGTAAATAGTGGTGTCCTCCAGGGGTCTGTATTGGGAGTAGGGCTATTCAACGTATTCATAAAGGATCTGGAAAAAGGGGTAAACAGTGAGGTGGCAAAATTTGCAGATGATACAAAATTACTCAAGATAGTTAAGTCCCAGGCAGACTGCAAAGAGCTTCAAAAGGACCTCACAACATAGGCGGGGAGTTATGTGGGCCTGTGGTGCCTATGCTCCACCAATATTCAGGAACATGGTCATGGTTCCAGCAATGTTTGGGCTTATATTTAAACAGAACCATCCTGTCCATGGGATGGGATGGTGCAGCCGTCCTGGGCCCCACACTTCAGGGGGACGCGGGATCCAGGGCAGCCTGGAGGCATAACAGAGGGCCTGGCATTGGCAGCAGCAAGGGGCATGGTGCCAGCAGCAGCAAGTGACCCAGCCCTGACATGCCCTGCTCTGCCCATCCCAACTCCACCTCTTTCCCCAAGCTCCCGCCCTGCCACTTTCCGGCTTCTGCCTCCTCCCCCAAGCGACGCTGGGAGCCAGTGGGTCAGAGCACAGCGGGGCGGGCTGGGTCCGGTAGCTTGCTGCTGCCGTCACCAGGCCCCCTGCTAATCCCCAGGCCGTCCTGGACCCCATATCCCCCTGAGGCGCAGGGCCCGGGGCAGTTGCCCTGGTCAGTCCTATGGACTGGACAGCTCTGCTTGGACCCATTCTGGGCACCACCAAGAGTTATACAAACCTGGGTGACTGGGCAAAAAACTGCAGATGAAATTCAGTGTTGATAAATGCAAAGTAATGCACATTGGAAAACATAATCCCAACCCCACATATAAAATGATGGGGTCTAAATTAGCTTTAACCACTCAAGAAAGAGATCTTGGAGTCACTGTGGCTAGTTCTCTGAAATCATCCACTCAATGTGCAGCGGTGTCAAAAAAGCAAACAGAATGTTGGTAATTATTAAGAAAAGTATAGATAATAAGACAGAAAATATCATACGTTTTGCCTCTATATAAGTCCATGGTACATCCACATCTTGAATACGGTGTGCAGAGCTAGTCACCCCAACTCAAAGAACTTATATTGGAATTGGAAGTTTCAGAAGAAGGCAACAAAAACGTTGAGGGGTATGGAACACCTGCCATATGAGGAGAGATTACTAAGACTGGGACTTTTCAGCTTGGAAAAGAGACAGCTAAGGGGGGGATATGATTGAGGTCTATAAAATCACGAATGGTCTGGAGAAAGTGAATAGGGAAGTGTTATGTAATCCTTCTCATAACACAGGAACTAGGGGTCAACAAATGAAATTAGTAGGCAGCAGGTTTAAACTGGTGGAAGGCAGGATACTGCGCTAGGTGGACCTTTGGTCTCACCCCGTATGGCTGCTCTTATGTTCTTGATGATGGCCATTGGGCTGGAGTTCTCTGTGCTACTCCAGCCCCATCAGTCGCAATGAGAATTGTTAACTCTGACCCCTATTGATGGCCATTGGGCTGCAGGTCTCTTTGCTACCCCAACCTCATTGATCTCAGTGGGGATTGTTGACTCCGAGCCCTAATGATGGACATTTTGCTGGAGGTCTCTGTGCCACCCTAGCCCCATTGATTTCAGTGAGGAATGTTAACTCTGACCCCTAATGATGGAAGTTGGGCTGGGGTGGTCTCTGCACTAGCCTGGCTGCACTGATCTCAGGGCAAGTCTACGCTATATATTTACTTTGGCACAGCTGCGCCACTGTAGCACGTCTGATGAAGACGCTCTAAGCCAATGGGAGAAACTCTCCCACCAACATGGCCCTGTCTCCATGGGGGCCTAAGGTCTGTGTAACTACATCGCTCAGGGAGCTGGAGCTCAGGGGTGTGGATTTTTCACACCTCTGAGCGATGTAGTTATACTGAAGCATTGTGGTGTAGATGAGACCTCCATGGGGATCGATAACTCTGTTCCCTACCAGTGACCACTGGGCTGGAGGTCTCTGTGCTACCCCAGCCCTATCGATCTCAAAGGGGGTTGTTATCTCCTGACCCTACTGATGGCCGTTGGGCTGACTAGGCAGCCCCCTAACTGCTGTGAATTGGGCGTATTTACCCCCTTTGTTCTGTAACCTGGGTCTGGGGGGGTCCCCAGGCATCTTCTCCCCCCTCGCACTCCACCTCTGATCCTCTTTCTCTGCCTGCAGCTCCCAGACACTGCCATGGGGGGCGTCACCCTGCAGTACCGCATCCAGGACCAGACTTACAAGGAGACGCTGCAGTTCCCCCTGCAGCCACAGGATGGAGACAGGTGACAGCAACGCTCCTTTGGCTCCCAGTACCCCCAGGTATCTAGGTCCTGTGCCCCCATCCCCACCCCCAACAGGACAGAAATGGGAGGGGACCTACCTCAGTTCACTGAGGGAAGCAGAAGTCCTGGCTCCCAGCTTCCCTGCTGTAACCACTATACCCCACTACCTTCCCAGAGCTGGGGCTAGAACCCAGAAGTCCTGGCACCCAGCGCCCACCCTCATGACCACTAGACCCCACTCCCCTCCCAGAGCCATGATAGAACCCAGGAGTCTTGGCTCCCCACTCCCCCAATACACTATCCCACTAGCCACTGCTCCCCTCCCCACAGTGGCTGGAACCCAGGCATCCGGGGCTCATCCCCCTGACTCTCTGTCCCTGGCACAGGCTGCCCGTTCACCGCCTGGCAGCCAAGTCGCTGCTGCTGGAGCTGGAGGGAGCCATGGACACCAGGTCGAAGGGGGCCCGGCGTCGGGTGCTGGAGACCAGCCTGAACTCGGGGGTCATCTGCTCCCTCACAGCCTATGTGGGGGTGGACACAGAGCGGGGGCAGCCGGTGCATGGGCCGCTGGTGAGACGGGACATCCCGCTGATAGGTATCCTGGAGGGGTCGGGGATCCCGGCACTGGGGGGGTGATCAGCATCTTGGGGGGCTCAGGTGGGAGGGGGACCCAACCTGGCACTGTGGGGGGAACCTGGAGCCAGGGGGAGGGAAGGGAGAGGGAATTGTGGGAAGGGTCCCAAAACAGGGGGATTCCAGTGTGAGAGGAGGGACCCAGAAGCATTGGAGGGAGGGCATCATGGCTATGGGCTAATGTCCCTTTGCTCTTCTCCCTGCCCCAGCTCCCATGGGGCTGTGCTGCCTCCTCCTTGACCCCCAGGGTGACCTCAGTACCCCGATCCCCAGGGCAGGGGGAGAGCAGTGGGCACTAGCTGGGTTGGACGGGCCCGTGGGGCCTGTCCCATCCCAGCCAAGAGAGTGTGGTCTGTGGGACAGACGGACAGATGGACCCAGAATTGGAGACCCAGAGACCGAGATCTGACAGTCGGACCCAGACAGAGAGACACAGACAGGCGGGGACCAGTGGGGCGAGCGCATCGCTGTTATGAACAGGCCTGGCTAGCGGGGGCTTCTCGCCCCCCTTCCTCAGCATCCTGCCCTCATCTGTGGGGTGCAGCACCTGCCCCTGCACCCCCGGGGGCTTGATGAGGGGTCTAAGCTGGAGTAAAGCTGCAGGGGAGGGGCTGGATCCAGGGGATCCCAGCTTCGGAGGAAGAGGCTGGGGCGAGATCCTGACTCTGAGGGAGCTGCGGGGAGAGAAGGATGGGGCTGGGTCTAGGGGCGTCCCAACTGGGGGGGCATGGGGGCGGGGTCCCATCGGTTCATTGGCTCTGGGTACTGTGGGGGGGGGGGCATTTCCCGTCTCTCTCTTAGCTTGTCCTTGTGTCTCTGTCCCTCTCTGTCTGTCTGTCTCCCCCCCAAGTCTTCGGGGCCGCAACCGGCATATGGAAGATGCAGAGTTTCAACATGAACTTCCGCCCCTCCATGGCCATGTGCTGTTCTGCCTCTGTACGCACGGACTGGGACAAATCTCTCTGCTTTGCGTCTGCGGATTGCGCTGAGGACTGCGACTTTGACGACCGCTTAGATGTGCCAGGTGAGAACTGCTGCTTGTCCCCCATCCCCACCGGAGCTCCCCATGGCCAGTACGGGCTCTCTCCTCCCCCGGCACCACTCCTCCTGGCTCCCTCGCCATCCCGAAGTGCAGCTGGGGGACCCCCTGACACGAGGGCAGGAAGTCCTGCACACACAGCGCCCTTCCGGAGACCGCGTCCCAGAAAGGGAGGGGCCAGTGGCTGGGGGTCTGGACTCAGAGATGGGGGGAAACACCAGGATGACGCTTCATCGGGTCAGAGACAGACGTGCCCTGACAGTCCCAGAGCTGGGCAAGTGTTTAACAGCTACACAGAAAGTGAAGGAACTTCCTGGGCAAAACAGCAGTGTGACACTGGGGGAGGGGGAATCCGCAGCTGGTTGTTTTTTAAGTGTCGGGACGTAAATGAGCTTGCAAGAAAATGGAAAAAATAAGGAAAACTCCCAGGCAATAAACTCTGTGAAGCTGGAATTTGGGGGGTGAGTTTGTATCAATGAGCTAAGTGTGGGGAGGGCCCAGCTGGGCAGCGGAGAGGGTAATCAGTCACTTTTTAGTAACAGAAATGTCGCTGGGCAGTTTTCTCTGAAATGAGCTCAGCTAAATTCCCAGACAAAAATACCTTATGAAGCTGGGTCCAGCCTCGGGTGTTCGTACAGGTGAGTTCAGGGGCACAGATCATGGTTGGCCCGGTCTGTTTTCTTAACAAAGAAGCCCACGAAAGGCAGAAATGTTAAAGTTAAGGCTCCCCTTAAACCTGAATTTGAAGAGTGTGGAAATACAACCTTGCTGTAGCCCAGGTAACCTTAACTCTGCCTCATAATCCTGTCCCAGGCATAGCTATAATATCATATAGACTGTGTAACATCTCATCTCCACTATACCCTTAGATGCTTCTGTGTTTCCCCGGATTATGTCTGTATCGCAGGTTGTAGTGCAGGATGGTCCCGGGATCAGATTGTGTTTGAGAAACACCCTTGGGTTATGAGATTAATGACTGGGGCTGAGATATTCATGGGGCTTAAGGGACTTCAGTTCCCAACTCCAACTGCAAATTAGTTGTCATCCCATGGGTGCAGGAAGGAGCAGAGTTGAGGGTGCCCACGGAGGGGTTAAGGGTGCAGAGGAGCAGATAAAGGAAGCCCATGGAGGGGCAGAGTTAAGGATGCACAGAGGGTCACAGTTAAGGTTGTTGACTGTCCCCCAGCCTGGATAGGCCACATTGCTGTTCTGTACCCATAACCCTGTGCAAGAGCCATCTCACCACGTCTCTCCCTAGAGCGGGCACCGGAAGAGTCTCCCCTGCTGAGGCTGGTGTCTCTGCAGAATGCGGACGGCTCGTGGGACCTGGACCCCCAGCTCACCGCTGTGCTGGGGGTGAGTGAGACCGACACCAAGGGGAGGATGCCCAGTAAGGTGAGTGCAGGAGGCAGAGGAGAGGGGAGAGATGGAGGATAGGTGCCATGAGTTGGGCCTTTTCTCTGCTCCTAGATGAGACTGGGCATGACTCAGGCTGAGGAGGCGGGTCTGAGGGCGACTGGATCAAATGACCCCTGAATCTGGAACCCAGTGGGGGAGATGGGCCCACAGCAGGGAGCTGGAACCCCCTTGCAGGGAATCAGAGCATTGGATCGAGGGGGCCCAGGGCTGAGAGGGGACATGAGGAGGCCTAAGCTGGGTCCTCTGTGAGGCTGTCTCCCTACCCCTGGGCATCCCACCGGACATCTGGGTAGGGGGTCCATGGTGCTAGAGCAGGGGGGGCTGGGAATCCTCTGAGTTTGGGGAAGGAGAAGGAGTGCTGGATTGGGGGGTCCCCCGGGCAGGGGAATGGGGGCAGCGCTGGGAGGGCAGAGGGGTCCCTAGGGCAGGGGGATGGGAGCAGCACTGGGAGGGGTTCAGGGGGATTCCCGGGGCAGGGGCAGTGCTCGGGGGGACAGGGGCTGGGTGCTGTTTCAGGCTGTCTCTCTCCCCCCCCACAGGATGTGGCCCCCGGTGTCTGGGCCACGGTGCTGGCCGTGGTCTGGCTGCACAGCCGGGCCCTGGGGCAGCACAACGAGTGGGAGCTGCTGGAGGCCAAGGCTGTGGCCTGGGTGCGGGACCAAGCAGGTGAGATGGGAGTGGGGAGTCAGGGGCAGGGCCCAGGCCCTCTACCAGAGAGGCCCTGCCTCATAGCCCCCCCACCCCCCAGGGACCCTCTGTAGACTGTCCCACATCCCAGCCTGCCCCCCCCCCAAGATCCCACAAGCCCACAGTACCAGCCCCACCCTATATGACCCCACAGTCCAGCCAACCACAGCCCTGGGATCCTGCCCCCCAGCATCGTAGCAGTCTCTGGCACCCAGCCAGACTCCCAGAGGCCTTCAGTCCCAGGACAGACAGGTTCCCAGCTCCCTGCTCCCCGTCCCCCCTCAGTTCCCCAGCGTCAGTGCCCCGGGCTGTGAGCTCTCTGCCCTTTGTCCCTCATTCCCTGATTGGTGTCTCCTCCTTCCCCCCATCCCCTCGTTCCCCAGGCTGATGTCTCCCCCGACCCTCTTCTCGTTGCAGGGCCCCAGCTGAGCGAATGTCTGGAAGCCGCCAACACCCTGCTGGGCTGCAGCGTTGGCCCTGCTGTCTTCGGGCTCTGAGCCCCCCAGGATCCCTGTACCCCCCCCCACCCCCGCAAGCTACCCAGGGCCTCCTGCCCAGCTGAGCCCCCCCCTCCCCCCAATCCTCATACTTCCCCCCTGAGCTACCCTGGGCCTCCAGCCCCGCTAAATTAAGAGCAGCCAGGTGGTTGCATATGTTTAAAGAAAACAGTTTAAATTGACCCTGTCATTTACAGCGGAGGAAGGTCATTGGGCAGACAGGCCCTTGCTGCTGTGGGCGGAGACTGTCTCTGCCAGCCCCTCACTGGAATAAAGCAGTTCCCCGGGTTTGTCTGTCTGCCTGGCTTTGGCTGGGGTCCCGGGGCTCCGAGCTCCCCATGGCTGCCCAGGGCACTGGGTTCCCAGCAAGGGTCAGGGACCGCCTGCCCTGAGCAGGTGCATTAGCGTTCCCAGCTCCGGCTTTCTGGTGGAGCAGAGCAGCTGGACCCAGACACTGGGCTGGCTAGCAGGGGCCGGGAGGAGCCCTAAAGAGCGGGGAGCACGTGGAGTGCAGGGGGCAGACACGGGGCATTGGCCCAGGGCAGGTGGCAAAGGATCTTACCATTCAGACAGAGGTGCCCAACTCCCACTTCCAGTTCTGCTGTTCAACGGTTGGACTTCCACGGCGTTCCCCAACCCTGCTCAGCAGCTGCAAAGCCCGGTGAACTCCTGCTGCACCTAACTGTTCGCTGCCAGGGTCCCTACAGCCCTGGCCATGACCCCAGGCCCTGCACCTCCAGCGGGTGCCCAGGTTCTCGGCCCCACGGGAGGCTCCAAGCAGCTGTCGCAAGGCCGGATCCAATGGCTTGCTCTGAGCTCCAGCTGGCTCCTTATGGCTTTTACCCCAGGGCTTTGAGCAGTCACCCCGGTTCAGCTCCTCACCCTGCTGGATGCGGAAAGAGGCCAGGAGCGTGGGCCTGTCACTGGGCTGCAACACCCAAACCCAGAGCTCCAGGGGAGGCTCCAGCCGGAGCTGTTCTTCTGGATCAGTAACTCACTAGCCGGGGGTCCTGCTCTTTGTCCCCCGGGGAGCTTTGCAGGCACCAGGCTTGAGTCACTCACTGGCTCTCTGGCCCAACAGCTCCCCTTAACCGTTCCTCATGGCAGCTCCCGGACAACCTCCGCAGTGCGGTCAGCGCACTCTCCTGCACAGGGGAGCCCAGGTCAAATCCCGTCTTCCCGGCAGGCAGAAGGGGATGGACTCAGGTCTCCCACAGCCAGGGGGGTGAGAAATCATATGGATCTACCCCCTCCTGCCCTGCCTGGCACTGGACTCCAGAGAGGTGCCTAAATCCCAGTGTTACCAGTTTTGCCTGTTACTTTGGGGTATGCTCAGTTATTAGGGTTACGTTTCTGGGGGGAGCGGGGCTCTGTAGTGTCACTTGTGTTTTCATATGGAGCCCTACTTCTCCCTGCTGCAAGTGCCCAGAACTGCATGAAGATGCACACACACATTAAAAGAGCAAGTCTGAGTGGACCGGGTCAAGCTGCCCCCCCTTACGTGCCACAAGTACAGCAGCGGACTAGAGTAAGCCTGAGCAGGCTGGGTCGAGCAGCACATTCAGGTTGCCACCCTCGTATATCACAGGTTCAGCACATCCCTGTCCCCACTCTCACATCACAATTGTACTGGCAGTAACCGCTTTGATGAGCAAACCCCACAGTATTTTGGGCGCTGCTGGGATCTTTACCTTAGGTACAAGAGGCGTTGCTGCCAAGTGAATGGGGGAAGCTCAAAACACAAAACAGTAAAGTTCAGAGAGAGAGCGAGAGAGAAGCAACCAGCTTAACCATAGAATTTATTTATTGAATAATGATAACCGCAGAAGGAGGCTAAACCACCATGACGAATATTATTAAAGGTTACAAAAGTCATATATAGAAAACTAGACCTGATCAAACAAATCAGGGTTAGAAAGTTACACCTGAGATAGAAAAGAAACAAGGGAGAGGGGGGATCTCACCGCTCCATGAAGCTTGAACTGGTCGGGGTTCCCAGGTGACGGTGGTAGCTCAGGGTCCTGAGTGCTGGAGACAGGCAGAGCCCCCAGCACGATCAGTCAGGAGAAGATGGACTCCCAGTCCCAGTGGGTCTGAGGCAGCATTTGGATCCAGGTAGCAGGACACACACGAGCATGGGGAGGGGTTTCTTGTGGGGAACCAACAATGGTTCAGGGGAGAACACTAGATTTGTTTATGGGTTAACTGATGATATGGGGATTGAGCAGCTCAGGCTGGCTGGACCCGTGGGGCAGAGCTGATGGGGGGGGGAAGCAGGGGACAGAGTGGGGTAGGAGCAGCTCAGGCTGGTGGGGGCAGCCTAGGCTGGCTGTGGTGCAAAGCCGGAGGGTGGGGGGTGCAGCAGCCCAGGCTAGCTATGCCTATGGAGCAGAACGAGGAGGAAGGGGACAGAGCTCGGCGGGAGGAGACCAGACTGGCTGGACCAAGGGGTTGACTCCGTCCATCCCCAGGAGACCCTGGTCCTGCTGTTGAAGAGTTTGCCCCTGGGCTATTATTTCAACATCTATGGCTTTGGGTCTCGGTTTGAGTCTTACCCGGCAGTCAGAGGGGCAGTGCAGGGAGGGGGCTGGTTAGGGGTAGGGCTGGCTGGGATTGGGGTGACACTGGGTTGGGGGCAGGGCAGGCTTGGGTTGGGGTGTTGCTCAGTCCTGCTGTCCCTGACCCCCCGCAGGCAGAGCATGGGATACACCTAACAGATCATGGTCAAGTCCCTGCAGCATGTCCAGCAGCTCCAGGCCGACCTGGGGGGCACCAAGATTTTGGCATCTCTATGAGCCATTTTCCACAGCCGAATGACCACCATAATGACCACCCAGGCCAGATACCGGGGGCAGCAGCAGGGCGTCCCGGAGGCTCAGAAAGAAATGGGGCCGGGGAGGATAAATTCAGAGACTTTGAGGCCAGAAGGAACCATCCTGATCATCTCATCTGACCACAGCCCCTGCCCCCCCCATGACAGCTCCAACCCCTGGAGCTGAGTCACCGTCACCCCCAAATGCAGAGTTACAGACGTCAGGTCCCAGAGCCCCACTAGTTACTCCAGTTCAAACCAGCAAATGCCCCGGTTGCCAAGGGGGATGAACCTCCCCGAGTCTCTGCCAATCTGACGCTGGGAAAAATCTCTTCCTCACCCACATGTGGGGGTCTGTGAGCCTCAAGCATGGGGGCAGGTCCCCCCCCCAGCAAGCCCCCGGGAAGGATTCTCTGCCCCTCAGCTCACTTGAGGAGGCTGTTCCTGAACTTCCGGGGCGGGGGGGTAGAAACTCAGAGAAGGGCAGGGGGCTCTGGGAGCAGCTGACAGGGGACCAAGGGAGGTGCTTAGAGAGGGGCTAGGAGCTGGGGGGCAGCTCAGAGTAGGACTGGGCTAAAAAGGAGCCAGTGTCCCTGGGAGTGTGAGCAGGGCATGGCAGGCAGGATCTGGGAGGGGATACCTCTGTGTAGACCTGTGCTGCGCTCAGCCCTGGGGGGTGCCCTGCAGCTGGAGGGCAGGGAGGGCACATGGGGGGGGCAGGAGGGAGCTCCCAGAAAGGTGCCTACAGCAGTGGGCAGGTTATTGTCTCCAGGGGCTGGGAAAGAGGTGACAGGTGGGGGTTGGGGGTCACAGTGAGAGATAGGGGAGAAGGGCAGGGGTCCCTGTCTGTCATCCCCCCAAGGAAATATGTGAGGGGAGCTGGAGGGGTCTCATGGGGCTGGGAGTCCCTGGGGTGGGGGGTCAATGGGGCAGGTTCTCAGGTGGCTGCCCCCATTCTCAGGGGGGGAGGGGTCTCCAGGGGGATTTGGAGTTCCTCCCCAGAGCCTGCACCCCCAGCCAGAGCCCACACCACAACCTTCTGCCCTAGCTCTGAGCCCCACCCCCACCACACATCACCTCCATATTGCTGCACATAACAAAATTCATTCCACACATGCAGGTAAAAAATTAGAGGGAACATTACTCCAGATGCCGCTCTCAGGGCCCCATGTCACCTCGCCGCTGCTGGGCCAGCTGGAAAACTCACATCCAGAGAGGGGAGACACTGTAGGGGTGAAGCCCCAAATCAGGGGGATGGGCCCAGACAGGGGAGTGTGGGTGGGGACCCCTGGACAGGGGCGGGGCAGGACCCACAGAGGATGGAAGAGGCCCCTGAACCCAGAGAAGACGGAGGGGACCATGGACCCCAGGGGAGCAGGCTCTGGGGGGGCCGATCCACACTCTCAGAACATCCCCCCTTGTTCCCGATGGAGCGAAGCCTCGAATCAGCTGGAAGGGAAACTAGCTCCGCCCCTCCGCCAGGGAGCGTCTGCAAACTCCCCACCCTCAGCTACTGCAAACTGGGGGCCCTTTGCAAAGTTCCACCCACCCGCTGGGATCCAGGGACCATCTGCAAACACTTTGCTCCACACAATCTGCCAGCACAGAGGCACTCAGCCTTTCCAGACTGCTGTACCCCCTTTCAGGAGTCTGGTGAGTCTGGTGTACCCCCAAATTTCACCTCACTTAAAAACCACTTGCTTTCAAAATCAGACATAAAAATGTAAACGTCAAGTGTACAGTGTACACAGCAGTATAAACAAAGCATTGGCTGTATGAAATGTTCGTTTGTACTGACTTCAGTGGTGCTCTTTATGTCACCTGTTGTAAAATTAGGCAAATCTTTAGATGAGTTGAGGTAACCCCTGGAAGATCCCTGTGTATCCCCAGTGGTAGATGTACCCCTGGTTGAGAACCGCTATGCTAGGGCGTGTCTGCAAACTGCCCCCCACACACACACTGAATTGGGGCTAGAGGTGTCTCCAAACTGCCCCTCGCTCCTTCCTGACCCTTTGCTGCCCTCTGCGGCCATTTCACTGGCAGGCCTGCTGTTCATCCCAGCAGCGCTGCCTTCCCCAAGGAGGGTCCAACACGCACAACCTCTGTCACGTGAACCCCAGGAGATCCTGCAGCCCAGCGCTCTGTGAGCAGCAAGTTTCCATCCGAAATCTGTTTGATGATGCTAAAAATCACAGTGTCGATCCCCAGGCCACCCTGACCTCATCACCCATTGGCTGTCATTTATCAGACACAAAACCCTGGGGGATAAGATAGATTTGTATTTTATTTATTTATTTGTTACTATTTCTGGCACATTTCATTTCAGACTCATTGATACGTGCTCCCTTCCCTCCCCCCTTCCCACCTCCAGTAAGACTCATCATCCTTTTGGGACTCATGACCCACCTCTTGGAGCAATGGGCTCAGGCTCTCTGCAAACTCAGGTAGCATTGGTCACACTCAGGGCAACTCCTCACTCTCACAACTCAGCTGACTGGGAACAGCCTGTGGAAAGCCCGTGGAAAGCCCAGGAGCTGCAAGCAGACAGGGGCTGCAGGAAAGTGTTCTGCAGTCATTCCTGGGGCCAAGGGAGGCATGTTTGGGGCTATGGAGTGGAGTCTGTGGTTACTACCTGCCTGGGAGGAGGGAGTCTGAGCTGACAAATCCAGAGTGGGGAGACAGAAAGGGCCTGGGGAAAGCAGTGGGGGAATGAGCTGCGGGTGTCCCTCGGGAGCTGCAGTGCAGGAGAGTGTGTCAACTCTGAGCTGCGGGTGTCGCCCCGGAAGCTGCTGTATGGAATGGCTAAGAGGAACCATTGGGCCAGAGAGTGAGCGAGTGATACCGGAGTCTGGTGCCTCAGAGCTTGTTGGGGGCCGGAGTGCAGGAACCCGTCCTCTGACTAGTGAGTTATTGATCCAGAGTGAAATAGCTCCAGCTGGAGCCTCCCTGAGTTAGCCCAGAGCTCTGGGTTCGGGTCCTGCAGCCAGATGAGAGGCCCACGCTCCTGGCCTTTCTCCCCAGCCAGCACAGCAATGAGCTGAACCGGGGCGAGTGCTCGAACCCCTGAGATACAAGCCATAAGGAGACAGCCAGAGCTCAGAGCACAGCCACTGGATCCGGCATCATGACAGCGACTTGGAGCCTCCTCCAGGGGCTGGATGTGAGGCTGAGAGCCTGGGCACCCACCGGAGGTGCAGGGTGTGACTTTGCACTCCATATGATTTTATGAAAATATGCTAATGAGCGCAAATATAATGCAACTGGATTATGCTTCATGCAAAAAGTCTCTTGTAAGGTATCATTACAAAGCTTATAAACTACTGAGTGTGGTCATCCTATTTGTACAAATGTATCATTCTTGTATCTGAAACTAGAAATATGAAATATAACTGAAGTCCTACTGTAATTATGCAAAGTGTGGGCCGATGAAGGTGGTTTGGAATCTCGATGGCTCCCATTAACCAGGACAATTGACTGTAGATGGCTCTGTTTACTTGCAAGACTTCCTGTGAGTCAGGCTGGGAAGAATGGAGGCTTGGGGGTATCACAGGACATGTGATTATGTCACCTGGTACTGGAATCCATCTTAAACCTGCTGCTTTTCCATTTAGAAGGAGGGGTGGGGACCCAGAGAGACAAGATTCCTGCCTTGTGCCAAAGCTATATAAGGGGGGGAACAGAACAAAGGAGAGTCCAGTCATGAGAAATCCCCTCGTTACCACCTGAGCTGGCGCTAACAAGGGCTGTACCGGGGGAAGGATTGGGCCCAGACTAGGAAGAAGTCTAGTCTGTGAAAGAAGCTTATTAAAGCATCTCTGAGCGTGAGATTTACCTGTAATCAGTTTCTTAATGTATTAGGCTTAGACTTGCATATTTTGTTTTATTTTGCTTGGTAACTTACTTTGTTCTGTCTGTTATTACTTGGAACCACTTAAATCCTACTTTTTATGCTTAATAAAATCACTTTTGTTCATTAATTAACCCAGAGTAAGTAATTAATACTTGGGGGAGCAAACAGCTGTGCATACCTCTCTATCAGTATTATAGAGGGCAGACAACTTATGAGTTTACCCTGTATAAGCTTTATACAAAGTAAAACAGATTTATTTGGGGTTTAGGCTTGAATTGGGTATCTGAGTACTGGAGACAGGAGTACCTGCTAAGTCATTTTCAGTTAAAGCCTGAAGCTTTGGGGGACATGGTTCAGATCTGGGTCTGTGTTGCAGCCGGGTGACGTGTCTGACTCAACAAGGCAGGGTTCTGAAGTCCCAAGCTAGCAGGGAAAACAGGCTCAGAGGTAGTTTCAGGACATCAGTGACAGTCCCCAGGGGGTCTCAGAGACCCAGCCTGTCACACAGGGTGTGATGGGTTGGATCACAGAAGCCCCCTTGGGAGCTGCCACCAGATGTGCCAAGACTGCTTTTACCCCTGCCTTCCCTTCCAGCTGCAGGATACAGCACCCTGTCTTATTGAGCCAAACACTCCCGTCTTCTCCAACACAGACCCAGGGTCTGAATTACTTGCCCCAAAGCTGCAGGTTTACCTGAAAGCAGCTCACAGAAGTGTGCTTGTCTTTAGCACTTAGATGCCCAACTCCAATCGGGTCTAAACTCAAATAAACCCGTTTTACCCTGTATAAAGCTTATGCAGGGTAAAGTCATAAATTGTTTGACCTCTATAACACTTATAGATAGGCAGAGCTGTTTGATCCCCCCCACCCCAGGTATTAATACACACTCTGAGTTAATTAATAAGTAATAAGTGATTTTATTAAATATAGAAAGTAGGATTGAAGTGGTTCCAAGTAGTAAAGGACAGAACAAAGTAAGTCACCAAGCAAAATTAAATAAAATGCGCAAATTTATGACTAATCAAACTGAATACAGATAATCTCACCCTCAGCGATGCTTCAGCAAGTTTTTCCCTCAGACTGGACACCTTCCAGGCCTGGGCACAATTCTTTCCCCTGGTACAGCTCTTGTTCCAGCTCAGGTGGTAGCTAGGAGATTCTTCACAATAGTTCCTCTCTCCTTTTGTTCTGTTTCACCCCTTTATATATCTTTTGCATACGGCGAGAATCCTTTTGTCCTTCTCTGAATTCCCACCCCCTCCTTCTCAGTGGAAAAATTAAAGATGGATTCCAGTTCAGGTGATATGATCACATGTCACCGCAAGACTTCATTGCCCACTTGCCAGCACACACCTGTACAGGAAGACTTACAGGTAAAACACATCCATCTGCAGACAATTGTCTTGGTTAATGGGAACCATCAAGATTTCAAACCACCATTAACAGCCCACATTTTGCATAATTACAATAGGCCCTCAGAGTTATGTTTCAGATGCAAAAGTGGTACATTTATACAAATAGGATGAACACACTCAGTAGATTATAAGTTTTGTACTGATACCTTACAAGAGATCTTCTGCATGAAGCATATTCCAGTTACATTATATCAACTCTATCAAGTTTTTATAAAACTGCATAGACTGCAACTGTCACACAGGGCCTGGGGCAGAAATGGAGGTGCTGTAGGGACCCTGACAGGGAGATCATAAGGCTCGGCAGCAGCTGAGCTGGGTTTGGGTAATACCAGGGTCGCCTGAACGTGGGAAGTCAGAGCTGGAAGTGGGAGTTGGGCACCTCTGTCTGAATGGTAAGAGCCTGTGCCGGCCCCAGGCAGAGTTAAGGGCATTTGGGGGCCATGCTCTGGGTTTCCTGGCTGAATGGGTTTGTATTTCTTTTCAGTGTCATGGGGACGGGGAGTCTCTGGGGTCTGCAACACATGCTGTGGGGATCCTGGCACCAGCCATGGGATATTTCTTACCCCACAGGGACAGGCACCACCCCTCACCTTGAACTTCACCTTCACGGAGCTTTCTGCCTGGCGACCTACAAAGATCCTGGATTCTGCCGGCCTCCACCCAGCTCCTAGGCTCATAAGTGGGGGTTTGGTCCACTCCTAGGCCTGGGCTGGGCACCAGCTCCCCTGGGTTTATAGCGGTTACACATTGAGATAACAACCCCCGTCTCTTTAGACTGTCCGGGTGAGCTGGGCACCCGACTGCCATCTGAGCCTGGAAAATCTCCCCCCATCTTTTCTCTCTAGAATTGTTCCTTCCAATTTCAGTGCCCTGGGCTGGCAGCAGCAGGGCCTAGCACCGCCACTGCTGGAGGCCACACGATCCTCGGCGTCAGCGCACAGATGGGAGCAGCCAGGCAAAGCACTGGGGGGGCGGGCTCTGTGAAGGGGGGGGAGTGTTTGGCTAAATCTTTCCAATTTGGGTGTTTGCTGCCTCCCTGTCCCATTACAGTGCTGCTGGGTCCTCGCTCCAGGCAGGGCCTGGGGGGTCCCGAGCTGTTGGGGGGCTGGACACCGGGTTCGCAGGTATCTAAATGGGAATCACATGTCCCAACGGTGGCCAAGCAGGGACAGATTTTCCTGGCTTGGCAGCTTATTCTCCTGAAGGAGCAGAGACCAGTAAGGGGGTGTCAGGGATCAGCACAGACCCGCAGCTAATACATCCTGCTAAACCCTGCCCTGGGCCAATGCCCCATGTCTGCCCCCTGCTCCCCACATGCTTCCCGCTCTCCAGGGCTCCTCCTGGCCTCCACCAGCCGCCCCAGTGTCTGAGTCCAGCTGCTCTGCCCCACCAGAAAGCCAGAGCTGGGAGTGCTAATGCACGCACTCAGGGCAGGCGGTCCCTGACCCTGTGCTGTGGGAACCCAGTGCTGTGGGCAGCCATGGGGAGCACAGAGCCCTGGGAACCCAGACAGACAGACACACCACTGAAGACAAACTCAGGGAAACTGCTTGTGATGGGATCCCTGGGGTGCACCCTGGGACTGTGCAACCTCTGTGCTCCCTTCACTCACTAATCTGGGTTGTCTCTCACAACTTTTTTTTACTGGTGACAGGCAGCAAACCCCTCCAAGTGCTATTATCGCTCAGTACAACTGCATATGGTGCCCCACACCCAGCTAGATTGCATGAAAGCCCCCCAGAGCCACTCACGAATCACACAAAGGCACCAGCCAGATCTCCACAGCTCCCAGCCTAGTACCTCAGGAATATACCATCTTGCACTGCTCAAGACCCTTTCTTGAGCAAAGCAAATGTATTAATTGGTTCATCGCTTCATCAATGGAAAGTGGACACACCAGCCTTTGTAACCGGAGCAGATTTACGAACCACTTCAGGCAAACTCCCTGCTAAGGACAAACATTAGAATAAGTTTATTGATTACAAAAGATGGATTTTAAATGATCATAAGTGATAAGCAAAAAGTTAGAGTAGTTTTCAAACTAAAATAAAATATAAGCGCCCACTCTAATCTCTCAACCCTATTAGACTGGGCAACATCTAGAGTAAGCATTTTTTTCACCCCACTGGATATTGCAGGTTGGTTACAGTATTTTATACACAGGCTTTTCCTTGGTAATCTGAGACCCAGTCTCTTCAGCTCCAGTGTTCTCATTGCCTTTAGTGTAGGTGGAGGAGAAGAGAAAGGACAAAGCATGGGACCGCTATGTTCTGTGTTATACCCTTAGTCCATGTGCTTGGAGATCACAAGTCCAGGCATGTCTGGTGGGAATTGTTGAGTCCCCAGGCAAGATTGAGCAATTCCCCTGGTGTGGCCTTGTGCAAGTGAGTCATCGTATTGTAGCTCCCTTGCTGGACAATGGCTATTGATGGTTGGTTGACACCCACCCACCCAGGTGTTGATTATCCCCCTGATTATTGTCTTTGGGGAGCTAGTATCTGGGTGCAGATAGCATATTTAAGAGACAACCATGCAACACAGTTCTCATAACTTCATATGCATTAATGATACAGATATTTAGATGGAACAGTGGGTTTCAGCAGATCCTAACCTTTCCCGTGATACTTTACAAGGCCTGCTTTATATGCAATATCACAACTATATACAAATGATGAATATGAGGGTTACAGGGCACTTCCCTGGGGTGTAGAGTGTCACACTAATTTATTGCAGTGAGAAACTCACAGAGAGGGCCCCTACTCCCAGCACCAAGGGCCTGTCTACACAATGACCTTCCTGCTACATGAATTATGGTGTCAATTCAAACTGATTTGGTTACACTTATACAAACTTATACTAAATTTAGTTGAAGAGCAGCTTGTATAGGTTGAGCTTAAGTCATTTGGGAAGAGGTTTAAGCTAAACTGAAATGAGGCATTGTCATAAATATAAAGGGAAGAATGACAACCTTTATGTATGCAGTAATATAAAATCCCTCTTGGCCAGAGGTACAGAATCATTTACCTGTAAGGGGTTAATCGGTTCAATTATCCTGACCAGAAGGACCAATGGGGAAAGAAAACACTTTCAAATCGGGAGGGGGAGGGGGAGGTGTTTGTGCTCTCTGTGTGTTCCTTCTTGAGACAAAGAGAGAGACCAAGCAGGTAATCCAGCTCCTACTGAAATAATACAACTAAAGTAACAGAAATTGTAAGTAATAGCAAGGAAATGTGTTAGATTATCTTTTGTTTTAGCTTGTGAATTTTCCCTCTGCCAAGAGGGAGGTTTATCCCTGATTTGTAATTTTGAAGTTGAGCCTAGATGGGAATCCTCTGTGTTTTAAATCTTTTCATTACCCTGTAAACTTACCTTCCATCCTGATTTTACAGAGGTGCTTCTTTTATTTTATTTTTTTATAATAAAGTTCTTCTTTTAAGAACCTGATTGGTTTTTAGTGTCCTAAAAACCCAAGGGTCTGGTCTGTGCTCACCTTGTTTACCTATTCGGTTGGTATATTATTCTCAAGCCTCCCCAGAAAAGGGGGCGAAGGGGCTTGGGAGGATATTTGGGGGGGGATAGGACTCCAAATGTCCCCTTCCTAAATGTTTGTTTAAGTCACTTGGTGGTGGCAGCAATACCGTCCAAGGACAAGGAAAGGAATTTGTGCCTTGGGGAAGTTTTTAACCTAAAACAGTGGAATATAAGCTTAGGGGGGGTTTCCTGCAGGTCACCACAACTGTACCCCAGAGTTCAGAGTGGAGAGGGAACCCTGACAGGCATCCTTAACCCAAAATAAGGGTGACCATGTGGGTTTGCATCAGCTCAATTAGATGGATTTACAAACTGATTTGAGATAAACAGGTGCAACTCTTCCACATAGAAACTCAGGGTGAGGAATCCAGGATCTTGGCAAAAAGCATCTTGCTTGCAATTCTCCGCAGAGCCTGCTTTAGCTCCTTGTTTTGCAGGCTGTAGATGACGGGGTTCAGGACTGGTGGCAGCACAGAATACAACACGGTGGCAAGCAGGTCCTGCTGCAGGGAAGACATGGACCATGGACACATGTAAGAGAACATGGCGGTGCAAGTAAATAAAGAAAACACAACCAGGTGCAGCAGGCAGAGGTCCAGTAGAAAGGTATTACCGGTTTCCAGCACAGAATGCAACATGCTGGTGAGCCACGAAGCAGCTGCTATCTGCTCCACACACCTCTGTTCATGGTTGGGACGTAGCGTGGGGGGAAGGGGAGTAGCAGATTGCCATGTAGTGCTCATAGGTCATTACCATGAGCAAGGTCAGCTCTGCGCTTGCAAAGGTGACGACCAAGAAGACTTGGGCGATGCAGCTGTGTTGGTTAGGGGGTTGGCCCTGGACTTGGGGATGGTGATGGAGAGGTAGCAGAGGTCAAGGAAACACAAGTTGCCCAGGAAGAAGAATATGGCAGTGTGAAGGTGGTGATTGAGGGCTACGGCTGTGAGGATGAGAAGATTCCCCACCAAGGTGGCCAGGTAAATGACTGGAAACACCATGAAGTGCAGAATCTGCAGCTCCTGGAGGTCGGAGAGTCACAGGAGAGGGAACTTGGTGAGGGCTATTCAATTGGGCATTTGTTGCTTTGGCTGCCCAGTGCTGAGGGGAGGACACAGAGAGTGATCAGAGAAAGAGGAGTCAAAAGCACAACAAAGAGCAGAGAAGATACTGGGCATTTACAAAGTGAGAATGAGAACTCGCGTTTACCTCCATGCCCAGTGCCCAGTGTGTGCACATGTCTGCTCTTAGGTCACTTGTCCAGCTGTCTCTAGCAAACACCCGTGTAGAAACAGTGGAGCAGTAGAGGACACACTCGGCCATTCCACTGGATTTTGCAATTCACTTGCCGTTCCTTGGAAAGTCCAATGTCCGGGAAGCTTTGGTGACACTTACAACATTTGGGCGTCATAACATACTGGTGAAACTGGTCTCCTGTGCCCCGGCCCGCTACCTCACTGTGCTGGGGGTTCGACTTCCTGCAGCTTACATGGGGCTTCCCCCTCCCTCAGAGAGCCCCTGGTCCCATCCAGTGCTTTGTCACAGATTCACTCCGGTCTCGGGCTGGTATGCACTGCCAAGCTGGGAGCACTTCATGCCTGGGAGGAAGCTGAGCTCTGCCCCATTGGGGACCCCACTAGGCAAGGGATGAACTCTCCTGTCGACGTCGCTGAGGCCTCCGAGATCCGGGTTTCTGGCAGTGCCAGGCGCCGGAGTGGCGTCTACACCGCAGCTATGCCACCGGCATGTCTCGTGCAGACAGTTAGCTCTCTCGAATGCTGGCATCATGTTAGCGGTTCAAGACCAAAGGCAGAGCAACCTGCGAGCTCCTCTGTGTCTCACACTCCTCCGGCCCAGACAGAAACAGACTCTGACCCATCGCTCTGCGCAGACGAGCTCCCTGGCAGTCACTTCCTGGCTCTGTGGGAAGGGGGTTTATCTGGCTCTGTTCTCCAAGGGCTCTTGGCAGCTTGCTCCCCGGAGCCCTGCACAGAGACGCAGAGGCAGAAGTTAACATCTCTCCTCCAGGAGCTTTCTGCATGTTCCCCAAGGTTGAGAGACAGCAGTACCTAGTGGGGAGAGCTGCAGGCTGGAGCCCAGGAACTGCTGAGTCCTAGGCCCGGCCCGTGGAGAGAACAGGTGTGCGAGCCATTCTGTGGGCTGGTCCACACTACGGGGGGGAAATCGATCTTAGATACGCAACTTCAGCTACGTGAATAACGTAGCTGAAGTCAAATATCTGAGATCGGATTACTCACCCGTCCACACCGCGCGGGATCGATGTTCGCGGCTTCCCCTGTCGATTCCGGAACTCCGTTGGGGTTGATGGAGTTCCGGAATCGATATAAGCGCGCTTGGGGATCGATATATCGCGTCTAGATTAGACGCGATATATCGATCCCCGAGCAATCGATTTTAACCCGCCGATACGGCGGGTAGTCTGGACGTAGCCTAAGTGCCCCGTAGCTTTCTGTCTCTATTCTGCACACTGCATTCGGCAGCGCGGCTCCCGGCCTGGGGCCACAGACTTGTGCCAGCAGGGCTTGGGCCAGCCCCATAGCTATGCAGACAGCTCAGACTGGGGCTCAGTCTCTGGCTCCTCACCTCTCCCCAGGCTTCAGCACCTGAGCCACAGCATCTCCGCAGCTTCATCAGCACCAGGCCGCAGAGCTGCCCTGGACAGCCTGCTGGGGCGATGTGCCAGCTGTCCCCACCTGTGTGGGGAGGCCTTGGGGGCTCGGGCCCCACTTTCTCGGTGAGGCCGGCTGGCCAGCCCTTGGTCTCGCTGAGGGGATCCAGGTGGAGGGGGCGTTTGGCAGGTGTTGTCATTGAACACCCCAGGACAGAGGTGAGAAGGGGCACCGCTGGGCCGCTGCTCCCTGGGGCTGGGTTTGGACCCGGAGACCTAGAGGGAAAAGCGGCTGTTCCAGCCTTTCTCTCCTGAGCCAGCCAGCCTGCTCCGAACTGCCAGAGCATTCGCTACCTCAACGCCCTCCCAGTGTCTGGTAGGGGCTCAGGCCCAGGGCTGTCGGTTCTCTCGGGACATCTCTGCCCAGGGCCTCCCACAGTGTCAGGCTTCTGCATGGTGTGCCAGGCACACGTCCCAGCCCAGGGATTTGGGGGCTCCCGGCAACTCCAGCGAGCAGGGAACCCACCCGAGCCCCACAGAGCTGTGACTATCTCCGGAGGGCACCAGCTGGGGAGTGACTAGAAAACAGCTCCCCAGAGCAGGCCACGGAACCCTGTGCCCCAGGCAGGTCCACTGGATGCCAGTTGGCAGAGGGCATAAGGATATCGTAATCCCCTGGGTCTGGTGGTTACAGTCAAGTTCACCTGCGGGTGGCATGGAAGGTCTCCGCAAAAATATAAACACTGGTGTACATTACTGGGGTAGGGTCTTTTGGTTAGACCGTTAGTGCATGTGGAGAAGCTGTTCTGTGTGCTGACCAAGTCCTGCACGAGCCAGGCCATGTAAACCTCAGAGCGTGACTCCCCCTGCACCTGTGTGCACACCCATGTGTGTCGGAGAGTGAGGGAGGACCCTGAGCAGACAGCCCAGCACAGGGAGATGCCCCCAGCCCAGAAGCCTTGCAGGCCGGACTCGGAGGGGGGGCCCAACCTCAATGGGGGCACCAACGCTGGGGAAAAGGGTCCTACCATCCAGAGCCTGAGGGCGCATTGGCACTGCCAGAGCAAGCGTCCAACTCGCAGCATCACCGCAGCACAGCCAGTGCCTGGTATGTGGGAGGAGCAGGCTGTGAAACAGCTGGTTGTGGTGTCCTAAGGGGCAGGTCCTTGTCCCCTAGAACAGACGTTCTCAAACTGTGGTCCATGAGCTCCATTCAGGTGATCCACAGATAGTTTCCTCTAAGGTGCATGCCTGGGCAGTCGCACACGAAAGAATGAAGGGTCACCCATCTAATCAGTGGAGCCATGCAGGAATGGCTCCACTAATTAGGTGCCTGGACCCTGGAGAAGACGCAGATGTAAGGTGAGGTGGTGGCTTTGGAGATTCCACCACCTCCCTAGGTAACCCGTTCCAGTGCTTCACCACCGTCCTAGTGAAATAGTGTTTCCTAATATCCAACCTAGACCTCCCCCACTGCAACTTGAGACCTTTGCTCCTTGTTCTGTCATCTGCCACCACTGAGAACAGTCTTGATCCATCCTCTTTGGAACCCCCTTTCAGGTAGTTGAAAGCAGCTATCAAATCCCCCCCTCATTCTTCTCTTCTGCAGACTAAACTATCTCAGTTCCCTCAGCCTTTCTTCATAAGTCATGTGCTCCAGACCCCTAATCATTTTTGTTGCCCTACACTGGACTCTTTCCAATTTTTCCACATCCTTCTTGTAGTGTGGAGCCCAAAACTGGACACAGTACTCCAGATGAGGCCTCACCAATGTCGAATAGAGGGGAATGATCATGTCCCTCGATCTGCTGGCAATGCCCCTACTTATGCAGCTCAAAATGCCATTAGCCTTCCTGGCAACAAGGGCACACTGTTGACTCATATCCAGCTTCTCGTCCTCTCTAACCCCTAGGTCCTTTTCTGCAGAACTGCGTCCTAGCCATTCAGTCCCTAGTCTGTAGCAGTACGTGGGATTCTTCTGTCCTAAGTGCAGAACTCTGCACTTGTCCTTGTTGAACCTCATCAGATTTCTTTTGGCCCAATCCTCTAATTTGTCTAGATCCCTCTCTATCCTACCCTCCAGCGTATCTACCACTCCTCCCACATTAGTGTCATCTGCAAATTTGCTGAGAGTGCAGTCCACGCCATCCTCCAGATCATTAATGAAGATATTGAACAAAAATGGCCCCAGGACCAACCCTTGGGGCACTCCGCTTGAAATCGGCTGCCAACTAGACATGGAGCCATTGATCACTACCCGTTAAGCCCAACGATCTAGCCAGCTTTCCATCCACCTTATAGTCCATTCATCCAGCCCATACCTCTTTAACTTGCTGGCAAGAATACTGTGGGAGATTGTATCAAAAGCTTTGCTAAAGTCAAGGAATAAAACGTCCACGTCCACTGCTTTCCCCTCATCCACAGACCCAGTTATCTCATCATATAAGGCAATTAGGTTAGTCAGGCATGACTTGCCCTTGGTGAATCCATTCTGACTGTTCCTGATCACTTGCTTCTCCTCTAAGTGCTTCAGAATTGATTCCTTGAGGACCTGCTCCATGATTTTTCCAGGGACTGAAATGAGGCTGACTGGTCTATAGCAAGGCCACCCAGAGGATTCAGGGGGCCTGGGGCAAAGCAATTTTGGGGGCCCCTTCCATAAAAAAAAAGTTGCAATACTATCGAATACTATACTCTCGTGGGGGGCCCTGTGGAGCCTGGGGCAAATTGCCCCACTTGCCCCCCCCGGGCAGCCCTGGTCTGTAGTTCCCCGGATCCTCCTCCTTCCCTTTTTTAAAGATGGGCACTACATTAGCCTTCTTCCAGTCATCCGGGACCTCCCCAATCGCCACGTAGACAATTCCAGACTCTCCCTGACTGGCCAGGGTGGGGCTAGCCTAGAAAAGTGACTTTCAGTTTTGCTTTTCCAGTCTCTGCGTCTGGGTCTGGGCTAGTGAAGGTAACGGGGCCCCTGGGACACCCACAGTCCCCTCCCCTGGGGTTCAGGGCCCCCAGGCGGGGAGGGAACCCAGGAGTCCTGGCTGCCCCCACAACAGGATAGGACCCAGGAGTCCTGCCCCACCCCCACCCCCAAGCCGGGGATACAAGTGTGTGTGTGCTGTGCCTCTAACATAGCCAGGGAAGGCCTTGTGTCTCCCACCTCCAGCACTGCGCAAGGTGGATGTACAGTGCAGGGGGCAGGGTTGGAGTCACGGCCCAGCCCTGCCCACGGAGCCCCCCCCCCCCCGTGCCGGCCCCAGGAGTCACAGGGACTCCCCTCAGCAGAGCGGGGTCTATGACCCTGGACGGGCAGGTCTGGCTCTGTCCAGCAGGGGATAGCGAGGCGCTGGGACCAGGGCCCTGGCAGCGGGGGCGGGGGGAGTTCGGATCGGAGCCAGTGCAGGAAATTCAGCAACTTGCTGGGTCAGAGCTGCCCCCAACTTCTATCCATCCTCACCCACCTCCCGCACTGTCTAACCCCACTTCCGTCCTTCTGTCCATCCTCACCCCCCTGCACTGTCCAACCTCCCTTCCATCCTTCTGTCCATCCTCACCCCCCTGCACTGTCCAACCTCCCTTCTGTCCATCCTCACCCCCTCAACTGTCCAACCCCCCTTCCATCCATCTGTCCATCCTCAGCCCCCTGCATTGTCCAAGCCCGGCTTCCATTCATTTGTCCATCCTCATCCCCCCACTCTGTCCAACCCCCCTTCTGTGCGTCTGTCCATCCTCAACCCCCCGTCCAACCCCCCTTCCGTGCATCTGTCCATCTTCACCCCCCACTCTGTCCAACCCCCACTTCCATCTGTCTGTCCATCCTCACCCCCCATGCCTGTCCAACTCCCTCTTCTGTCTGTGCGTCCCCACCCACATCTCCTTCCATCCCCACGCCCCTCCTTCTGTCTGTCCATCCATCCCCCTACATTTCCATCTCTCAGCCATACCCCAGTCTCTGCCGGGGGCTGGGTCCATGTGGGCAGCCGGTAGTCCCTGATTGTCTGGCTTGGCTGAGAGTCCTGATGATGGGGTGCGTCCACCCCACTCTGGGCAAGTGGGGGCGTCCCCCTCCTCAGCAGAAGTGCAGGGCCCCATGATGCTCCCCCACATTTCTCCACCCCTCCCCTGGCCCCCAGCCGTTCCTCCATCCAAACATCCATCCCCACCCCACCCCCTCCCGTCCGTCTGTCCATCCATCCCTGTTACCCCCCACACACACACATTTCTCCATCCAGTTCCCAGCTGTGCCCTGGTCCCGGTCTGCCCCTACTTACTGGAGGCTGGTGCCGTGTGCAGGAAAGGGAACCCGGGGGGGCCCGAGAGGAGCCGTCACTCTGATCTCTGAGCTAGGCCCATGAGCCTGGGGGACTCCCTGCCACAGGACCTGGCTGAGCCGGGGGGTGCGGCTAGGGTCTCAGAACCATTGCTGGGGACACTCCCTGTGCCCATCAGTTTCCACAGGAACCCTGTATCTCACCACACACCCTACCCCTGCACAGATCCCCAACCCCAGACCAAGATGATGAGCTGTGGCCTCCTGAACAGTTCCAACAAGCCAGGTGAGTCAGGGCAGGGTGGCGAGGGGGTCCTATTACTGATGCCCCCCTCCCCTGGAGCCCATGGGAGGTGTTGTGGGGGCCCCATGGCTGACATCCCCCTTCCCCGGTGCCCATGGGGGTTAGAGGGGCCCATGGCTGACGTACCACTCCCTGGCACCCATGGGGGTCAGAGGGGCCTGTGGCTCATGTCCCACTCCCCCGGCGCCCGTGGGGGTCAGAGGGGCCCGTGGCTGATCTCCCTCTCCCCCCAGTGCCCCTGCGCAGCGGCTCGGTGACGGTGCTGATCCGAGGCTTTGTGGCGGACGTGGGCTGTGAGCTGCTCTACAAGAACGATGAGCAGGGGCCCGTGGAGGCCGTGTTCGTGTTCCCCGTGGATGCCGAGGCGGCCATCTATGCCTTCCAGGCCCGTCTGGGGGGCACCTGCATCCAGGCTCAGCTCCGAGAGAAGAAACAGGTACCGGGAGGCATGGGTCCCATGGGGGAGAGACGGTGCCAGAGGGCAGGGTATAGGTACATGCTGGCTAGGGGGCAGGGCAGTGCGCTGTTGGGGGGCTGGGGGATCTCAGGGTAACTCTATCTCTCCCAGCAGGCACAAGAGCTTTACCGGGACATCTGGCCAGGGGGCAGGGCAGGAGGATGTCGGGGGAATGAGGAATCTTGGGGTGACGCACACACAAGAGCTGCACGGACACACGCTGGCAGTGGGATCTCTTGGGATAAGGAGAGCTCGGGCTGACCCTGTCACTACAGGCAGGTGCAGGAGCTGTTACTCCTGGGGGAATGAGGCACCAAAAAGTTAAAAGTTTGCATTTTTTTGTCAAAATTACACAATGTAATCATGCCAGTTTCCATTATTTTGTTAATTTATTTTAAAATAGTGTCAGCAAGTACCTCTGTAACAACACAGACCAAAACTAAGATTCTGGGAATTTTTTTCAACGAATACATTCCTTCTGAGGCCTATTCATGCAGAACTTGCTGTAAGAATTTATTGAAACTACAATATAGAACCGGATTTCCTGCCCCCCCTCAGAAGCAGAACAAAGGCTTGGGGGAGTCAGGGGTAACGGAGGAGCTGAGGGAGAGGGAAGGAGTCTGGAGTGAACCTCGAGGATTGTTGGGGGTGGGTGGGAGAAGTATGGAACAGGTTTTTTGAGGGGGAGGGATTGTTAGGGAGTTGGGGAGCCTCCCCCATGCAGACCCTGGCTCACCCCAAGCCTCTCCCATTCAGTCAGAAACCCCCCATCGATCTCTGGAGCCTCTTCCCCATCCCTGTGTGTCCCTGCATCCCCCTTCCCTTGCTCTCGTGTGGCCCTGCAGCCCCCCTCCCATTCAGTCCTTGGCTCAATGGTGTCACCGCACTAGCTCCTGAGCCCACAGCCCAGTCTCTCCCCCTACCAGCCCTTCTGAACCCCACCCTGTGACCACCACCCCCTGCAACCCCATGTGCCCCACTCTGTCCTAACTTGGCTCCGTGGGCAGGATGCTGTGAAGAACACCTGGCCTCTGGTGGGCGAAGGTGGAACTGCAGCACTTCTTGGGCAGAATGTATTTTCTGTGGAGGGGGTGGGGGGGATTCTGTGCCAGATGTGGATTCTGCGAAAACGCCGTGGTGCAGAATTCTCCCAGAAGTAACCTGTATGAGGATGTGCTGGTTGGGGGGCAGGGCAAGGGGATCTCAGGGGCAGGGGGATCTCAGGATGACGCTGTCTCTCCGGCAGGCACAGGAGCTGTACGGGGACGCGCTGGCTGGGGGGCAGAGCTCGTTCCTGCTGCAGCAGGAAAGGGCCGGGGGCGACGTTTTCAGCAGCTCCCTGGGGAACTTGTCCCCTGGGGAGGAGGCGGCGCTGACCCTGCGCTACGTCTGTGAGCTGCCGCTAGAGCCAGATGGAGCCGCCCGCTACATGTTGCCAGCCGTGCTGCGCCCCCGCTACACACCCCACGGTGAGACCCACAGATCCCCCTGCCACTTTAGCCTGCCTGGTGAGACCCGCAGTCCCCAGCACTCCTACTGCACACCCTATAGCGAGTGACCCCACAGCCTGTAACCCCACAAGGTGCCCTAGCCCCTGCTGCATACCCCACAGGGAAAGACTCCCAGAGACCTTCATAGACCCATAGGTCACTACTATGTACCCCATGGTAAGCCCCCCCTCCGCCCTGCAATCCCCACTCCAGGGTATGTGACTCCCCCTGGGCCCTCTCCTGATATCCCAGCATCCCCCCATACCCCTCAATGGCCCATTCCCCCCATGGAAACATAGGACTGGAAGGGACATCAAGAGGCCATCTAGTCCAGTCCCCTGCACTTGTGGCAGGATTAATTATCTAGGCCATTCCTGACAGGTGTTTGTCTAACCTGCTCTTAGAAATCGCCAATGTTGGAGGTTCCACAAGCTCCCTAGGCAATTTATTCCAGTGCTTAATCACCCGGATAGGAAGCTTTTCCTAATGTCCTGCCTAAACCTCCTTTGCTGCAATTTAAGCCCATTGCTTCTTGTCCTACCCTCAGAGGTTAAGAAGAACAATTTTTTTCTCCTCCTTGTAACGTTATCCATACTTGACAACTGTTATCATGTCCCCTCTCAGTCTTCTCTTCTCCAGACTAACTAACCCAATGTTTTCAATCTTCCCTCATAGGTCCTGTTTTCTAGAACTTTAATCATTATTGTTGCTCTTCTCTGGACTCCCTCCAGTTTGTCCACATCCTTCCTCAAATGTGGCACCCAGAACTGGACACAATACTTCAGTTGAGGCCTAATCAGAGCCAAGTGGAATGGAAGAATTACTTCTCGTGTCTTGCTTACAACATTCCTGCTAATACAGCCCAGAATGATGTTCCCTTTTTTTTTGCAACAGTGTTGCACTGTTGATTCATATTTACCTTGTGATCCGCTATAACTCCCACATCCCTTTCCACAGTATTTCTTCCTAGGCAGTCATTTCCCATTTAGTATGTGTGCAACTGATTGTTCCTTCCTAATGGAGTACTTTGCATTTGTCCTTCAGACCATTTTTCCAGTTTGTCCAGATCATTTTGAATGTTAATCCAATCCTCCAAAGCACTTGCAGCCCCTCCCAGCTTGGTATCTTTCGCAAACTTTACAAGTGTACTCTGTATGCCATTATCTAAATCATTGATGAAGATATTAAACAGAACTGGACCCAGAACTGATCTATTCGGGACCCCATTCGTTATACCCTTCCAGCATGGCTGTGAACTACTGATAACTACTCTCTGGGAATGGTTTTCTAACTATTTTGCACCCACCTTATAGTATCTCCATCTAGGTTGCATGTCCCTAGTTTGTTTAAGAGAAGGTCATGGGAGACAGTATCAAAAGCCTTACTAAAGTCAAGATATACCACATCTACTGCTTCCCCCCATCCACAAGGCTTGTTACCCTATCAAAGAAAGCTGTCAGGCTGGTTTAACAGGATTGGCTTTTGACAAATCCACGGTCACTGTTACTTAGCACCTTATTATCTTCTAGGTGTTTGCAAATTGATTGCTTAATTATTTGCTCCATTATCTTACTGGTCTGTAATTTCCTGGGCTGTCCTGATTTCCCTTTTTACAGGTAGGCACTAGATTTGCCCTTTTCATCTCTCCCATCTTCCATGACTTTGCAAAGATAATTGCTAATGACTCAGGTATCTCTTCAGTCAGCTCCTGGAGTATTTTAGGATGCATTTCATTAGGCCCTGAGGACTTGAAGACATTTAATTTGTCTAAGTAATTTTTAACTTGTTCTTTCCCTATTTTAGCCTCTTCTGATTCTACCTCATTTTCTCTGGTGTTCACTGTGTTAGACATCCAGTCACCACCAACCTCCTTGGTGAAAACTAAAACAAAGAAGTCATTAAGCACCTCTGCCATTTCCGCATTTTCTGTTATTCCCTCCACCCACCCAATGAGTAATGGGCCTACCCTGTCCTTCATCTTCCTCTTGTTTCTAATGTGTTTGTAGAATGTTTTCTTGCTACCCTTTATGTCTCTAGCTGGTTTGATCTTGTTTTGTGCCTTGGTCTTTCTAATTTTGTCCCTACATACTTGTGTTATGTGTTTATATTCATCCTTTGTGATTTTACTGAGTTTCCACTTTTTGTTGGACTAATTTGATTTTTAGATCACTGACGATCTCCTGGTTACTCCAGGGTGGGCTGTTGCCACACTTTCTATCTTTCCTATGCAGTGGGAAAGTTTCCTTTTGTGCCCTTAAAACTGTGTCCTTGAAAAATTGCAACTGTCTCTAACTGTTTTTCCTGTTAGACTCACTTCCCATGGGACCTCACCTGCCAACTCCCTGAGTTTGATAAAGTTGCCTTGCTGAAGTCCAGTGTCTTCATTTTGCTGTTCTCCCTCCTACCATTCCTTAGAATCATGAACTCTACCATTTCGTGATCACTTTCATCCCAGCTGCCTTCCACTTTCAGATTCTCCATCAGTTCCTCCCTATTTGTCAAAATCAAATCCAGAACAGCCTCTCCCCTGGTAGCTTTCTCCACCTTCTGAAGTAAAAAATTGTCTCCACTACATTCCACAAACTTTTTATCTAATCTGTGCCCTGCTGTGTTTTCCCAACAGATGTCTGGGTAGTTGAAGTCCCCCATCACCGCCCAGTCCTGTGTTTTCAATGATTTTGTTAGTTCTTCCTGGTTAGATGGTCTGTAGTAGACCCCTACCCTGACATCACCCTTGTTTTTTACCCCTTTTATTCTTACCCAGAGACTTTCAACAAGTCTGTCTCCTAGTTCCATCTAAATCTCAGTCCAAGCATACACCTTTTTAATATATAAGGCAACGCCTTCTCCCTTTTTCCCCTGCCTGTCCTTAGTGAGCAAGCTGTACCCTTCTATCCCAATATTCCAGTCATGTGTATTATCCCACCAAGTCTCTGTGATGCCAGCTGTCATAGTTGTGTTTATTTACTAGCATTACGAGTTCTTCCTGCTTATTCCTGTTGTGGAAAAATCGACCACACGATTAATTTTGGATCAGATTAGCCTGAGACTCTTTTATTGATCAATCAAACATGCATGAATAGGGGAGTCAGCCAAGGCAGCCAAACTCCCTCCACTCCTCGACCCGGATAGATAAAATACGAGAGCTTATATAGGATAAAACCACAAAAATTACATATACTTCCTTAAAACTTTACATTCATATAAGGCATGAAGCAAAGCAGCTTTTCCTGTTTTCCTTAGTTTTGCCCTTTGTGGTTTCTTGCTCTGTCACCTGGCAGCTATTAATCACAAGCTGTTACAAATGGTTAGTTTTGCTTCTATAGTTTCTACAGTTAGTTCTGCTTTTATAATTTCTTTCTACCTTTCTTTTTTCTACCTTCACCCCCTTTTTCTACCTTCAGGCCATACATACAGTTTGTTAACCAAAGTTTAGGCCTCAAACCATTTTTCCTCCACATTCCCCATACTTCTCACCTTAGTATACAGACATCTAAGATACTGATTTGATTCCACTCCCCTCAGTTCTGTCTTGTCTTTCCTTCATCCCTCCCATAACAGCCCATGCTGTCCCCAAATCTCAAACCTTCTCCCAGGTCTCCATGTTCTTGACTTACCTCCCTCCCTCCCTCCCTCCTAACCTGGAGTTGGTCACCTGCCCCCTTCAAACCTAGTTTCAAGCCCTCCTCACTAGGTTAGCCAGTCTGTAGCCAAATATGCTCTTCCCCTTCCTCGCTAGCTGGGCCCCATCTCAGCTTAGCAGTCCTTCTTCCTGGAACAGCATCTCGTGGTCAAGAAATCCAAAGCACTCCTGGCGACACCATCTTCACAGCCAAGCATTCGCCTCCAGGATGCATCTGTCTCTGCCTGGGCCCCATGCTCACCCCGTGTCTCTCTCTGCAGGGTGGGACGGGGAGGACATCACCCAGGGGGTCCCGCGAGTCCCCCAGGGGGAGCTGCCCTATACCCTGAACCTGAGCGCCATGCTGCAGTCACCCCACGGCATCGATCGCGTGCTCTCCAACTGCTCCCTCACCCCCCTGAGCTACACATCTGGGAACCGGACCAGCGCCCAGGTAAGGGCTCACCCGGACACTTGGGTCCCCACTATCTCCACTGGGAGGGTCAATATGGGGGGGAAGCTCTGAGCAGGGGGGTGATGGAGGCTCTGGGCTGAGGGGTGGATTCCAGAGGACGGGGCATGGGTCCTGGATGAGCATATACAGAGGTGGGAGCTCTCGGGCAGGGCAGGGGTGGTGGGGAAGAGGGTTGAGCGACACCAACAGATCCGGGGAATTGCCCATGTTCTCTGGGCAAAATCTCAAGGGGTTGAGCCCAACCTGTGGGGGTGAAATCCTGGATATTTGAGGGGTCCTGGTTCCCTTTGCTTTCTGGGAGTTTCCCTCTCCTTGATTTTGAATGGAAGAAAATGGGGGGCTGGGAAAATATCACCCTCAAATTGGAAAGATTTAGCCAAACAAAGTCAGAATTTTCCCAGTGTTTTCTGCAATAAGAGCCAAGTCCCTGTGTTTCCTTTGGAGTGTTTTTCCCTTCCTCCCTCCCTCCCTCCTAACCTGGAGTTGCTCCCTCCCCCCAGCTGCATTGGGGGCACTGAGCTGGGAACCCTGCCCCCCCCCAGGAGCCGAGGGGAGGTGACGGTGTCTGTCTCCCCCCAGGTGTCTCTGGCCGAGGCCCCCCCATGGGACCGGGACGTGGAGCTGCTGGTGTATTACGCGGAGCCGCACAAACCCAGCGCGGTGCTGGAGGTCGGGTTACCCGGAGCAGAGCCAGGTGTGAGGGGTCCTGCACCCTGCTGCCCCTGGCCAGAAGGGTGGGAATGAGGGGGTCCATGGGGTGGGGACGTGGGGGGAGGGGTTTCTGGGTAGTGACTTCGGTTCAGGGGGCCCGGGGCAATGAGGGGGATGGGAGGGGGATGGGGGGATATAGTGCAGGGGTGGGTGAACTATGGCCCACAGGCCAGATCCGGCCCTTCAGGGCTTTGGCTACGGCCCATGGCGCCACCAGCACCATGCCCCTGCAGCCCCCGGGCGGGAGGTCACAAGGCTCCGTGCGTTGCCTCCAGGCACCGCCCCCACAGCTCCCATTGGCCAGGAATGGGGAACCGCCTCCAATGGGAGCTTCGGGGGAGGTACCTGGACCCGTGGCAAGGGCAGCACATGCGGGGACCTCCGCCCCCTCTGCCCCAGGGGCCTCAGCGCTTCCTGGAGCGACGCGGGGCCGGGGACAGGGCAGGCGTGCAGGGACCCTGCCCTGGCCCTGTTGTGTGCCACTGTCACCCCGGAGCCCGCATGCCTCCTGCACCCCAACCCCCTTCCCTGAACGCCCTGCCTGCACTGCGCACTCCTCCTGCACCCCACTCCCCAACTCTCCACCCTAATTCCCCTGCCTGCACTGCGCACCCCTCCTGCACCCCAGCCCCCTTCCCTGAGCCCCCAGTCTTCACTGCGCACCGCTCCTGCACACCAACTCCCTGCCCTAAGCCCCCTCATTCACCCCACACCTGTCCTGCACCCCACCCCCCAACTCCCCACCCTAATTCCCCTGCCTGCACTGCGCACCCCTCCTGCACCCCAGCCCCCTTCCCTGAGCCCCCAGCCTTCACTGCGCACCGCTCCTGCACACCAACTCCCTGCCCTAAGCCCCCTCATTCACCCCACACCTGTCCTGCACCTCAGCCCCCAACTCCCCACCCTAATTCCCCTGCCTGCACTGCGCACCCCTCCTGCACCCCAACTCCCTGCCCTGAACCCCCCGTTCACCCCACACCCCTACTTCCTGCCCTAAGCCGCCTGCCTGCACCCTGCACCCCAACCCCCTTCCCTGAGCCCCCTCGTACATCCCGCACCCCTCCTGCACTCCATCCCCCAACACCCTACACCCCTCCTGCACTCCATCCCACAACTCCCAGCCCTAATTCCCCTGCCTGCACTGCGCACCCCTCCTGCACCCCAGCTCCCTGCCCTGAGCCCCCTCGTACATCCTGCACCCGTCCTGCACTCCATCCCCCAACACCCTACACCCCTCCTGCACTCCATCCCCCAACTCCCTGCCCTAATTCCCCTGCCTGCACCGCACACCCCTCCTGCACCCAACCCCCTTCCCGGAGCCCCCTGCCTGCACTGCGCACCTCTCCAGCACCCCAACTCCCTGCCCTGAGACCCACCCATACACCCCGCACCCCTCCTGCACTCCATCCCACAACTCCCCACCCTAATTCCCCTGCCTGCACTGCGCACCCCTCCTGCACCCCAACTTCCTGCCCTGAGCCCACTCATACACCCTGCACTGCAACTCCCTGCCCTAAGCCCCCTGCCTGCACCCTGCACCCCTCCTGCACCCCAACCCCCTTCCCTGAGCCTCTCGTACACCCCGCACCCCTTCTGCACCCCACCCACCAACTCCTCACCCTAATTCCCCTGCCAGCACCGCTCACTCTTTCTGCCCCCCAACTCCCTGCCCTGAGCCCACTCGTACAGCCCGCACCACAACTCCCTGTCCTAACCCCCTGCCTGCACCCTACACCCCTCCTGCACCCCACCGCCCAATTCCCCACCCTAATTCCCCTGCCTGCACTGCGCACCCCTCTTGAACCCCAGCTCCCTGCCATGAGCCCCCGTACACCCTGCACCCCAACTCTCTGCCCTAATTCCCCTGCCTGCATAGCACTCCTGAGCCCGCTCAGACACCCCGCACCCCTCCTGTACCCCAACTCCCTGCCCTAAGCCCCCTGCCTGCACCCCAAACCTCTCCTGCACCCCAAACCCCTTCCCTGAGCCCCCTCATACACCCCACACCCCTCCTGCACCCCACCCCCCAACTCCCTACCCTAATTCCCCTGCTGGCACCGTGCACCCCTCCTGCCCCTTAACTTCCTGTCCTGAGCCCCCTTGTACCCCCGCACCTCAACTCCCTGCCCTAAGCCCCCTGCCAGCACCCTGCACCCCTCCTGCACCCCATTTCCCTGCCCTGAGCCCCTTCATACACCCCGCCTGTACCCCAACCCTTTGCCCTGAGCTCCCTGGTGCATCCTGTACCCCTCCTGCACCCCAACCCCCTTCCCTGAACCCCCTCCCACACCTCACACCCCTCCTCTGCCCCAATCCCTTGCCTTGAGCTCCTTTCAGTACACCGCACCCCCTCACACATCCCAACCCCCTGCGCCTGCCCTGCATATAATTTCCCCACCCAGATGTGGCCCTCGGCCCAAAAAGTTTGCCCACCCCTAATACGTGTATTAAGATTTTCAGAAAGCCTTTGCCAAGGTCCCTCACCAAAGGCTCTTACGCAAGGTATGTTGTAATGGCATAAGAGGGAAGGTCATCTCATGGATTGGTAACTGATTAAAAGATAGGAAACCAAGGGTAGGAATAAAAGGTCAGTTTTCAGAATGAAGAGAGGTAAATAGTGGTGTCCCCCAGGGGTCTGTAGTGGGACCAGGGCTGTTCAACGTACTCATAAATGATCTGGAAAAAGGGGTAAACAGTGAGGTGGCAAAATTTGCAGAAGATACAAAACTACTCAAGATAGCTAAGACCAAAGCAGATTGTGAAGAGTTACAAAGGGACCTCACAAAACTGGGTGACTGAACAACAAAGTGGCAGATGAAATTCAGTGTTGATGAGTGCACAGTGATGCAAGCTGGTAAATGTAATCCCAACTATACGTATAAAATGAGGCGGTCTAAATTAGCTGTGACCACTGAAGAAAGATCTTGGAGTCATTGTGGCTAGTTCTCTGAAAACATTGCTCCTGCAGGCATTCTGCGCCAAAACGTTAAAAATTCTGCTCCAAAAATTCCACGCACAGTGTTTTAAATTTCTGCAAATGTTATTTGTCAAATAAATGTGGAAGCTCCAGCCTGGCACTGGGGAGCACGGGCCACTGGCTGCATAAAGATGGCAGATCACTGTGCAGCTCCCCCCAGGACACGGACTCAGCAGTGAGGCTGCACCCAACCCTGACACAGCACAAGAACCGAGCCTGCCCCAGAATCACCCCAAGGCCCTGCCCTCTGTGCCAGGCGCACCAGGTGTGGGGCAGGCAGGCTCAGCAAGGCAGGATGCAGGTGTGGGTTGAGAGGGTTCTGGGTGGGGCAGTCTGGGTGCAGGCAGCTCAGTGGGGGATCTGCAGGTGGGGGGAATCTGGATGCACAGGAGCTTGTTGGGAGGTTCTGGATGCAAAGATAGTGGGACTCTGCAGGGGGTTAGGGTGAAGGTGGTTAGGGCTCAGCAGGGTGGACCCTGGAGTGGGTGGCTCAGTGGGGAGGGGATCTAGGTGCAGCTGGCTGGGGCTCAGTGGGGTTGGGATCTGAGTGCAGATGGCTCATTGGGGTGGTCCAGGTGCAGCGGGAGTGGGGCTCATCAGGGTAGGTTCTGAGTGCGGGGGGGTGAGGCTCGGCGGGAGAGTCTGCGTATGAGGGTGTCTGGATGCACATGGGTTGGATGGATGGGGGAGCAGCTCCCGTACAGGGATCCCTCCCCCTTCAGCTGAGAAGCGATGGGTGCAGGAAGTGTGTGTGGGGAGGGAGTTTTCAGAGCTTCCTGCAGCTGGGGGAGAAATCAGGGAGTGGGTCTGACCTGGTCCCAATTGCCCTGCAGGGGAAGAGGAAGTCCTGTCCTCCCCAACCCAGCCGGGACTAGCAGCTGAACCCAGCAGAGGGTAGGAGCCACTAGCTGGGTCTTTCCCAGTCCTGCCCCCTGCCCCACAGTGATTTACCTCTCCGCTGGTTGCCCTGGGCACCTGAAACATACGGCTGGGAGGGTCACATGACCGCTCTTGTGGCTTCCCTTTGCTTCCCCGTCAGAAAGTCATTTTTTTGCAGGGAAGCACAGAAATCTGCATTGGACATAAATTCTGCACATGCGCAGTGGTGCCGAATTCCCCCGGGAGTAAAACATCCACTGAAAGTGCGGTGGCAATCCAAAAAACAAACCGAATGTTAGGAATCCTTAGGAGAGGGATAAATGACAAGACAAAAGATATTATATCACCTCTAGATCAGCAGTTCTCAAATGGTAGCAACCTGAGGTCCCACACTTTGATTTTTAAATTTTTGGGGACCCTCCCCTGCCCTGCCCCTTCCTGGCCAATGGGAACTGCGGAGCCAGCACTTGGGCAGGGGCCGTGAGCGGAGCCTCACTAACTGCCATGGGGCCACAGGGAGCTGGCAGCCGTTTCCAGGTGGAGTAGTTGAGAGAGGGAGAGGGAAGAGTTTGTCAGCAGGACCCGCAGACGCCATAAAGTTCCCTCGCAGATCCCCATGGGTCTGCGGACTCCAGTTTGAGAAAAGCTGCTCTAGATAAATCCATGGTTCACCCTCATAGGCAACGGATTGAAAACAAACAAAAGGAAATATTTCTTCACACAGCTAAGGGGGGATATGATCTAGGTCTATAAAATCATGACTGGTGTGGAGAAAGTAAATAAGGAAGTGTTATTTACTCCTCATAACCCAAGAACCAGAGGTCACCAAATGAAACCAATAAACAGCAGATTTT